>NC_046976.1:10137134-10480884 GCF_009769545.1 Cyclopterus lumpus | reverse complement strand
TTTATCCAGCACTGGGTTACTCGGCCCAGTTCTGACCTGCTCAGGGATGAGAAAGTGGGTGGGATAAAGAGGTGGCTGTCAGTGGCAACAGAGGAGAGAAGAGAGCGCACATTTTCAGTTCTCTGTAACACCGTTGACAACAGATGAATGGAGCGCTTGATTTGTCGCAACAGTACACGAGACAGCACAACTGACATTGGCAAGAGGATTGGCGAAATGGAGAAAGGAGAAAAAAAGAAAGATGGAGAAAATGGAGTGCCAAGGGCGATGAAAGATTGAGACGCAAGATAGGAGATGGAGAGAAGAGAAGAAAGCGGAAGGGAGACACTTGAGAAGGATAGACAGAGAGGGAAAATGTGTGGCAATACAGTTTGTCAAAATCACCGCCCCTTCAAGTCTTTCTTGAGTAGCCGTTGCTATTCTCTTCTCTCTGCATCACTGGGTGGCGCTAACGATACATCTGTACACCTGCCAACTCTCTCTCCTTCCTCTCCCTCTCTCTTCCTCTCTCTTTCCATAGTGAATCACTGTGACAGCCTCGCGTGGCGGTCATAATTAACTGAGTGCACCAGCCAGTGCAGCAACACACCACGGAGAGCGAGTCGTCTCACAGGGAGAAAGTCCTAAAGCACAAAGTGGACGGAGCTCGTAGAACTGACACAAGGTACGATGGTCGTGGCTACGAGTGGGTGATGTGCTATAAGTTAAATGAAGAGGGTGATTTTGAAAATAGCATTATGGATGACTCCCTGCCCAGCAGTGCCTTTGACAGTGGCATGTTATGGTCAATATCATAACACATTTCTGTCTTTTCTAAGTATATAAATGTATGCTTCTGAGTCCCAGAGTAAACACATTAATGTTTGTGCTGCATCATCTACAATACAGACGTGTCCTGTCCAGCTGTGGAACAAATTGCATTACACCCAAAGCATCCAAATAAACTACCCGATTCTCATTATCAAAGCCACACTTTTCCAAAAGAGAGGGAGACAATTTATATGGATGTAAGTGTTTTCAACAAAAAAATTGCACAACAAATCTGTTTCACAGCAGTTATGATAGACTAATGGAAACGGTGCTACAGTTCCTTTAACTACAGCAACAGGAACCAGATCATTCCTGGCTCCCCTCCCGGCCCCCGGGGCCCAGGGCCCAGCCCAACTCACCACACAATGGGCCGGCAGAATGAGAGGAACCGCCGGCCATCCAGAGATAGCCTCGGTGGTCAGGAACCAGAAAGGGAACCAGAAGGGGAATCTGGAAGGGGGAGGAGGGGAGGAGTCTCGAGAGCAACGGAGAGGAGAGGGGTGCGGATGGTTGGCTGGTCGGGGTCAGGATGTGTGTGAGGGGGACAGCGTTTGTGTGTGTGTGTGTGTGTGTGTGTCCATAGTCAGTATTGCAGTGTTCAAATAAATATCTTGTTCTCATGCAAAAATAAACGTGCACGTACACACAATATACTCAGCCAGGTTGAGCCAGGATGTTTTCGCTTGTTTTCAGGTAATAAAAGTTGGAACCGTAGTTGTTGGATTGAAGGCGGATGGAGGATAGTTGATGGAGGAGGAGGGCGGTGGTGGGAGCGATGACCTTGGGCCTGACCCCACTGTCCTGCCTGCTTCCCTGGGTAAGCAGGCTGTCCTATCTGGCTTCTTCAGACTTGGTCCGGGGCATCAAACAGTGAGTGAAACCAGAGCAGCCGTGGACTCTGAACTTCCTGATGGCAGTTAGTCATCGAGACAAACATTAAAAAGTGGAAGACGTGAATTAAGTGAGGGAAGTCTGAATGTGGTCCTGATCCTCCTGACCGGATCTGCACACAGCTCTATTTTAGGGGTCTTGGAGGTGAAACACACACGCAGACACACACACGCACACTCAGTCCCCACTGTGTCCATGACAACAAGAGGAGGACATATGTTATGCCAACTGTCAAAGGACTTTGTAACTGTGTATTTAGAAAAGTGCTAAATAAAGCTTTATTTACTGACTAACATGCACACACATATGCACATTCACATATACTGTATATGCAAGACAGGTGAAAAAGAGACAATGGAAGACAGCAGAAAGGAAAGAAAATGGCCAAGAGAGCAGGACAAAGATTTTCTTTCAGTGTAGTTATGACAGGAAGGGCCTGCTTTACTGCCAGTAAGACCTAATGTGACCAATAACTCAACGTACATCTGTGACTCCCGTATCGACTTGAACAAATTTGCAGTAAGTACAGCATCTCTTTTGTTGTGCTCTCCCCCTGAACCAGACTGGCCCTGTGTCTGGCTGGTAAAATGAAACACTATGTCCGTGCCACAAGTGCACCATTACTGCTGCTCTGAGACGCTAGAGAGAGAGAGAGACACTGTACAACCTTTCCAAACTCAGCAGTATCATAATTGATGCTTTTTCAGGGGATGGAGGGATGTCAGAGTGTGTATGTGACTGTGTGTACATGTTTGTGGTTCTACATCAATCTGTGCTTGCAGATGTGGATGTGGTGGAGGCATTACTTGTGGTATTATGTAGAGATTTGTAACATTGTCACTTGTGTTTGCTTCCAATTCTCAGGGAAATTCATAAAATAATGAATGTTCCTTCTGTAAATGAACTATTGTATTAGGATCTGTGAATTTGTGTAGTTCATGATGTCTTTTTCACATTAAAATCCACATCCTGACTTAACTTGTGTTGTGCAGGGTGTGAATGAAAACACTGGCACGTTGGAAGTAAGAAGACACAATATATTTAAAATAACAACTGTAGGTTTCCATCGACAAACCTTCTTCCACATACCATAAATACAGCATTTTTCCACAACCTCTTATTACCCAGTTGTACTATCATTTTCTCTTACAGTAGAGCAGCTATATAAAGTGTATATGCTCGCATGTATCTGTGGTTACGACTGGCTGTGTGAGCTCCTTCCCATGGACAAGTTAAATATAGGTTGACTGATTTCGTATGTTATTTTTCCTCAAATGCTGAAATGCTTCCAGCGTAGAGGCAGTTTAGCATTAATGGCTGTCTAAAAGAGAGACAGAGAATCTCAAAAACACATTAGAGGTAAGAAAGCTGAAGCTTGTATCTAGGCTCAACAATTTGGAATCTTGTTCAGGGTATATTCTCTCTCTCTCTCTCTCTCTCTCTCTCTCTGCTCGACTCTGTGGCTTCTGGCAGCAGTCTCCAGCGGTTTAGAGTCACTCACAAATGTGCCCCCCTTGATTTTCTCCGTTTCCCACTTTCCCCAATTTCCAGGGTCTTGTTCTCCAACTGGCAAAGGCAAGCAGGCTTATATCAGAGCCACAAACACATAGACCTCACGCACCCTGCTTAATAAGCTGGCTTTTATTCCAAAACACAAGAGTCCCATTTTTTATTGTTCCTACACTGGTCCATATCTGAGCACCGATACCTAAACTCTGACAGGCTGTGCCATCATAGTTGTGATAATCAATACGCATTACGTCAAATCTATAGGAGACACGGGCTATCTAATACTGAACTAATTACTTGATTATTACATTATTATTTGTGTGATTTAGTGTAATCCCTTTTATATGGTAATAGTAAACAAACATTGGATCAGGATAAACACACACGTGCGTGAACCTGTGTGTGTCGTCCACCCTTGATCAGCTGGTGACTTGTTCTTGTTATTGTCCAGAAGCCCCGGGGCGTTGCACGACTAATGCATTAGCGTCTTTGGCAGTTCGGGGCATCTGTGGCTGCATGTTTTTATTGTCTCGTAGCCTCAGGCAAAGTAGACTCGTTGTATCTAAATACAGAGCCAGCTCGTGTGAACTTAAGAGGTTTGTCTACAAATATATTGTAGCTGCTGGGGCTTCGCAACAATAGAATTCTAACTTTTAGTTTTTGTTGCATACAGCTAACCTTAACCCAAACTATATGTTAGGGGAAACCTGTCACTTTGATGAACTGGTAAAAACGTCTGTTGTGTTCCAGTAAAACGTATATAATAGAACATAATTGGTGGTAACAATGAGCTCAGCATGCCTTAGTTTAATGACAAACGTAGGATATGGGTATGTGGTGGAATGAGTGTGTGCATGTTTGTGCATTCAAGAAACAGAAGCAAAAATTAGTATTTTTGAACTTGTGTGTGTGCGTACAGGTCTGTTCACATGACACTGTTCACCTTAACAGAAACACAGCAGCAACACTGTACACCAACTTACATGGCACACGCTTAGCATATGGAGCTGAGCTGCTTGTCTATGTTACATATTCAACTTCTTACTGTCTGTGAGCATGTGAGAGAGCAAATTGGTGAGTGCACACGTGTGTGTGTGTGTGTGTGTGTTTGTCTGTATGCTGTATGACGTGCAGTTCAGCTCCGGGTGTGAGGTGCTTTAATTCGGAAACATAACGTTGCAGCTGCGAAACAATAAGCGCAGCTGTGAATTATTATATGGACAATTTACTATTGCCAAAGAGGAAATAGCTAATTGAGATCTTAATTTTGCTGTACTGCTGAATTGTGCAGCGAAAGGTTTGCGTCCATTAATTTCTAAATGAACATGTCTTCTTGTTTCGTTATTGGATGGGTCTGTGATTCTATTCTCTTCATTCCTAAACGGGTAGTCGAGGTGCAGACAGAGACTCAGGAGTCCCACTCAAATGCTTCAGGGGAAGGGGCTTTCCTCTCACTAAAGCATCCCCAAACTAACAACTCAGCAATAATGTGTCCTTTCACAGGGGAAGCATAAAAACCAGAACCCCAAATTCTTTGCAGTCATGGAAAAAGTGAAGAGAGAACCAAAAAAGTCAAAATACTTTATCTCCCCCCCTCTCACTGAAAGTTATTACAGTTTCTGAATGGTATGACTTTCTAATAGTTAGCATATGTGAGTATGTGTGTACAGAGAGAGAGCAGTAGTTGAGGATAAGTTAATAGCACAAGCAGAGGGGGAACTGGGAACCCTTGGCTTATAAAGGATACTTGTTTCTTTGCCTCACCGAAAACCAGATGTTGATCAAAAAGACATAGGGGGAGGAGAGAAGACAGATGGGCAAGAAATTACCATCACTTGGGCCAAACATCTTGAAACATCTGCAAAGAAATTTCAGACCTTACAAGGGGAGATGGATTTATGCTCTCTCCTGGATTTTTATTGCTCCGTGAGAGCCCTTCTCCCTCCTCTGCTCTGTGCGTTCTCTCAGCGTTACCAAGACTCAAGAGTTTCGCCGCAATCTGGAGCTGGTTATGTCCTGGAAAAACACTCAGATTCCACAAATGGCTTTATCGCGCAGAGAAGACAAACATGTCCGTACACTGCAGGAGCCATAAAACTTCAGAGAGCGCCGCAGTATCAGCCCAAATCTGCATGAGTCTACTATCACGCTGACTAACTCGATATGCAACACTATAAACGTCAAGGTACATCGCAATACAGACACCGCTATGTGTGTGCAGACATCCTGCACATGTGGGGCCAAAAACATAATTCATATCATATTTCCAAAGAGTGGAGTTTGGTTACCATGGAGACACATCATCTACGCTACTATGAAACGCGCAGCTGAGGATGACATGTCCATATGGTGAGAGTACGACAGGGGGGAGGAACAGATGCTTTGATGAAAAGGCCGTCAATCGCAAATCCATAAGAGCAGCTGGGGTCATGAATGTATATCAGATGACACTACAGAAACAGATACAGACATATAGATAGATAGATAGATAGATAGATAGATAGATAGATGGATGGATTTATAGATAGATAGATAGATAGATAGATAGATAGATAGATGGATATATAGATAGATAGATAGATAGATAGATAGATAGATAGATAGATAGATAGATAGATAGATAGATAGATAGATGGATATATAGATATATCTCTATCAATTCATTGATACGCAGCTAGCCTCACAACTATTCCTCACAACTCCCCCTTTCTTTACTTAACCACCATCTTCAGACAGAAAACCTTTCTTTATCCCCTTGGAGAAAGTAAGTGTGATTATTCTGAACATAATCTTGTCTTTTTTTGGAGGTAGAAATGCCATAAAAGAATTTTTTTAAGGGATAAAATGGACTGTAATTTTGTTCCTGGCGAAGATTTTATCGACTGTGAGCATAAACACTTGGTGGCAGGGTGGCGAGCAACAATTCAGACTATTGAAGGTTGGATGTGGATGTGGGGCGGGAAATACTTGGGACAGGATGCACTAGAAGTTAAACAAAATGGGGCTTTTACTTGGCCCCATTTGGGGGAAATGGACCAGATCCTTTGAATTTCTTTATGTAACCCCCACTGTCTCCTGTGCCTCTCTTTGAACCAATTTCCAAAATGGCCCTTCCTCGAAATAATTGACACTCTGCGTTTATCATTTGAGGCACCTGCTGTCGGTTTGACAACAAGACAATCAGACGGAGCGAGTGGCCTTTGTCCCATTGTCCCATCTCCCTGTTTGTCTGTGACACTAACTGACAACAGCTGGAAGCCCTCTCTTCCTACAATACTCATCATGCAAGTCAAATTCAACCACAAAAAGAAAAGAGCCTCATTATTTGGCTGCAGTGGTTTTTAACCAGTAGAGGAAACAATGATTTAGTTGTGTCTGTCTGCTGATGGTAGATAAAAGACTTGGAGCAACTGGAAGTCCTACAACAACATGACTGCTTTGCAGTTGTCCACTGTATTCTATTATGATTATAAAAGAAACACATCTTAAATGCAGATGGGTATTGGCTGTTTGCTCTTACTCACACATACACCCCTGTGCTGTTTAGACATTCACAATACGTAAGCAGACGCATGCGCCCATGTCCCAACACAAACACACACACACACACACACACTACATCACCACCCTCCGTCTTCTCTTCTTCTCTCTCTGGCTGTAATTGACCGAATAAGTCAATAGTCAGAGGGAAAAAAACAGAGGGTCCACTGTCTGCATCTATTGATCTGCGCTTCTCTCTTTCTTTCTCTCCCTGTCTGCTGATCTTAATTACACTTCTTTTTACCAGGCTAGTCTGCTCTCCACTCCAGCGACTGCCCTTTTCATAAAGTGTATCGTCCAAATCCGTACATCAAAATTAATGAGAGAGAACCGAGCTGTAAATCAAATATGAGGGGCATCCAAGCTGATAAGCAGGGATGGCGATCGTAAATCGTGTCCTCTTAAAACAGGAACAGAGGGGTTGAAAGAGAATTATTTTCACATGCTCATGCAGGTCAACGTTAACAATCTAGAAGTTTTATGGAGGAAGCCACCTCGGTTGAGGTGATTAAAAGCGCTAAAGCGTGACAGTGCTGATGTGAGGTTTCTCCCCACCCTCACACTCCCTCTTTCTCATCCCTTTCCTCTTTCTTTGTCTCTTTTCTTGTCAATTTGTCAGATTTTCTGCCTGCCTGTTTTTTGTTTGTTTTAAGAGCTGTCTGTCTGCGCTCAGCGCTCCACCTCTCTCCCTCACATGCATACACACACACACACACACATGCACACACACAAGGGCAGAAATGACTTTTATGGTCAGGTTTTATGGACTGACAGCAAAGCAAGCCGGTTCATTCTTCAACAATTGTCCTCTCGTGAACTAGGAAGAAAAAAGGGCTCCTAATCGCACAGTTTCACAGCTCATACTCGCCATCAATCAAACCTTTCTGTGTGTCCTAGCCATTTGTGTGAGCGTGTGTGTGAGCGCGTGTGTGAGCGCACGCTCTCACCACCCAACATCCCAAACCTCTCCTGAATCACAAAACAAAAGCTATTAGAGACGGCAGCGCGGTAATCTCCTTCTACATGTGCCCACACACGTACACACTTTTCCTTTTCATACAACAGTCACAAAGGACATGCAAAAACACATAAACATACACAACCACATACACACACATACACACACACACACACACACTTCCACTACTTCATTTTAAATGTAAATTGTGTGACAGGTGAATATTGAAGAGGTGACCGATAATGGGGAACATCTTCACTCAGCCACATTATCGCCGCTCCGCATCGCTGAGAAGTGCCCATTCAATATCGTTACCTTTGCCAGAGTGCAGGGAGAAACACACTTTTGTGTGTGTCCCTTTGTATTCATTAGACACACTGTACAGACACCTGCATGTGCACTTACGCTCACGCACACACACAGTCACAGAATCACATCCAGTGGCTTATCTTTTGGAATAAGAAAAGGGGCTTGTCAGGATGGCACATTGTATGTATATATGTGTGTGTGTGTGTGTGTGTGTGTATGAATGTGTGCACGTGCGTGTGTGTGCGTGTGTGTGCGAGGGGAAGGCAATGTGCATTAGGGCGATTACAATATCAGTCGACTCCAGATGGAGGCAGGAAAATAAACAGGGGGAGAGAGAGAGAGCATGAGGGGAAAGACATCATGAGAAGGAGCCTAAGAGAGATTGTGTGTGTGTGTGTGTGTGTGTGTGTGTGAGTGTGCGTCTTCCAGTCTGCATGTGTGCGATACAGTTTGAGAAAGTGAAGTTAATTAACAACTCAATCCTAGTCTATATAGAGAGGACTGAGAGAGCAGTATGTGTGTGTTTATGTTGTCCTGCACATGTCTATCAGTGTGTTTTAGTCCAAGAACCTTGAACTATAATGTAGATCCAGCCAGTCGTCTGTATTTAGAAATAGTGCTAGTACAGCTGCCTCTACTGTAAGTTACTGTTTTTACCATAGTTAAGGAAAGGAAAAGGAGATGTTTAAATTTGGTTGCATTCAGGACCCGATTATAAATATGATTTCCTATTTGTTACCTGAATGGCTTGAAGTGCAACAACCTATGAAGAATTATCTGCGTCCTTGAAACTTGATAAATCGTCAGAGTCTGCCCTATTGGCGTCTTCTTCACTTGCTCTATAAGTCTTGCGTTATCTGGAGTAAAAAAAACACGAACAAGGCCAATAAAATCAGTTTGTAGTGCTCATTGTTGACTTTGACATTAAATAAGCCCCTGTAAAGGCCAACTCACAACTACAATAAAACAAAGAACTTTTGCTTTTGTGAGTGCCGGGGAGCGAGCAAACACGCACACACACACACACACACACACACACACCTGCACACAAATCCATATACAGACCCACACATATGCGAGTCGTTTTATACCGCTGCTGCTCTTTCATGGGTGATGAAATTCAATAAGCAATGAAGAGAACTGCCCTCTTGCTGATAACCATCAATGGGCCTATTGATCTACAAGGCATGCACACACACACACACACACACACACACACACTGACTCCCTCCATAATTCACTCTGGGACTTGGTAAGAGATGGCTCTGAATAATCAGAGCAGATCTATACATCTTGAAGGAGTGCATGGAACAGTGGTTTTAGTATCCAATTCTACTGCTGACATGTGTCCTGTGTCTGCATGGCTGCTTCAAATGCAACCTGTGCCTGTTTCAAAAAGCTCAACTATCTTTGTCTTTATACGCCATGCAATAACAGAAGGAAGGACAGATAAATAATGTAAGTGTTCTTGTTTTTCCTTCAGGGACATGGCAAACAAACCTTGATTGAAACCAGATTGAACTCCAGTACATTGTAGTGACATAATATTCCTATTAGCCAACTGAGCACCATGGAAAGCTCACTCATCCCAAGTACGCAACAAAGAAACAACAACCAAAACCGTCTTACTCTTGAAAGCATTTATATCATATGTAGCCAGCCCATAAATGACGAAGCTCGTCTTTTCTTCTGAATGCTCGACAAAACCAACTTTTAACAAGAGATGTGTTGAGTTGATTATTTTGCAAGTCAACACATCTTGAACTATACAGGTGATGCAATTTTTCTGAGCATCATCCAATACCAAGCCGATGTCTTTTGGTGCGAGGGTATTTGCATCAACATGCAGCTTTGTGAAAGTAGAGCCTGCTAATACAGAAAGACACGAGGGGGCTTCATGATGTAGCCGGCATATTAACTATGTTGAGTCATCATCACTTATTCACCACATAGCAAACCTGGACCGCATCCAAACGTCTGTGTGTCATACTTAAAAGAAGTGCTTTGTAATCACATCACAGCGCTGCAGCCTCGATATGACTCTGTGCCAAAGGAGAAATCAGTGTTTTCTCTCTAAAATAACAGTAATTTATTGTTTGAGGCTGTGATCTAAAAGATGTGTTTGAATGCATCATACACTAGAAGCTATTCGCTCTTTGCATCAAAACGCACTGAAGGAACTTCAACTTGCCAAAGATGGGTATACTCGTGTTTCTGTGCTTGTGTGTGTGCGAGTGTTTGAGTGTCTGTAGGAAGGTGATAATAAAATGGCTGCCATCCTTTTTGCAAGGCCACGTCTGTTTCTGTGAGTGGTGGTCTGATGCATTTGACCCTACAGCCTGAGAGCTGGGAGGAAGAGGGAGGGAGGGGGAACAGGTGTGAGGCAGGCTGGTGGCTGGACAGATGGCCTCTGGAAGTGCTAGCTGATGCTGCAGAGCCTGGACCACTGAGAGTTAGCAGCTAACGTTAATACAAGTCTGTTTGTACAGCTATCACGGACAATGCAGCAACGCATACACACACACACACACACACACGCACACACGTGCAACCAAATGCACACACAAAAACAGTGATAACCTGCAAACAGCACTTATCATTTACTCTCCCCTTTTACCAGCTCTGTGTACCTTTCATTTACTCCTTCTGTCACTCTGTCTCTCTCTCACTTTATCTCTATAAACACACACACTCCAGGTAATGGTCTTTTCAGTCAAGTCACCACTTTAATGGAAGTCCTAGTGGTCACAGAATAAAAAACAACAACGGGTGACACAATAAATGACGGCCAGGGTAACCAATTCAAGTAGAATGACCACTGCAGTAAATAATATTAATGATAGCGAATCACACACTGCTAATATTCCATCTCCATTTGGATCACGTGAATATGCTACCAACACTAAGGCTACAGCATCATGACAGCCCAATGACATTCTAGTGTGTTGGATTCACAGAAGACCTGAGAAGATGGTCTGACCTCAATGCAACTGCTCATAAACGCTTTGTATCTATATTTTACTGGGGAGGACTACATCTGCAGTGGGTTAACGATCACTCTCTCGAATGCCTACAAAGCTTTGCATGGGACTGTTCGGCATGCGTAAAAAATGTCCAAAGCCCTGTGGGTTCACAGGAGATATTTCCCTCCCTCTCTAATCCGAGCCGTGAGAACAGGCGGGCATCGACAGCAGGTTGAGCCCCAGCCGTCTCCTTCCCCAGCCCGCATGTCTGCTCGCTCCTCAGTCGGGGACAGGGGGTCGGGGGGGGGGGGGGGGGGGGGGGGGGACACACACATTCCCACTGGAGTAAAATATAGCCCGAACCATTTCATTTCAACCCGTAGGCCTCTTCATTTAAAAAAAAAAAAAAAAGAGAACCTTTATTTTTCTTTGCGCTTTTTCTGTTATGTGGTGATGACAGAGTCGCACCGGGCAGAGATGGAAACTTCATATGGATTTGAGCGTGTGACAGTTGTGATGGAGCTCCGGAGGATGTTTTCAAATGCCAACTCTGAAATGCAAATGAAGTCTCTCTGAGAGAGCAGAGGGAGGAGAGGAGGCTCCTCGCTGAACACAGGGACGGCCAAGTACCTCACCACAATGTCTTTCAACAGAATCATCTCATTCATGTCAAGTTGTCTTATTTAGAACAATTGTAATCCAATAAGAATATTCTATTCACTCAGTAAAATCTGTTTTATTTTTTTATTTAAAAAACATGCATGCACTCAGCCCTCGCTGTAAAACATACGTTTTAGTGCCCATGCTTTCTGGGGATTATCAGATGATATTTATTTCTAGACATGGCAGATCGAAACGCGATCCGTGAATTGAAGTTGCCTGTTGCCCGAGAACAACTCTCCATAGGTTCAAGCTCATGAATTAATATCCGATTTGTATGGAGACATGCAGGAGCAGTTGCGAGTTGGTGTCATTATTTAAACAAATTAAACCAATAATTCAGGAAGAGGAAACTATGGCTATTCTTCTAATAACGCAAAAATGAACTCGTTTCCTAAAGTATATAAACGGCGGTTATACTTGTGTAATGTTAAGATATAGCTCTTCAACTTCAATTTATCAACAAACAAAAAAACCCAACTATTTTTACTGAGGTTTTTTCTCCCACAGCACAGACACGCGTTGGTCGCTCCTGCAATATATGTGTCATAACAGTTCATCTAAGACCATTAACATAACATACAAATAAATACATAAGGCTATAATGCAATTGCTGGCTTTATAGGCCGACATATGTTGTGTTTTTACACCAAACAGTCAACGTCTATCACTCTGTAGCACAATAGCGTGTGCCTATACCCAAACATTAAAACAAATCATACACGTCAAATGAAATAGGATCAGCAGCTAATTTCATGTTTTTATCTTCTTAATTTGGTGCACGCGCGGATACGAGGGCTCCAAATGCTCAACCAAGGCGTAATGAATAAAAAAAATCACAACAGCAAGGGAGAGAGAGAGAGGCCACTTACACTGAAAAGAGGCAGAAATTCCCACCATGCGGTACGTTGATGTGAGAGGGCTAAATAATTTCCAGTCCTTTTGACTCCGCGCAAGGTCCCCTCGATGATCTGCTTGTATCGGGAAGAAGAAAGCTAAAGAGTCCAGCGCTCAGGGGCTCAAGCGGTAGACTACCAGCAGCTCAGAATGAGGTTCGAACTCCGACAAAAGAAGAAGGACAGCTCACGGCTTTGCGATGAGTGATCAGTCACTGGGGATAGTCGGGATAGAAGAAGCCGGGAGTCTTGTAAAAGCGCAGATGCAGAGAAGGAGGAGAGATGAAACAGAGATGGAGAGGGAGGATGCGGCAGTGCGCGCGGGGCACCCGTCTGGTTTCCTATCCGTCTTTCGCACTTTCCTCCAAAATCCTTTTTAACGTCGATTCGGTCGAGATGGTTTAAAAATCGTTTTTTTTTTTTTTTTTACATGTGAGAGAAATGCATGCACACACCCTCGGTCAAGAAGGGCTTCTTATTTTCTGCGTCTCCGTTGGCGTGAGGAAGAGGAGTAGCAGCACTCTGCCTCCAGTCGGCGGTGCGCAGCAGAGCCAGGTGGCGGTGGGCGGTACCGAAGCGCTGCTGTGGAGGGGGAGGCGGCGATTGGGCAGCAGCATCTGTGTGTCCGAAAACAGGTTGGAAGAAGCGGGGTCAGATGAAGTCAAAGTGGTTTCTACTGTACCAGCGGCTACCGACGCTTCTTCACGTCCAGGGCTCCCAGGGAGATCGCCCCCCAAGGTGTTTTACCCAAGGAAGTTAACCAAGAATAAAACACATTTGTTTTTCATATCTGTCTGCATCGTGCCTCGGTATGTCTCTTCTGTCCATTCTGGCTGTGACGAAATCAAATATCATTTCCAATAGCAATTCCAATGGACAAAAAAAAAAACATTAAAAAAAAGTTTGGGGTTTTTGACTGACACACAAAAATACATTGAGTCATCATTAATGCATCACTCCCTTCATGGGAAATAATTGTATGGAGAGAAAAACAGTACTGTCTATTACCTCCAAATCAATCTCGGCCTATACCGATCATGCAGTAGATTAAAATGTGCACAAATTAGAATTTTCTGCAAAAAAAAAATGTTGTACAAAAAAGACTGCAAATTTGGAAGAAAGCCAATCTAACTGACAAACAAAGCCTTAATTTGATTTAGCTAAACAAATGACTTTTTGCACAGAATAAGGACTTTAGATTATCTTCATGACGTTGCATTTGCACCAAGTTCCTTAGCACACAGGACATTCTAGCACATAAATATATAATCTCTGTCCCTAATCAATTAAACTGAAATTACTTCTTCAAAGGGAAAAAAGGGAACATATCCTTTAAATATCTGTTTACTTTAGGTGGGAATATGCATAACTACACATTCAACTACATAGAATGAACAAGGTTATTTATTTAGATTTGCTTGGGACCCCCTGGGGTGTCCTCGGGGCAAGAGCGATCCTTGGACCCCGCTTTGAAAACAACTTGGTGGACTCTGATGGACAAGAACCAGCCAGTTTAGAGCTAGTTGGTTAGTGTGTGTGTGCAAAGAAAGTTAGGACTGCGCGATACATGTCTGCACTCACACACACACACACACACACACACACACACACACACACACACACACACATACACACACACACACACACACACACACACACACACATCTCTATATTTCCCTCAGCTGAAAAAGGCCCAGGCTGGCTGGCCTGCAGTAACCTAAGGCAAACACTTTCCCCGGACCATCTGGAAGTCATCTCGCAGAAGCTACGTTTACAACGTGGCGATAACAACCGGTCCACTTCAACTGCATGGTTGAACAAGTCATGCACCAAAGCCCGTTCATAACATCTCAGAAATTAAAAGATTTGACTTTATTCTATTTTGCAATGCTCATATTGTAGGCATTTTGGCTGAAACAAATAAACATTAAGGTGATGTAAAGTTGACATTCCTCTGGTCTGTTGTCAGACTGCTACTTCTAGTTACTTGGTCTCTATAGTTCCTGGGAAATACAAAGGATACACTTGAAAAACACTGTTGTGTATTTACTAACAACATATCCTTGAACTTTATAGAGCATTGTTATCATACAAGTAACTTCTTCCACTTTTGTAACACACTGTGTGTAAAACATTCAGTGGATTATTAGCACACCATCGACACAGAGCTTATGTTCCCTCAACGCAATCTCTGTGGGGAGAAGATGATGCCATTAATGGCAATTGTTTGCAACGGTGCCATTGTGCATTTCTCTTTTTTTCACCTCATCTTTCTCTCTCTTTCATCTCTCCCTTGTCTCACTGCTTCTGTGATGAGTTTTATTGTGTTCTCAAAGGGAATATAGAAAGATACGGTCTCTAGCAAGCGCAGAGCAAGGACTCGGTGCTCTGCTTCCATTTTCCAGTCTGGGTCCTTTTGTCAATTCATGACAATGGCAGTGGGCTACGCAGGATGTGTGAATAGATTTAGGGAAAGAAGGTGAGGGATGGAGAAAGGGAGGCAATATTGAGCAATAAGAAGAGAAGAAGAGACTTTGTTTTTAATGAAACGAAGGAAGAAGGGAAGCTTACATGCTTGAGAAAAGAAGTGGCCCCTGAGTCTGGCATGAGAAAGGTGCCGAAGTAATGTGCCCATTCAACCTAATGGGGTCAGAAAAATAGTGGGGCTGTGAGGATGCCGTCACTCCTCGCCTATTTGTGTCCTCTGGTTTGTTCCCGGAGAGCAAGTTCTCTCATGGCAATCACAGTGAAACATCTTGACGGCCGGAGGCACAAGGATAGGCGTTGAGGAAACCTGCAAGGAAAAAAGAGAATAGGGCAGTGATCTGTGTGTGTGCGCGTGTGTGCGTGTGTGTGTGTGTGTGTGTGTGTCCTGCGATAACGGTGCGTGAGAGCAGGAAACACACAGTGCCTGTTTTTGCTGCAGGGGTTCCTGGAAGTCAGCCGCCCAGTGTGATCGGCGACATGCACACACACGCACATGTGAGGACGCACACACATATACACACAGGATACCTCGCCTCTGAAAGGGAAAAACATGCTGCGTCTGATACATGTGGACACAGACAAGCAGACTTCCTGCATTTTCCCACCTACTGGGCGGCCACCTGTAACACACACACACGCACACTGACACGCACACACACGCACACACACACACACCATTCGTGGAGACAAAGCCAGAACACACCAATATAAGTTGGGAGTTGACAGTAAACAAGTGCCATTGGAACCCCAGATTATTATCTGGCATCGGGTCAACATAGCCTGAGGCCAAGCAGCCTAACATCAACATGATCCACATCACCAGCAACAGGATAAGCAGAACGACAACTAATGAAAAGGAGCTTCCTTAGGGCTGGATTTTCATGGAACAGTGTGTAGCATTTTAGTGGGATGTATTGGCTGAAATATAATATAATATAAAGAAGTATTTTTTCTATAAAAGAGCAATCATTGTCTTTTCGTTATCTTCGAATGAGTCCACTACATCTGAGAGGGTCCCCTTTACCGAGGCAGCCGCCATGTTTCCACCATGGCCCAGAACTGACAAACTAAACACATTAGCTCATTTTCGTTTTCAGGTTTTCTAGATGATCACCGTCGTTCTTCTAATCTACACGCTTGGCACACAGGAAATAGAACAGATATGGGCATGGCACGGATTTCTGTGGTCATTTGACCAGGACAAAAGAAAATGGTGATTGTTGCTAGTTGTTATGGTGGGGCTGTAAAGTGTGGCACTTTAGAGGTATTAAAGCATGGCGGAATAATCTAAGCTGTGACAAGAGTGTGTGTATTTAGCATTTGTTAAACTTTACTCATTCACTCTGGCTCATTCGCTTCATGACGTTACTACTCCGCTGTTCGTATTAGTCGTTAATGCAAAACCTCATTGAGTCTGTGACTTGCCGTAAGTGGGTTGAGTTGATAAGGATGTTAGCGTGTCATAATGGTAACACTACACATCCACATGGCGGTCTACTGCTACATCCATTTGAATGGAAATGTCCCATCTATTGCGACTGTATTTCCATGCTTGCAATATAAATCGTATATAATGATCATGTCTACCTGCCTGTTTCGTAGAGTCATGTTTTTGAGTCCTAATACTCAGTCGTTATAGTTCTACTTTCGGGTCATCAGTGTGTAGATATACTGGTCTATATTGGTCTCTTTTGTTTTAAAGTATCTTGTGTGCTTTAGTCTCCAAAATGGTCAGTGCTGTTTTTGTAAGAGTGTACAGTATATGTGAGTATTAAACACAGGGAGTAAACCAACTCTATATAATAGTTGAAATTAAACCCATTTTGAGCAATTACAAAAGTAAACTGCATAATGCGTAAAGTGATGCTAATCCGGTGATAAGATCTAGAATTGTAAAACACTGACAGGGGCCTATAAAGAAGCTTGTCCAAGGTAACACTAACTTGAAGTTGTCCTCAAGTGATTCAGCAAAGATTGAATAAATGATGAATCTTTTATGGAGATAGAAAATGTAAGTAACATTGATTGAGACATGGAGTGTCAGTTTGTCATGGGACTTTTAATAATTACCCTCCCAAGGATAATTGATTCGAAAGCGGGTACACTATAGAAAGAGTCATGAATTCCGTGTTAACTGGCTCACAAATGATATTGGAGGAAATATTTAGGGATTATTGGTTTAACAGGATGTATTTCTGCCACATGACATTCCCTCATCAACATGACATTTAAACACTCACATGCAATACTGAACTGAATCAAACGCAATAATTTTTCCTCTCACAAAATAACAAAATATTTGAATATGGCATGCCACACTCATGGAGGAAGTATGAAAAGCAATGCATTAAATGTAACAGCTCAAACTAAATTCTCAACCCTCCCTTGATAGGGATGGAAAGGGATTGTGGGAGGGAGGAATAGAGACAGAGCTGCATGATGGGATAGCAGCTGCAGTGCAGCATCTTATGCAGGTACAGTGTCTGGAGAGGGATCTCATTCACACACTAGGGTATTATGGGATTCAACCCACCGTCTGGCTTGTAGCGAAGGAGAAGAACTAAGTGGGCGGAAACTGACAACCTTGAAGTCTTCCATGAGAATGTAAATGATCTTTCCAACTTTTAAAGAAGACTGGGTAAATGTCTTGAAAAGCATGCAAACATGTAAGACAATAACTTTCAAATCCCACCATTGACAATGCTGTTGTGTTATGTCATCGTATATTACAGGACAAATACGTTGTCATCCTAACAAATATATATCACATTTAAATGTGATGTAGGGGATGTTTGCTTTGTGAAATTAGAGAATAAAGACACAAATAGGGATATTCCCACTGTATCTGTCTTTACGTACATAAAGTCCAAAAATTGTAGATATATACAGTAGGCCTGCGCCTGACCTCTCTTGGGGCTTGGTGGGTATCCCATAATGCTTTGAGGGGCTGTAGTTTTCCATCTGCATTTTATGTGAAGCCCGGAGAAACTCCTTGCCTGTTTTCCACCTTCACTCCCATGTTCCTTCTGGTTGTGAAAAGAGAAAAACTTGACATATAAGATTCGAGAAATGTTCCTTTTTTTTCTTCAGTAGTCGGTTTGGCAGATTTTCTGTTTATTTTTCTCAAAGTGAGCAGACCCTCTGAAAGTTGACACCTGATCTTACACGGGGGATGATGGAGTGAATACATTTGCCAAGACGGAACCACGTTTTAAAACGAATCTCTGGAAAATTAGGAAGCCTGGTATACTTTATGTATCCTGGGGATTTTAAACACTCTGTAATTCAAATTTACACAGGCATCATTAGCATAGACAAAAGGAGTTCCCACTTTATCCATAGTTTTTTGCCCTTAGTAATTCCTAGCCTCAAAGCCTCTGTTACGACAGTGTTACCTTTGTTATAATGTCACTCGGTGGATGAATCATCTCCTGAGCCTCATGATGATGGTCAAACAAATGTGCAATGGAATTCAAATGATGAAACTACTGGTCAGCTCAGAAAGTAATCACCCACCTAACATTACTCCTTTGTCTTGTGAAAAAGAAGTGTGCAAAAACACACTTCCACTGTTTATTCTCTTCACACAAGGACACATTTAGATCACTGAGCAATTTAAAAGGAAAACTTTGGATTCATTAACATTTCACAAAATCATCCTAACAATGTTGCCAAAATGTTTTCTTTTATGGTGGATGATTTTGACCTATTTGTGTTTGGTGATAGAATGATAACTGCATTATATGATTCTACTACATATTATAGCAGATTGAGATACTATACCACAGGTCCAACAATTTGAACATATTGAATTCAATAGTACTAAGGAATTAGAGTCTTCTCTATCAGCTAATGGATAGAAAGGCATTGTTGCTATCATCCTACAGTCTAATCAAATTCTCCAGGTAAAGGTACAGAGGGAATACTCACGCCTCAGGCATTGAATTTACAATGACATTTCCTCATGTTAGAAAGAGATCTGGGAACTGTACAGACAGGACAAGGAGGGTGATGCAATCGGAAAGGTAAAATGTAAAAAGAGCAAGGATCTTTGAGGCGTAAAAAGAGAGAGATGACAGATTGAGAGAAAGGTGAAGTTAGATATTTTGTGAGCAGCTAGTGTCTAACCATGTCTGCATACTTATGTGAAACAGTTCTTCCAAACATGTATGCATAATAGCTGCCGAAGGTTGCTGTGATTGGCAGCGAAGCTTCTGGCCCCATCCATCATCATCACCCACCTTGCTACACCTCACTCACGGACCCGACTTCCCAACTTCCCCCAAATCATCGGCCAGATGGCCCTCACCAGCACTCACCCGCTTTATACACCTGATATGAAGCTATCCGTCATCCGATAACGACCAAGCTTTGGCGGTCCCCCAGCTGGGGCCTCTGCTGCAGCACTGGGCACTGGCGGGTATTGGGGATTGGGTGATGGCGGGGTGGTGCACAGCCTGACTGCCCCTCTGATGGATTAGTGCCAGGTAGTGTGGCTGGGGAGGGGGTTGCGGTGCTGAGGGGTGTCCCCTAATAGGATTCACAGTCATCCAGTGGACCATGGAACAGGTGGAAGGAGAGAGAGGGACACCGGGGAGAAAGAGAGGTGTGTGTGTGGTAGGATGCAGTAGATGGAGCGGAAACCAGAGAAGCTGCAGCAATGTAAAGAGGAGAAAAATGGTGGAAGGACCATTGAAATACACCGTAACCTAACCAAACTTTGACTGTAGTGCTGTTTTATTTTAGCAACAGTATTTTATAGTGTTTTTTTGGAAGGCTCTCCCAAATGATGTAGTCCTGCCGATACGGGCGTCCGGCAGGGAGAAGGTTATATGTGTCACACGTGGAGGATATGGACTAAAGATGACCCTGTTTGCATGACTGAAACACAATGATTGACTGTGAAAGCAGACACAATGGGAGGACAGAGAAGACGGGTCATTTTTAATGATGACAACCACGTTATGGCTGGCGCAGTATAACTATTATACAGTATAAATGAGGGCAAAATTACATTCAGCCCACTAAAATAAAGTGCAGCCGCCACAACGCATGAAATGTCCTCGGCTGTAAATAATGACTTTTTAAGCAGTTAGATACAATACTTAAAGTGTTAACAATATCTCGGTGTTAGGGTGATTGACAAGATGAAAATGCCTTAATGACTTATGTTGAGCCTAATGTAGCAGTGTTTCCGACTTAAACATGCCAGTGCACAGCGAGGGAGGCTGGCAGCACAAATACACACACACACACACACACACACACACACACACACACACACACACACACACACACATACACACAGACTAGCAGTTCTCATTAGTGAAGTCAGTGTGCTCTAGGTAGGCAGGGCCCCTGCAGCAGTCTTCGGGAGTCAGAGGGGCCATTTGTCAGTGGAAAACAATTAGCGGGGAATGATCCGTTCCATTGGTTTTAATGAGTACAGCCGGGTCACTCTGCTCACAGCAGCAACACGCAAAAGGTCATCAAAGGCTGAGAGTGACGCACAACCAAGTCACATTCATAGGTAGGCAGAGAAACACACACGGCGCGCACACACCTTTGTTCATTTTCACAGCTTTTTGCTGCTTCCAATGTGCCGTATTCACACATACTGATGCAATCACACACTGACAAATGGACACACCCTGACACCTCACCCCGCAGTCATCCATTTCTCATCCCTTTCAGGCAATCCATCTCCCTCCACACCGTCGCAGGCATTGAAAAGTCATAATGACAAGTCTTGTATTATATTAGGAGGGTATTGTGCATATATATGTGACCTTGGATAGCAGCATATACTTGACTCAAGGCACAATAACCAAAACAGATGACTGTCTCATTTTACAAGAATGTAATGTGGTAAGCTGCATAGTCCCACATGCCTCTTGCTACAGATAAAATAACTAGATCCAGTGTCATACTGGCCTATATATTAGCCCATATTTTTCTTTAACACTCACAAAGCCTAAAACCTAATGGGCATAACAAGTGCAATTTGATATAGGGTTATTTCTGTGAAGGGGAGGATCTTAACATTTAAGAGTGTAAGACTTCAATGTCAATGTCGAATGTCTTTAATAAAACCGTAAACTGCATGCACATGCCCATACTATAGGTAAAAGATTGCAAAGCTGATGACATATTCCATCTTTTATTGAGGAGGGAAAAAAAAGCATGTTTAATGCAACCTTGAATTACTTTTACATGAGGTGTATTATTTAACATTAAGCTTACATAATAGGGCAGTGACCTTCAATTTTCCATACGCAAAATACTGATATACTGACAAATTATTTTCTGCTCTTCCTGTATTGTCAGATTTTTATCCAGTCCTCTTCCTTTAACACAGATATTTTATTTATATATATATATATATATATATATATATATATATATATATATATGTACTGCTGTATGTATATACTATGATCTAGATCTTAAATGTCTCCATCTACTCTGCCCCCATCTCCACAAACCAACCACATGTTGCCCTGTAATGGCCTTCAGACACACTGGAAATGCAAAGTTGTGCATGTACCACAAATCATGAGTCTCCCTGTCGGTGTGTAATAGCGTTGGTTTAAAGAGACAGACAGACAGACAGACAGACAGACAGACAGACAGACAGACAGACAGACAGACAGACAGACAGACAGACAGACAGACAGACAGACGAAAAGTGGGATTCAATTCAATTGTGAAGAGAATTTTAAGCAAACTTTTGAAATGTCGCAAAAAAAGGAAATGCAAATATTTCCATCAACTGGTTTGTAGCAAATAAACTCGGTTACAGTGTAGTTTGGTCAGAAGTTGGCTCTATAGGCAATGCAAAGCTGTAATCTCTCGAAAGATGACATTTTGACGTTTCCATTCAGCTTCTCTAATGCAATACTTCAAAATGCGAATCCAAATATGAGAATGGAAACATGGTTACAGAGAGAGTGATGTAGACCACCAATGGAAATGCAGAGAGTGTTCACACAGGAAGAGATTTTCAACCCTCCACTGCCCTTAATGGACACATTACGCGAGCAATGGCCATTTAGCATAAGAGTCCACCTGGTTGAACCGCGGCCCCCGAGCCCTTCCCTCATCCCACACTGAAACCAGTGGAAAGACCTGCTAATGGTTTGTGAACGCTGTGACAAGTAAAGTGGGGTGGTGGTGGGAGTTAAGGGTGTTTAAAATGGGAAAGCATGCAGCCCAACATAGAATCCATGTAGTTATTTGTATTGTATGTAAAGCTCAGTTTCATTTGATACATTTGTACATCCCACCTTTAAGCTAGGCAGAGTGTAGTCATTTCATCAAGAGGCTTCTTTCTACACAATGAATGGTAGCTATTTAGATCCAACTCATTTCATTTGAGAAGGCCACTTTTTTAGCTTTTAATTTGCTTATTTCTACAATATTTGTTCCTTGGAACTAAAACATGATTTATATTGTTAAGCAATTATGACAGAAATGAAGAGAATTACCTTGCACATGGCGGATACAGTTTGAATCAGTGATTCTCCATGGGGTGCATGCAACCGAAGGGGGCTGTACTTCTAGAGTTGGCAGGGGGTGCCAGGAAAGATCGTGAAGTAGCTCTGCAAATTGGAAAAAATAAATGGTAATAATTTTCTTTAAAAAATCCACATATTTGTGGTTAGGAGGAAAATAAACACACAAACAGCCGTACAAATTAGTGTGACGAGGCTCTTCAGTACATCTGTCATCACAATGATGACTTAATTACCAAGTATGATAAGTTCATTGCACAGGACATGCCTCCCACCAAGGTTTTTGGAACCTGACACCAAACACGTATTGTAACAAAATCATCACACACTGCCGTGTTCAGCTGAGACGATTCAGATAAATATCTTCTATTTTGTGACGGCTACGCAAACACTGAGTGTGGACATGATTTACAGCATTTCTTTAATGAAGACATGTTGTCCGCATTATGGTGTTGCCTTCTCTCTCTCTCGCTTCCGCTCCTTCTCTCCTTCCCTGCTCACGCACACATTTGCTTGCAAAGTGCATCAGCGAATGAAAGGATGTGTCAGGGCAATCGGAACAATGTAATTAGAAGTGCGAGAAAGGTGGAAAGTGCTTTATGGTGATAATGTGGCGCAGTAATTAAGGGGAAATATCATGACCCTAGTGCCCATGGCATTTGAAAAAAAGAGCTATTTAAGTCCGAGATTACACGGTGGTTGTCGATTCAATGGGGGAGAGGGAGTGGGGAGGAATGTGGAAAATGAACCTGTCTTGATGGGGTGCATGGGGATGGAGGAGACAGATTCAGTATGTGTGTGCACGTGTGTGTATGTGTGTGAACGTGACAGGTAATGGACTGCAGGTATGTGTGGATTTGTATTCTGATTTCATACCAACTATAAGCCAATAATCATACGGCATAGATTGCATCAGAAGTTTTTGTCTTAAATATTCTTTTGCGATGTTTAGCATATCACTTCCTGTATAAACACAAATGGCAGTGTACTGCAATGTGTGTGGGTGATGTGGCACTCACTTATATTTTGACACTGTCAACCTGCAGTCACAGAACAACTGCAACTAGAGGAGTCAGACAAAGGGGTGAGGGGGAAAGAGTGAGACAAAGGGAACAAGGGGAAATAGAAGGAGAGAGATCTTGGTAATGACAAGCACTTCACAGTCGGAGCCGACCTCCCTCCACCCACGCACCCCGATGAGATAATTCCTTCTCCAAATTGCAATCAAAGCTCAGAAAAACACTTGAAAAGCAGGAGCTCTTTCAGCCATTAACTCGCCAGGTCCTGGGGTGCTGCTTTTTAAATATTACATTTCTTTCAATGTGTTTACTGCATATTGTTTTTTCTCCTCTTAATTATTTTTCCTATTACTCTTTGTCTTCAACTCACCATTAGCACTGTTTGGGATGTATTAATATTCAAGCTAAGTAACTGCATTGACAAAAGAATATTAATAAGTTGATGCACTTAATCACTCTTCTTTTAATCAAACCCTTTGTCCCCGTATACTTGCATGACCTCGCTATTGTATTCGACAAAGGAAAGAAAGCTGTTGGTTTGGTCGTTTTCATGTGGTAACGGTCTCACCCTGTAAACACCAACAAACAATGTATGTTCTTTAGACTGGAGGAAATACTAATGGGTTTATTAAGCACACCCCTTAAAAGGAGTCACCACTTTGGTGTGCAACAGCAAGAAATCAGCACTTTAACCGTAGTTAGCGACTCGTCGTGGACAAGTTAAGAGCTGGTGAGACAATGGAAACACTTCCACTCTCTGATCTTGCACCTTTAAAGAAACTGCTAAGTTTCTAATACTGAGTCATCATCTATAGTATTTCACACATCTTGGATTCAATTTAGGAGTTCAACATCATATAACTGAGACACATTAACCTGTGTGGTCACCCATTTCTCCAGAACACGTCGGCGTACTGATGAGAAACATCATGAAATGAATCCGTCCAGAGGATTGAGAGTGGAATGGGTGTCTTTGATTGAAGATACTGTGTGTGGGTGGAGGAGACAGCTGATGTGATGTGTCCATGTATGGTTAGGTAAATATGAACAACAGGTCAGGGCTTAGAGCCCTGTAGAAATAAACAGTATTCCTTCAGGATAATGTGGCGGTCCGTTTGGACAGTGTTGTGACCCGCCTGATGCAGGACTTGAAAGACCCTGAATGGCAGAGAAAAGAAAGCTCAGTCCTCTGCTGTAGATTTGGTGTCAAGTGGCTCTATTTGTCATAATTATGTGGTTGTAAAGGGAAAGTCTAGAAAAGGTCTAATCAATCTGATTTAATTAAGTGCAGTCAGTCATTTGAAATGTGCAGAATAGAATTAATAAGCACATTGTAAATTTGCATTTAAACCCATGTAATTATGCCAATTTAGTGGCCTCACTAGCACACTAATTTTTTTTCAAAACACAAAATAGAGACTTTATTTCATTCTGAATCGATATGCAGTTGCAGAAGTGGCTTAAATAATGCAAATACCATGTGTATTTCATTGTACAAAAAATATCTGCTCTACTGTGAGGTATTTAGCTTTTTTATTAAATAAGGGGGCTTTAATAAGAATTATGCATTTAACTGTTGACAAGTGTGGCAATATGCAAATGTCAGCCATGGAATAAATAATGCCTTCGAACGGGACAGCCTTTGAATCATTAAGTTGGATAACATCATTATTTTAAAATTTCATAATATCCAAGTTAAATCTTCACATCAAGCTAAATCAGTGCGTCAAATATTTTAGACATACGGAATGAGTCATCTTTTTTCAGTTTCAATATTTAATTTAAAGAGACCATCTTGTGATGTGATCACTCCAGCAGCGATGCCAAATAGTGTCAGGGATGTGAAGTGAGGGGGGCCAACGGCTCGACTCCCTTGCTCGGACCACACCCATTTTTTAACTCAACCTTCATTTTGATCTCAAGCTGTAAAGTTGCATCTTCCTGCTACAGTTAGTGTATCATAGTGAGACACACACACACACACACACACACACACACACACACACAGGCAGAAAACAATACAGCATCGCCGTAGCGGTTCGTAGTCATATTAGCTGCAACACCTTTGCTATTTCCTATGTTAATCCGAGTGTACAGTATGGAGAAGATCAGGATTAGCGGCACTACATCAGAACAAAAAGATATTTCACAAAGAGAAATAATACAACATATGTAATATGACCAAACAATGCAGAGTACCATGTCTGGATGTGCAGGGAGAGGGAAGTAGGTCCTGGCCTGCCACTCTCCTCAGCATTAGTAAGTGGAGGAGACTCGGGATCAGGTTGGAGAAGGGAAGAGAACGATCAGCTGTTTAGGGAGGACTAGGTCATAGGCTGCATGGTGGACCGGTCTACCCCCTCACTGGACTGGCTGACTGATTGACAAAGTGACTGACAAAGTGAATGTTTATGTGTTGGGTCTCGCATGGTTGATTCTCTGAGATGCACTGAGGCGTTTGCTCTAGAGAGAGCACGGCACAGGGAAAACTTCCTCGACTTTCCCTTTGACCTGTTTTCATTAGAATATGCTTTAAAGAAAATATCTAGAAACTCCCAGTCAGCGAGTTCAGAACTGTAAAATAATATTTTACATAATACTGTAAAACATTTCAACCATATTCTTTTAAACAGTCCTGCTATAAAAATCTAGTTGTGACACTGTCATTTTCTCACAGTGCAACTTTGCCTCTATTTATTTATTTTAAAACCCTTTTCATGCATATTTTTTAACTGTGCAAAGCATGTCAAACATAATTTGACATGCTGTGTGGAGAATTAACGACACGCAAATAAACATCACAGCCTTGCCAACAGAGCTTACCTGCCATGGAAACAGCTGAAATTAACCACCTCCCCCAATCCTTTCTTCTATTTATGTTTTACATTCCGCTTGAGCAACTCCACCTCTCCCTCTGAAAACCATATGGGCATGATGCGGGCCCAGGCTCTAAACAGATATTACACTTTGCGTCACTAGCAGCACTGCACATCTGTCTTTTAACTAGCAACAGCTGAAAAGGGTGGATTTTCTTTTAGTGGAAAGTGTGATTGTGCATATGTGTGTGAGGGAGAGATAAAGAGATTTGTTATTGAAAGAGAGAGGAGCGACTGTCAATGAAAAGATGCCTGCAAGGATTTACTGTATCTTACACATCTCTGTTTTTTATTTCTTTCTCCTTGATATCACAACGCTGCCTTGCGCTCCCAAGATTTCCCGAGCGGTGTCAAGTCATTTCCAAGCGGCTTTCTCCATCTTACCGCTAATCGACACAGTTAATTTGTTTCCCCGTTTATTTCGTATGGATCCTCAAGCTAGATCCTCCGCCGTTGCACAATATATTTCTCCAGCTAACTGGCAAAAGCTCTCTTCATTTATCAGATCCACACAGCCGGCTTATTACAAGAGTCCTCTTATCTGTCATATTTCCTTCCAGTAGTGCTGCAGTGGTTACAAATGGGACTTAGTCTATCTGGCTTGGAGCTGATGAGGGGGGAAATGAAATTATTGTGATTAGATCTGACCCATATGCTGGAGTGCTTGGAGTGTGTGTGTGTGTAGTTTAGGCAGAGGTATAGTGCTGCTTTATTGTGTCTCACACTGTGCTAGGTGGAAGTGGCCAGCAGCAACATGAAGGCATGAAGCACCAATGAAGGTGGTTCATAATAAGAAGCAGATTTTTTTTTCCCTATATTAATATTAGGTGATCTTTGATCTTATTTTATTTCTCTCTTTGTCTTCCTCCTTCTCTCCCTCTCCACCCCCACACACACTCCCCCTGTCTTTCTTTCTTTCTCTTTCTTGCTCTTTCTGTGGATAATTGAACCGCCAGCCCGGGCCAAGGTTTAGCGCTATCGTCTAGCGAACAGTCTGACTGCCAATCAGTTGACTCATCTACTCTTGTAGAGAAAACAAACAGCAGGGCACTGATGCAAGCCAACAGACGGCACTCCAAATCCTGGCCCAGCCGAATGAATAGTGGTGTGTAATCTGCGGCAGTCCAACAACAATGAGAGAAATAAATGGATTCAAAAGATGTGAGAAATAGATTCAGCTTTTTCTTAAAAATAAACAATTCAAAGGAGAACGGACTCAGAGGTGTTTGCAAGCAACAATGATTAAGTTGGAATGACATTCACAGAACAAAAACAAAAACAAAAACAAATATTTTATGATTCGAGACATACTAATAGTTGAGCTTCTGGATTCCTCTTCCACTATATAGAGAACCCTCTTTCAATGTATGACACATTTAGCCCTTTCACAATATTCCAGACAAACCTATGTGATCCTCTCACTCCGTGCACAGATAGTCAGGATGAATAAGGAGCCATACGGCCCCTTAATAAAGCAAGACAAGCCCTCTTCTGCAGTGTTTTTGTTATTAGCTATAAGTAGATGCATACCCCTGCTTTAAAGTCAATATGTTATTGGACCCCAGAGGTGGGGTGCTTTCAAAGGGCCCCGGCTTGGGACAATGTAGTGAAAGAAAAATAGAGGAAGACTGGTAGCTGCTGCACACGTATCAACAACAATAATACTAATCATCTATTAATAATAATAGTGAAACCAAGGACAATTCAAGATAATATAGGTAATTAAATGAATGAATCGGTAAATGTGTAATGTTGTATCTAAATTAATCCCGAGATTGACTCGGGAGACCTCTAACATCTGTACTGGATGTACTGTAATGTGTGGGTTAAAAGGATTCTGCTCCTTATAACCTCCTCATGTAGAAGCACCTCTTTGCACCTCTAAACCCAAAACATCTTCCTCCTCGTTCACATGCAGCTTCACACCACAACCTGTCCCTCCCTTCATCTCTCTGTCTCCCTTCAGAGAAGATCAAGGCACTCCAGCACCAGTCAAGCTGTCACCATAAGGTGCCCTCTCCATACTTAACATGGCCCGATCAATAGGCATTGGCCAGGAGGACACAAGGAAGAATAATGAGCAACAAGCCCAGGGGAAAGACACACACACACACACACACACACACACACACACACACACACGCACACACACACACACACACACAATGTGCATGCATGTATTAGTGTTTTCTCCTTGATGCTAATGTGTTGTTCTCCACTGAATATTTCAACCATTCACCCTCTGTGAGAGAGAGAGAGAGAGAGAGAGAGAGACATAGACACGTTGTGTCCACTAAAGCATTGAATCTTCTTTGCAGCTTTACTGCTAGAAACCAGCAATAACCAAAAAGGCAAAAAACAAACTGAAAGGCCAGAAACCCCACATATGTCTATTTCTATTGTAATAATTATACTATTATAATAGGGAGCTAAAAGATATCCGGAGGATGTACGAGTGCATTATCAAGTGGATCCATTCTATTGAAGACTGAAATGATTGACTGAAAATTAATTGTCAACACTTTTGATAATAGTATTATTGTTTATGGAAAACATTCTCTGGCACTCCAATATAATGATATTCTCGGTTTCATTTCATTGTAAAGTGAATATTTACTCTTGGTCTGACTTGAAGACATCACCTCAGGCTATGACAGCTTGCAAAAAACATCAGAATCTTCTGACATTTTTTTAGACAAGCTGATGAATTGTAAAACATCAAGAAGAAGAAGTAATAAATGGAATAAAAAATGTGATAATGAAAATAATTGTTGCAGCCCTAATTATAATATTTTCTTCTATTTCCTACTAAATTCAGCTTATCCCTTAAAACCATCATGAAGCAAAGGAAGAGGTTTGCACACTGTACGATTTTAAATATGTGGATGTGCTGCAGTTGAATAACGTCTGCTCATAAGCCTTTTCCTGAACATTTATTTCTGTCTGTAAATTCAAACCGTCAAACCATTGCTTGTTACAGTGACAACAGTTCAGAGATGATAAGTGGAAATTGGATGCCTGCGCCTGTTTGTTCCTATATTTTATTTCTTTGTAATGGCCTTAATGCAAGTGGCCCTGCTCATTTCATTAGCATCAAGTCCTTGGACAAGGCTAGCCAAGGTCTTTCGAACGCAGCTTGTTTCCACAATGGGCTATGAGGCATGTAAGTAGCGAACAGAGGAAACATTATTTTGAAAACCATTAAGCTTGTGTGTGTGTGTGTGTGTGTGTGTGTGTGTGTGTGTGTATAAGAGGTTAGTGGCTGTTAAGTAAATAACATGCAGCAGAGGGGTTTTGCCCCAAAACATCCTTTATGCATGAACAGGACAGTGTCTGTTTGCCTTTTTGTCTCGTCCATATGTGACTCTGCTCACATACGAGAGTTAAGTAGGTCTGATGCATTTTTTTTGTGTTTCTTTGTTTCTAAATTCATGAATTAATGTCGTCTCTATGAGCGTGTTTGTGATTTTCTGTATGGAAATATATGGGCTTATGTAAATGTGTGTCCTCACGTTCATGTGTATGTGCACAGCAAGGCAGATTAGCGTTTCTTGGCCTCTAAGTGAGCACATCTGCACTCAGGGCTCAAAACATCTGGATCTCACATTTTCTCCCACAAGCACTTCTCCAACTAAAAATGAGCACACAGGAGAGGATCTAGGAAACGAAGTGAGAGATAAGGAAGTGCTACTCAAGTGATAACAAGTATTCATCAACTTTCTGCCCTTAAAGCAACCTTCCCCTCTTCTTTCACTCATTCGCGTCATTCGCTTCATTCGCTTCATTCGTGCCTTAGAGGGGGCGTGGCTTATCTCCCTGGCTTTACTCCGTCGAAACAGTTATCATTTCCGCCATCCACCACGGAAGAAATAACCACTAGTTCTGCTTTATACTTGTTGTGGACATCCCACAAACATCTAACGCCCTTGTGTTTGGGTTCATAACATCACCCGTGGGCTCACACAGCTCGGTGAATTTCACCGACTACGTCTGAATGACTGCCGCTTCCAGTGCTACTAGAGTAGCAGCAGCCAGTTAGATTCACCAACGACACAACGTCAGTGATGACGGGCGGAGCGTCTCAACGCTGATTGGCTTTCGCAAACTCGGCGTTGGGCGAATTTTTCGCACCGCGTCATTCGTAACCATTCGCGTCATTCGTAACCATTCGCGTCTGCGCATTGACTTTGCTTTGACTATGGGATCTACTCGCACTTTTGGTGTAAACGCAGCATAACAGCATGTTCTGGAACCGAAAACTCTGAGTTTTCTATTTTAGGATTTGTCAACTCAGAGTTCCGTTTCTTAATGTCTACATTGATCCATTATTGCTGTTTTTGTGCTGCCATAAATGTGTATTCTTATGGTGGATAGGTAAGTCAGTCACTAATAATGATGTGAACATATTTTTGTTCCCACAACATGATAAATACAAATAACACACACGCACACACACACGCACGCACACACACACACGCACACACACACACACACACACACACACACACACACAGAATCCAGCCTGGTTGGCAGCTTTTCAGCCAGGCTGATTTAGCGGTCAAGGAGTCAAGCTCAAGCAACAGACAGTTGGTCACAGAGCCCGTCCAAGACCCATTTAGCCCTCTCACCCAAAACAGATGTCAGAACATTGGCCACAGAAACTCTGAGCACACACACAATCAGATACTTTATGTAGAAAAACAGTGTTGCACTCAGAGTGGTGGTACACCAAGTTCATAGGTGTTATATGTTTTGAAGACACTTTATTACCATAATCTAGTTACTTTCATGTAAAGATGGTGGAGGTACTTTGAATAACATTGTATAAATAATTTATATTTTCATATTTACACTTGATTTTCTCTATTATTCATTATTCTGTTCTGTAACTGAACAACTATTAATAAAAACATACCCTTTGTAAGTACGTTATACTGTATGTGTTTAGTAAAGTTTAACTTAAGTTTGACTGGCTGAACAAAGTCTGAAGGGCATTAAGTTTCTCGGTCGTTTTCCTTCCCCTTCTTCTCTCTGCTCCTCTTTGATCTTGATATAACAACTATATCAACTATATTCACTTCAAAACCTCCCCAGGCCTTCTCTCTCCTTCCCTTCCCCCTCTCCTTCCCCCACCTCCCTCCTCTATTGCTCTCTTGCCACCATCTATTAGATGACAAGGGACCAGTTCAGAGTCCGTATCAAAGCCCATCTGGGTTTGAAGTCTGTCTTTCTCTGCCTCCCAGTCATCCTCTGGAGTCGGTGGACAGCCGTCCATGACCGCCCCAGTGCTTCCTGCTCCCAGTCCCCTTAACTTAGGAGGGTTTCTGGGACTGTGACAGCCTCGAGGTTGGAAGGTAGATAGAGCATGACCGGACACAAAACTGGTCAAAACTTGACCATAAAGCAACGTGGTGCTGCCAGTGAGCTGTAATAATAATATATCAACACACTGTGCACACAAACTATATGATGGTCATGAAAAGCAAATACGTGCTATCAAAGATAGAACGTCCGTGATATATTATGGCATTTCACGTACAACAGGTGAGTCTGATTGTTTCCAAATGTGAGCATAAAGTTTGCGCCTATGTGCACGTGTGTAATGTCAACCACTCTATCATTCATATACCTCTCTGTACCGTGAGTTAATATTAACATGGATTGGATTGTGTATCAGTTTCTGACAAATCTCTTCAAATGGCAGAAAGCAGCTGTGACTCTGTGAGGCAGAACAAGTCCCGAATGGCAATGTTTCCCACGTGGGAAGCATGCAGACACACACACACACACACACACACACACACACACTCAGTTATGCTGACTACACACACAAATCTCATAGCGTTTAGATTGCGTTCATTCTTGTAATTCTGCTCGATCCAGTCGAGTTTCATCAAGTATTCATCAATTGAACAAATTCAAGTATCACCATGCTGTTTGGTTGCATGTTAGTTAGTCTCTTGAGTTTGAATCATACCTATTTTTGTTGCGTTCTATTTCGATAAAAAAAATCACTTTTACTTCAAAATGTCAACTTTCCTAACAACCTCAGTACTATGTTTCACTGCAGCACATACAATAGGGGAATTATGGGATGGAGTCAGTATGTCTTCCTTCATGGAAGCACTTTGTCTCATAACTCTCTCAACCACATTTCACTGTCTGGTGTGACACCATCACAATACCCCATGTCTTCTCCCACTGAGCTCGCACACATCACACACTTAATAAAATATTAACTAGATGCGTCTTTTAGTGCTGCCAGCCCCACTGAAATATAGCTGATGGATTTACAGTTTCACACAACTGCTCCACAGAAAGGACCCACAGTCCCCCGCCTTTCTTTGGTGCTTTTCTTTTTTTCCTTCTCAGTAGCCCCTGTGCGACCCTCCTCCAGCTGTTTAAAGTACAGCTACAGTCTGAGGGGAGGGGTGGAGGAGGGAGGCATGGAGGCCCTACTCTCTCCCATTCCCCTGCCACACACATTCACATAATCCCCCTCTCCTAGGTCAAATGTCTTCACCTAAGCCTCAGCCTATATGCTAATAGCTAATGAGGGGCTCAGGACCAATTGCCAACAATAATTGTTAAATAGAGGATAAATTATTAAATGTTTAAATACATCAACGTCTCTATACATATTTATCTGGGATTACACAATCTTTCTGAGGTGACATCAATGGACTTCTCTGGACAACCTGTCTCACAATGCAGTTACTTCTAGGCTTTTATTCCATGTTTCGGTGTGCTTTCTGCCTTTATGTTCACATTTATAGCATCTCATTGAGTTGGACAGACTCCTTGTTACACTCGTGCTTACACACACTCATGACCTCTGTCAACATGGTGAGAAAAGAAGACAGATGTCTGCTTTTGTGGAAATGACACAGAACAGCTATTCTCCTCATACCTATTCCCTTTTAAGGCTTTGCTGGCTATGAGTTACTCGGCTACACCTCTACATATAAATTTAGTTGGCTCCACCTCTGTTCTTGGTCGTGTTCTCAAGCTGAGGTTCCTGGCAACAAGCTTATTGATGACAAGAACATTCCTAGTCGGCTTGCAAGCTGCGGATGGAGTGAGCGTAATTGAATAGTGGCCTCTGTGACAAGAATTGGGTTAGCGTGCCAGAGAAGCTGTAAAAGAGGTGGAAAGCTGCGAGTGGAGTCACCTAAACATGAATTTCAAATCCTCCTTCTTCTCCAAACCTCAACTCTAAATCTACGTAAGTGAACAGCTTCACCACTGAATCAATGTGCGATTTAAAAGGGAGGCGTTTCTGTCAGTCCTAGTGTGATGAATAGTTTTCGCCGCAGCCTTGATGTGAACTCCTGCAATGGCTGCACAGTAAGGGCATTATGTAAAGAGAGAAAACGTTCATCTACTTCAAGTTGAGAGTTCACAGAGGAGCAATATGTGAATTTCACCACGCATTACCTCATTCAAACGCTTCCCGACTGCAAAAGATTACAGATAAGCCAGTTCTGTAACATAATGTCTTGACAGCGTAGCAACACTGAAACACTCAGACCTTTGAGTTGCCTGAGTGATCACAGTGGCTTCAAGATGTGGGAGTTGCATGTCAAATCAGACAGGTAGATAGGATGCTGACAGGCAGCAGGGTAAAGACGCAGGGGAGCGTAGACCAGCAATTAGTGCAGATTGATTTAGGTTGAAGAGCCACCCACGTTCGCCTTGGCAGGAGCAGAGTCAGGGCCAGCAGCTGTGAGAAGCACCAGGTTAATTAGCGGTGTGTAGATCTGTTCAAGTGTGTGCGCTGTGTGCTAATATAACTCTCCTCTCCCTTGTGGAGTGGATATGACCAGGTGTGTGCTCGATTACACACATTACTAATGCCACCCCCTGCAGACCCAACCCCCCTGTGGCTCCACATACACGAAAACACACATAGACAGAGAGAGTAGCGGGATTGGCCAAAAGCCATCTCCATCATGCTCTATCATTGGTTGATTAGAATACATCCAACCCGTTTTATATATATAGATGAACAAAATTAATTGATTAATCGCATGATTTTTCTGTGATTAACAGCGATTTAATGCATTATGCGCAAAAAAAATCAAGAATTAATTACAAACTAGTGTATTACACGCTTTTATTTTAAAGTAATGTTATCAGAACAATATAACAGGCACTCTCAGAGCAACAGCAAGTTAACCTGTTTAAAAAAAACAACTCTGAACAGGTCTAGCAAAAAAAATAAAAAAACACAGCTGGAATTTACTGTGCAAGGGACTTTTTAGTCTGTAAAGACTCTGAAAAAATAAACACTTTGAGTGATGCAGGTTGAGCAGTTAAACTGACCCCGCCGCCATGTTTGTAGTCCGCTCCATTTCATACAAATCGTTTATTCTCCTTACGACGGTGCGTCTTGAGGCTCATACATCTTTCGTTGCGTTTCTAAGGACGCTCCTCAGATCGACATCTTCCTCTGCAGGAAGCGGCCTGCAGTCCGTTGCTCTCCACTTGGCCGAGGCATGTGTTCATTGTTCCTGTGTTGGTTTATCAACAGTTCTCCCGCACGCCGCATCCAAAGTAGTCTGCCGAGGTTTCTCTCCACTGGTTGTTTGGGTAGCTGCTGTGTAACGCCTTTAAGACGTACTTCATGGTCGTGGTCCTCCGGTGATAAGATAACTCCAGCTTACAGTGGTTACAAATAACTTTGCTTTTATCGTCTGGTAGAGATTTAAAAATGAAAATGTCCATTTAAAAGTGCATTTCTCCATGTTCTCGGTCAATTTGCAAAAATATAATGCCGTTAACGCATGAAAGAATTATTGTCGGCATTACTGATTGCTGCGTTAACGCATTAATAACGCGTTAACGTGCCCAGCCCTAATATATATTTATAACGGGATACATGTGTATGTATCTCTGTCTCTACACACACATATATATATATATATATATATGTCTCTACATATATAGAGACAGAGATACACACACACACACACACACACACACACACACACTCTCTCTCTTTCGGTCGACAATGCCTGACTTCTCAACCATGGCAATCAAAAGGTACCAATTGTGGTTGTCATGGCAGTCTCCAATTCATATCTGTCAAATGCAATGGGCAGAAAGTAATAGGTCGCCAATTATGCACAGGGAGCCTTGTAAGGCTTTGGAGACAGTGGGTTTAAACAGAGCACACACAAGCCACATGGAGACACACACACACACACACACGTGGATGAACAGACCTGAGTGCACAAATGCGCCAACACATGTACAACCACACACTTCACAGAGGTGACACACACCTTCCATGTCTCCCCCGGCGAGAGGTTTGACAGGACCTGAGGTGAGGAGAAGGGGAGAGAGGGGAGGAGGCAAGAGGAGGGCGAGCGAGCGGCGAGAAGATGAGAGAGCGTGTGTTCCAAGTCCTTTAACAACAGAGCTGCTAAAATGAAACAAGATGTTTTCCCTCGACGGCCGAGCTCTGTTTTAGTGAGGGCGGGAAGCAGCTGTTGAACTGGAGCTCCATAAGAAAAGAAGCCACAAGAAAAAACATTGCCGTTCTTCTGAATGTCGCTCCTCGTTCAGTTCAGTGATAAAAGCTAATGGGAAACATCTTGAGCCAGACGGGAGCACCAACGTGACGTTCTTAGTCAAACGAATGTGAACGGTCTTTCAGGAACAGACGCATGTCAAATCTGATGTTTTAGAATTGAAACCTCTTGTCAAGTCAAAAAAACGTCTTTTGTGTTTTGGATCACAATGAAAAGCGTGTAGTCAGAGCATGTGGAACACACACACCCACACACGTACAGTACAACACAAACACACACATGGCCTGATGTGATGCAACTCCCACACATGACTTGAATTCAGCATGTGGGATACAGAGCTGAATAATGTAATTGCCACCAGATGTAACGGCCTGTCGAGCAGCAAGTTCTGGTTTCTAAATAAACAGGCTTTTATGACTCATAGCCACACAGTGGTGAAGGAGCTTCGGTTTCCCCTGTTGAAACACAAATAAATAATCAAGCGCACCCCCTCAACGTTTCACCATTACCATTTTGTTCTTGGCAAGCTGTCGCGTATGGTTCATATTAGCTTGAAAGGAAAGAGTGAAATGTTCATCCTTTATCAATATGGATCTGTATATTGTTTTATTTGTTGACAGTAGGCTAAGTACAGAAACAATGAACACAAACAACAATGGAAGATTTCTCTTTTACATGTACACGTGCAACACGTGAAGTAATACTATACTTCTTGTTTGGTATTCAGTACACAAATGAAAAATAAATAAAAATACAAACATTAAAAAAGGCACACACTCAAACAAAGGTTGACTAATAAAAAGGATTCAAACATTTGCACAGTGACAGAAACCAGAAGTAGTTTGACATTAATGGAAATACACGTAATCATTTTCTGAAGATTGATACCACGTGTTTGCTAAAGCCAGCAGCCGGTTAGCTTAGCTTAGCTAACAGACTGGAAACAGGTCTGGTTCTGTCCAAAGGTACAAAACCCAACACTTCTAAAGCAATCTGTTTTTTTAACCAGTGCAAAAATGAAGTGTAAAAACCACAGGTTGTGTTTTTTTGTGGGTTTTACCTCCTGAAGTCTTGACTGCAACCAGCACATACGTGTATTTCAGTTTATTCCCTACTGCACTACTCGCAACCTCATTACGTTACTAATAATTTATGTTTTTTTAGATGCGGCGCCTCCCCAGACATTTTATTTAATTAAAATGAATATTTTGCCAAAAAGCAAAAGCCATGAGCTGAATTTAAGGAATTACATAATGCTGTTGTGTATAGGCTAGTTGAAAATGTGTACATTTGATTGATAAGGAATTACATACTGATATACTTTGGTTTATTATTTTACAGTCAATGCTATGAATTATCTAATGTGCGTTGACTAATACCAGTAAAGTTAACATTTTGATTTCCACAGAGGACAGCTTTGATGTGTTATGTCTGATGTTCGGCTATTCATTGTCCTTCAGATAGGCTAATTGTACTTTTACTTAAAAAGACAAATATACAGCTCTAATTTGAAGAAGTTCATTGATGCAGGATGAGGAATAAAATATTTACAGATCATGCACACGCTCAAGTTTAAAAAAAGCACACAGAGGTTACTAGAGGCTCTTTGATTATTGTGACACCAGCTCTACTCTTGCCAACCAAGTGTGTAGAAGCAGATGTACACGTTTATATTGTTTCCGCTTTGTGTGTCTTTGTTTAAATATCAAGGCTCCGTCACTGTAAGATATGAACAGTAAAGTACTGTACATGAAATGACTGTCCCCATTTACTGTAACACAACTGGTGGGCAATTTATTATAACATTCGTACTGTTAAGCAAACGCCTGCCCAGCCTTTTCACCGAGGCCTCTCATCACATATACAATTATCCACTCAGAGTGCTGGGCCCAGTGTCAAACCTGCAGAACCAAGGACGCCACACTCACACACGCCTGTGTGTGTGTGTGTGTGTGTGCGTGTGTGTGTGTGTGTGCGTGTGTGTGTGTTTTAGCAGTGAGTACTTTTGGGGTCCAGAATGATTGCCGGGGACCTTTTCCCTCGCCACGTGCCAGCAGGTAGAATTTTAATAACTGACAGCCAAATTATAGAGATTCCGCAGAAAGGAGACAGGTTAATAGCCTGCACCGAAGACAGGAGAGAGTGTGATCGTGCGAGTGTGTATCCGAAAAGCTTATGCTGACACAACTCTTTGTGTGTGAAAAGAAGGAGTGAAGAAACATACAGTGGATCTGTGCAGAAGAAATAACTGCATAAAAGACCACATTTAATTCTTCAAATTTCTAACGCAATAAACTCAAATCATTCTCTCCATTTAAAGAGAGCTGTGTCCCTTGATCTTGCTAATTGTGAGAGGTTAGCCATGCATTAAGCTGATGAGCCCATTTACCATTAGTGCCTCTCTGCATCTTAATGGTGAGATCAATTCTAATAAAGCAGAGACAAACATACAAAATGGAGATGTGACAATGCATTTATATAATGGGAGAAAGTACAAAAGGACAAAAAAGTAAGACATAAATCATTGGGTGCTCACTTAAGTACAGCTGTGTGAATGTTTGTGCTAAATGTCTGAAAGGTAATAAATGGTGCATACAATGTGACCCTTCAACCACATTGATAATTCAAACAATCTTTTCAAACCTTTCCCTTTTCTCTGGGTGGGTTGAGAGCACACGCTCCTTTTCAACAACATACACCAGTTACACACACTTTCATCCAACTTAACAACACACACCCTTCAGTTGGCCACTCAACAACTTCACAGCCCAATATCCATCTATTTGCCTTGCTTATGTTGAAAAGTGTTACAAAATAGTGTTCCTTGCATTAGAACAGGTTTGAAAAAGAAAAATAACATCACCTTCAATCTTGCAGTTTTTTTGGTTCTTTAAGTGTGAGTGAAAACACACAAAGAAGGACACATATTAGTCTCCCAGAAACTCGGAGCAAATCCAAACAAAAGGAACAAACACACCTTTTCTCTGACTACAAAAGACTGTCGTCATTATCAGTATTGACAGATTCCAAAAAATGTCCACGAAAAAATAACGACAGTCCCATCATCTACTTTCTATGCATTGGGTGCAATCCACAACACAGTGACAGCATTTTCTATGCATGAGTAACAGCCAGGAAGCAATCTTTACTGGTATTGTCGATGCATGGTACTCAAAGGAGAGAAAATCGTTCAGAGTGAGTTGAGACCAGAAAAAACAAGGACATGGATGAGGGTTGAAAAAAAGTCGGAGCAACTTCAGGAGTTGGAGACAACAATAGTTTGACTCAAGCAGCAGACATTATGTTGTTTGTATTGATTTGTTGGATTGTCTTTTTTTACGATTATGATGCAAGTAGAACCTACAAAAGACGGTGCCTTAGTTGATATATGATCACGCGTTCTGCTTTCAAAGAAAGATGGTTCTCTAGTCAGTTTGTAAATTGCTTAATTTTATCCTTTTGACTGTAAAAACAAAACATCTCAAATGTATTGCCTCTTCATGCAAAAAAACTTGTTTTTTTCTAAGACATGCAATCATATTAAGTGTGCACTCGCGGTTCAGTTCCCCCATTCAAGCCTGTCAATTTGGCAAATTTCAAAAGCTTGTTAATTTCAGCATAAGCAACGTTTTCTCCCTAAAATTGCTACTTATCTATCAAGCAAACTGAAAAACACACACACACATATACAACAAAATTCACATTCCCACATAGAGGCCACAGAGCATTGCTTAGATAAAAGAGCCAGCCACAACTGACAGAAGATGTTAAAAAAACATGAAGTGAAGAGCAGTGTTAGAACTTAGTTTTCCCTTAAATATATTGAAGCCACTTAGTTCTCTTTTATTGAAAGTTGGGGCAGATTTTCAATTAGACTTGTCCGGCGTGTTTTGAGTTTATTGTGAATAATGAAAGAATGTAAATCAATATTGGCTTAAATGATCCAATTGAGAAAAAGTAAATCTGCTTTGGAGGGAATAAGTAATGATTTGTTTTGTAAATATTAATTTGCCACCACAGAAAAACAGACTCCAATTGAGATCCATTAGATTAATGGACAAACAGTCCTCAATACAAACATATTCAACAAATTCTCATTGTCATTAACCAAAGTTCATGCATAACTTACAAAAACCCAAAACGATGCTATTATGTCCTACGGGGTGCATCACAATGCAGCAGCTAGCAGTGCTGCCTCACAGTTAGATGCTCCTGCATGGTTCAAATCCACCAGCCTCTCTGTGGCCGCTGGAGTGGGATGACTGTGTTTTAAGTTCAAGGTAACGAGAAAGAGGAAGGAGTGGTTGCACATAGAGAAACATAGTCAGTCAGCAATAGTTACTACAACCTGTGGAACCACTGTGTCCTCACTACCTCCTGCTTTTTACTGCTTATTACTTTAACCTTCTGCTCCCTTGATCACTTCCCCACCTACAGTAGCTGCTTACCTTCCCGTCCTCCCTGCCTCTCCTCCTGTCCTCTCTCTGATACACAAACAGTCCAACAGCTGGAAGTCGATTGCTTCATCCAGGCTTGGCTAGCCACCAACTTTCTCTCTCGGCTATTTTAAGCTCTTTTTCTCTCTGTTTCTCACTCAATTTAGTCGAAAGCATAACAGACACTGACAGATGTGGAATCCCCACTTTACTCCTTATCCCTCTCTCTAACACTGTTCGACTCTCTCTTTTTCCCCTTCTCTCTTTTTTATTGGTGGACATTTGTGCAACCGCCATTGACACAGATGTTGAATGTTGTTCGCAGGACTCTCTTTCTCTCTCTCTCTCTCCCTCTCTCCCTCTCTCTCTCTACACCTGTGCAGAGCCTGTGCCAAGTTCCCGTTGAGCCTAAATGGGAGGTCCAAACATTCCCGGAGCTTAGCTCATGAAAGCAAATCTCCCACATTGCACGAGTGCAACCCTATTTGGAGAGTCACCAGCAACTAAATGATGCGAGAGGTCATGCGCATGCAAAAGCATGTAAATATCCACATCTGCGTGTACACGTACATACACACACAGATGCACAGGCACGGCAGGCTGTATAACTCGGACCTGTTATTACTTATGGCAGACACCTATTTGTATGCATGAAGCTACATTCACACACAGTGATTAGTTGAAGCTGTTGCTCATCACACAGAGGGATGTTGTCTGCTGTGTCTAAAGTTTGATTAAAGCTTTTAGTGTTATTGTCTGCTACTTGGATGACACCCATTGTTTCAGAATATACAAGGGCAAAAATATTATAATAATATTATATTATATAAATAGTATATTTTGGGAATTATTTGGCATTGTTCCCTCAATAAATTAATCTTTGAATCTTAAGTATTTCTCTATAACATAACTAAATAAGCAGAAAACAAAGTTAAAGTTTGGGGGGAGAGCATCCTAAGTTATTCATTATTAAATGTGTTACTGCCAAACTGCTTCATCTGGACCGTTTGTGTTTTTTTGGTATGATCACATTTGACAAATACAAAAATTGTGACCTCAATAATTAATAAGACGCTGATTTAAAAAATATATATTTGTCGACTTTCCATTAAGACCATCAACATTGTTCACACATCATACAGAATTTACAAAGTATTTGTCATGGGGATACATGATATACAATTCTATGTTGATAGAATCAACATCTAATCACCTCTTTTGTTTGTTTGTTTTCTTTCCTATGTTGCAAAATGGGTTGTACAATGACAAATAAAAACCATGTAACCTTGTAATATTTCCCACAGTAGCTGTGTCGTGTTTCAAAACTTCTTTTGTAAAGATTGTTTGTAAAGAGTATTCGTACAACCTTTTCACAGGATTTATGCTTTACTTTACATATGGTTGATTGGTACCACTTTCTCCTGCAGGTGGAGGTTATTTCATATGTCAAACTCTGAAATAAATAACAGATGGAAGAGGAAAATGAGCCATGGAGGAAAAGAGGATAGGTAGGAGGGATGGTGCAAGTTGAGGAGGAAAATGAGCAAAAAGCAATGTGTGTGTACACCAAGGGGGAAGAGTTCAGGGAGAGAAATAGAGAGAGGAAAAGATGGAGATGAGTGAGATAGCTGAAAATGAGTGTGAAACAGATCGGAGGCTGTGTGCAGAAGCAGCAGATGGACTGGGGAGCAGCAGAGCGAGGCGGAGGAACACAGCCTTTGTTCTCCCTGCTGTCTGTCTGCCCGCGTGCATTTTCTGTCTGTCTGCACGTCTGCCTGCCTCTCGGTTTGTTTGGAAATGTTTTAAAGCCCACAAATATGCTCCTGTTCTCCTCTCCTCGTCTTTCAGTTACTTAAACTTACCACGTCTCACATCTCTTCTTCTCCTCTATCTCCTCATCACTTCTCCTTTCTCCAGTGCTTCATCTCTATCTCACCTTTCCTCCAGTCTCTCATGCTTTGACCTCCAAACCACCGTTTCTACATTCATGCCTCTATCTGTTTCTGTTTCTCTCCTTTTCTTCTTTCTTACATCAGCAGCTCCAAAAGCAGCTGTCCTCCCAGCTCCACGGCATGTAGAGACCTTGTAGACCAGCTCTCTATCTGTGTCTCTTCGTCTCCGTCTTTCCCTCATCTGGCTGCCCGTGGCCCAGATGTTATGGCACATGCCATTAGACCTACACACCATTACTCCTAATATCTCACTGGGGTGAAAGTATGCACATGGCGGAGCTCATCTGCGACAACAATTATACGCACGCGTGCACGCTTGCACGCTCGCAGACACACACACACACACACACACATACAGAGAACCTCACACACACAATGTGCAGGACAACTGAGGGAGATTTGATCTCAAACCTTCATTCATTTCCGCAACTGTCTTATAGACTTTGCCCATGTTGATTTCATCTAAATATGTTCTAATTCTTTTATTTTGAAAATAGAAGGGTTAGGGTACAGTACATCTCACACAATCAATCATATATGGCAAACATAACTACAGTAATATTTCTTGGGGTTTTGTCCATACAAAAATGTTCTTGATGGTTTCACCCACCCTTCAGACATAGTTGTGTGTGTATGTTGGCCTTTTAAATGTATGATTCTGTCTGAGGTACCCTCCACAGATCATCCTGGCTCTCCTCACAGCGGGGGAGTGCAGTGCCAAGCTGTGAACAAAGGATTAGGAGAATGTGTGTGCATGTGTGTGTGCATGTGTCTACGTGCGTGTGACTCCACACATAATCATATATCCTCAGGGCTGACTGCTGCCTAGCCTCTATTCTATCACCATCCATCTCTTGCTGTGTGTGCATGTGAGTGTGTGTACACGCGTGCGCACTGATGCTATCATCATATTAACATAGATGACAATCTGGCGCGAAGGTGCTGATCAAAGATAAATTTCCCTCCCTGGCTCGCCTCCCGTTAATTACGCCATCTGTGTAGGAACGTAGCGTCCCGAGTGTGGGGGAGGCCGATCCGTCAAACGCTCCCGCTCTCCGCCGCAGACAGTAATCCACCAGAGACTGATCGCCTCCAACCCTCAGATAGGTTACGCACACATGGCCACGGCGCGATGGCGCACAACTTCAGTGCTCAGATACATATACACACATATCCCGTAAAACCTCCATTCCATTACGCATGCACGCACGTACACACACACACACGCACAGACGCGCACACACACAAACACACACACACACACACACACACACACACAGTTACATGTTTATACACACAACCTTTTGCTCACCTCTCACCACCAATTGCACACATGTCAACACCTCTCATCCAGCATTTAATTCAAATCTCTCTGTCAAACACAGCTTTCAGAGTTTGAATCCTTAAGTTGCACTTGGTTTAGCTGGAAGCCAGTTGAGCTGCACCAACAGCTCATACTTAACATCTCACTGCGATATGACAACAATTAGATATGGCAACTCAATTTACTTTGTTAAGGCAGGGAAAGATGGTCTTAGTTAACTTTTAAAGAACAGTGATTTGACGTGATGAGGCGTTTTAAAACGTTCAAGCATTTACTTTTTCAATATTCAAATAAAACTATTATCTTTCGCTAGCTTTAACAAATGAACCCTCATTGGATCGTAACATTATTTGAACTCCAACTTACACCCCACAACTCCTTTGCGGCATGACAATTCCAAGACTGGACACATGTTCCTAAAAGATGTAATCAAGGTTGTATATACGTTTCCTCCGTTTGGCAAATCAAGACACAGTTGTACAGAAGCATTATTGTTGGAGAATAAATGTAGAGGATTTGATTCGGATAGCCTGAGCCATGCACTACATCCAAAACCATATACTTGTTTACATTAATTTGTATTCAAAATGAGAGTAATCCTATCAGTGACTAACACAGTAATTGTATTACAATGTACATGGGGGTAACATGGAAAACCATTCCCAAAAGGTTGGTTACTAAGTGCTTTAATTGACAGATATACATCTGGCGAACACAAAGAAGAAGGCTGTCCTCATAATGGCACATCACAAGGTCATATCAGAGGCACAGATAAAACACAGATAACCAATAATAAGTCAGAATGTGAGAAATACCCCACCAGTATCAGGTATTCTAACAGCACTTTACACCCAGTATAGTTGTGCCAAGAGGAACCTCTGATTCCAGAGAAACAGTGAAAGACAGTGAAGAGGAGGATTGGTGCCCCGTGCCCCACGCTTGTGCCAGATGTGTGGGGTGTGCTTTACGAGGGGGCGCTTGGCACAAAGTGCCACTGTGACGGATAGGCACACGCCATTAAGCTCCTTCCTCTGGGATGCCTGGATGCCGCTATGCTTTAAGAGTCCTCCCCCCCGTTCCTCTACCCTTCTATCCTCATTGCCTCCACTCTCCCATCATTCCATCAATCCTCCCATCTGTTACACGGTAAAACAGAGACTCTTTTATTCCGCTACACTTTTCTAAATGAAATCTTAAGCTAGTGTGCATGCATTTCACTCACTCCATCACTTTCTCAGCCATCCATCCATCCATTCATCCATCCATCCATCACTTAATCGTATTTTGCTCCAGTCCCCCTTCAAAGCTCTCATCTTTTCCTCTTCCCCTCCTCCAGCTTTCCCACCAGTTAAATGAAGCAGTCACAGCTGTGCAGCCATTTCACGGGGGGCCGCACTGATCACACCATTACGATTATTGACTAGATTAAGCAAAGATGGCGGGGGGAGGGGGGCTGGTTGTAACATTGACCACAGTGACTCGTGATCAATAGATCCTTTGAGGGAGAGAATGAGATGAAAGAGCTTTGAATCAGGTATCTTAGATTGGACAAATAAGCAGATTTACATATCATACTAAACAATAAGTGCAACAGACACACATGACAAATGATCAACAATTTCCTTTGTGGTTGTTCTTGATGTGCTATGAAATCTATTTGACATCAAGGAGTGTTTTTATTTGAATTCAGAGGTCAGTCAATCCAAATCTGCATGAACTATCAAAGCAAAACAAAAACAAACAACCAGTTTACTCAAAACACGACTTCCTCATCACTGAGTAATTAATTACAACATCCACCAAACGTTAGTCGTTTATGTGCTTGGGTCTTTAAACACGAGCAAGAAACATTGATGTGCTTCAAACAAGAATCAAGGTCATCATTAACATTTCAAAGACTTCAAAGCAATACAGTCCTAAGTACTGCTTAAATTGACCATTAAGAGAGAATCTCTTACAAATCTTACAAATTCTCTTTCATCCCTTGAATCATTTTCATGTGATAAGTCTATTGATGACGCAAACACAACCAGAGTGCTCTGAGAAGCCAAAGTACATCAGGAGTATACGTTTTGTTCGCTGATGTGTTTTCAAAGTGAAACAACCATCACTCGTCTTTCTTCAATCCGCTACTATTCGTTAGAGTGTTTGTAACTTTCCCGAGTCCCGGTGTGTTCATGTCCCTGTGCTCATTGTGTCCGGTTGTGCAACTGTGTTTATGATTGTGGTGCACTCCCAGCGTGCCGTGCTCTCCCAGAATCCTCCTGGAGCTTTCCCAGATGGCCTGCAGAACTCCTACCCATCTCTGAACTGGCATCGCTGCCAGGCCCACGCTCGCTTGCAGGGCACACAAGACTGGGGACTTGGCACCTTCAGTCGCTCCAGGACAAACAAGCAACTTTTGGAGGTCATCTCAGTGTTCTTGGACCAGCTGTACTTTCACCAAACTGGTGGCTGTACTTTGGTCATTTCGATGTAGCAACATCTAAAAATGTATGCTCATGTTAAGCATTTAAGCAGTTACATTGTGCAGCAGTACAATATGCTTATTATTCTACTTGATAAATAACACAAGAAACCAAATACAAGCAGGTGTATGCAGAGACCCCAATCAGAGTGATTGTTCGCGGCCTGGGGCTGAATGAAGCGCTATACTCTTGCATTGCAGAGCACCTCGGGTTGAAAAAACTTCAACTATATGACTTTACCAACCATAGTTACCATGATCTGATCAACAAACAGAAGGCCTGGAGGCAAATTAGTGTTTAGTATTTAAAATACGTTGGCACTACAAAAAGAAAAATACTGTAAGTCGTGGAACTTTAGGACTTTTTTATTATTATTGACTATATCTTATGAGTGAATGGAAACAATTAGACTTTTACTGTAAACAATCTGCAGTAAAACCAAGATAACATTCACTAGTCACCTGAATTTGCATTACAAATGCACCTACAAACCATGTAATGTGAGACTTTGGCAACTTGAGTAAAAAAAAAAAGAAAAAAAGAATACAGATCAAAACTCTAAATGTCGTGTCAGGAGAAAATGGAGGAAGATGAAGATATGGAGCAGAATTAAATGATACGGAAATTAGAGTAGGCATAAATGACTCGGCGAGGGTGAAGGACGGAATAAATTGGATTGGACTGATTCTGGAGCCAGCAGATAAAATCCAGCAGGGATAAAAGAGGACCATCTACGCTGTCATATGGAACAAGATGTGCATGTGCGTGTGTATGTGCGTGTGTGTGCGTGCGTGTGTGTATACAACCAAAATGCATTCATTTGTTTACTATTCTCCCCACCTGCTCTTCCCTCTCTTCTCTCTCCCCTGGTGACCTTGCTGTCCTGTCCTTTTCCTGATGTTGTTTTCCTTTAATAGGGCTAGGGGTGGAAGTATGGAAGCTGTGCATGCATGTTTTTGTGTGTTTGTGTGTGTGAGTGTGTGTAGGTGTGTGTGTGTACATGTACTTCTGGTGGTGGGGATGGTGGGGTTAAGTGGGGATGTTGCAGGATGTGTTGCCAGGGTTGAAAGACATTCCTGCCCAGTGCCATCTCTGGGAACCTGGCTGCCCTACCATTTCCTCCAGCTGGAGAGGTGCGACTCTGAAGCCAAGCCTGTTCCAGTCGCAACTGCCTCTATCTTGCCTTTGCCTGTGTGTCCCTCTCTAGTGGTTCTGTTTATCCCCAAGACACTACATGCCAAAGAGTGAGAAGAAAAGGGGTAAGACAGGGAAACAACAGAATGGGTAGGTTTATAGGGAATATGATAGGAGTAACCTGTAACAGTTCAGCACCACACCTTCTTTCTGTTAATAGTTGTTTTCATTATATCTGTTTGTCTATTAACTCTCTTGTCCTTTCAGACCCGGTCATTCACACCTGATCGTCCTTCATTCCCTTCACCTGGTTCTCACGCCCATCTCACCTGCAACCCATTCCCTCGTTAGTCACTCACTACTTAGGTTCCCTCACTTGTCCTCTACCAGATTGTCTTGTGTTTTGAGACCAAGTTCTCCAGTGTTCCATAGTCTGTGTCCCTGTTTCTGTCTGTTCTGTTCCTGCCGTTACTCCAGTAAAGGATTATTATTTGCTTACTCTGTTTTGTCCATTGTGCTTGGGTCCCTGGTCTTCGATCCGTGACATAACCAAAAGAAAGAGGAAAAAGGAAAATGTTAAAAAAAGCAAGACTGAACGAGAGAAAGCCACAGATGGGTCCAGATCAAGAAGGCAACTAGAAGAGCATCCAGGGACACACTCAAAGGCAAGCCCTGCGGGGAAGAGAGAGAGAGGGGAGAGAGAGAGGGGAGAGGAGAGAGAGAGAGGGGAGAGAGAGATGGGAGAGGGGAGAGAGAGAGAGGGGAGAGAGAGAGAGAGAGAGAGAGAGGGGAGAGGGGAGAGGGGAGAGAGAGAGAGGGGAGAGAGAGAGGGGAGAGGAGAGAGAGAGAGGGGAGAGAGAGATGGGAGAGGGGAGAGAGAGAGGGGAGAGAGAGAGAGAGAGAGAGAGGGGAGAGGGGAGAGAAGAGAGAGAGAGGGGAGAGAGAGAGAGAATTAAAGGTCTTCACTAAAATGGGTATGAATAGGCTCCCAATCTTTCGCCACAGGTCCTGGGTTTTTGTGTCAATTATATGTAATACCTGAGTGAATCCATTGGTGTGTCAAGGTCATCGCAGGTGACGAGAAAATGCCTTTTTTGAAAAGCCAGACAGAGATCGGCTGTGATAATGACTTGGCTAAAATTATATGTATTTTCGACCACCGCTGCTCGTCAGTCAGCAGCACATCGTTCTGCAGGCAGAGTTGGTGTTCTCTTACTATTTGTCTGTTTAAGCCAACAACATTTTGGCCCGGATTTGTCCTCCTTTTGGACCGAGTCTCTTGAATTGCGTGTTTAATTTTATGTATTTATGCATATCAGGTTTTATGAGGGTTTTCCATTGGTCAATTCTTTTGGACCTAAATTCTGCATTACATTTAATATTCTTTACATGGATCCAAATAGCAATTTAATCCCCTTATTCTCAACTCCTGAGTCATTGTGCTGAATCCTTCTTATAACATTTCTACATACCGCAGTATTTGACATGATGGAAAATAATGAAAATAAATGATATGTGATGCACACCAATGAACCTCGGTGTGAACCCCAGTTGAAAAGTTTGAAAGAAGTCAAAGTTTGATGACCTCTGTGCCTTCTGTTAAAAGCTACAAGTTCTTTAACTCACCCCGAGGTACTGAGACCTCTAGAGCGAAGCGAGAGCGTCGCCTGGTGAGTTGCTTTAATTACTTCTCTCCCACCCTCGCTGCTAATACCTTTATTTTATTAGGCCTGATCTGATTCATATGCATAGTGTAGACATAATTTTGATTCAAAATTATTTCTTATCTGTGGTGGCTGGGACTACCCCTGCATGACTGCATCCAAAATCAATTATCTTGCTTGGTCCCCTGGTGAGCATTTGGCGAGGAACAGAGTGGCACTGTGTAGGTTCTATCACAGACTTTTAACCTTAAAGACAATGTTGTTTTTCACTTTGAAGGACATCTCCGATTCTGGAGTGATGTAGTGTTTTATGGATCAGGAGATTGTGGTATCACTTTAAAAACATTGCCTGATTCGAATCACTCACTGTGAAAGCTGGTAAGAAGGAGCGATTTTGTGATGTCAGTCAGGTTGGAACGGGGACAACAACTGAATGCAAAACTCGTCTTTAAAGCTCCAAGATGCCATCCCTCCTTAAACTGCAAAGAGGCTGCCTCCTGCCCACAAAAAAACCCCACCAACCTCTGTCTGGCAGCTTACGTTGTCATACGGCACCTCGCCATCACATTTACAGAGGGGTAACACCTGTGTTAAACAAACATCCCCGAAGATGTTTAGCTATTCATTTGCAGCAAGTTCTCGTTATGGATCCATTATGGAAAGTGCCCAATGCACCGGGGTGTAATGACACAGGCAATGCTTGCTGTAAAACAGTGGCATATGGCTAAACTACACAACATTAAACATTTTGGAGACTGTGCCTCCCCGGTGCCTAAATAGCACAGCGCTTTGGCAAATAAACAATTACGCAGTGTGAATGACTTATGGACTGCCGTGCCAAGCTGAGACAAACAAAACAGCACACAAAAAGAGAGAAATCTGCATTCTGACACACAAACACACACTTGTGAGTAAACTTAACACACACATGTTAAAACAACATACAATTACAGTCAATACACATGTTCACATATACGCCGTCCAGCTAGTCAATCATCCATTTTTGGCGGCAGGAGACCAAGCAGAGCAGCCCAAAAAACTGTTTTTCCAGCTACGTGTTCCAACTTCTCTTTGCAGATCCCGAGGTGTTCCCAGGCCGGCAGGGACACAAATGAAACCTCATCTGGGTCCTAGCTTTGCCCCGCGGTATCCTATCATTTGGCAATTAATCAAAGTGGCTCCACAGGAAAGTGTGCAAGAAATGTCCAAATCAGATGTGCAAATCACCTCGACTTGCTGCTTACAATTTGGCAGTTCTCCCTCAAGCTCCTCAATATTGAAGACTTACTCTGTCCCCTGAGGATGATCCCAAACCCCTGCCAAGCAAAACTTATTTGTTTTCGGTCATTACCCAAAGCTCTTGATCACTTTTAAAGACTGAACATGGACTGCACCATGACACCCCCATTATATTGGCGATAAATGTAATCTTCAACCCCTTGAGGACAACTAGTCTTCAGTTTTGTAACCATGGCTTTAGATTTCGTTCCAGCTACTTAACAATGTACAAACCACCCGGGTGGACGCTGAGCGCCTCCGTCCGACAAAGACAGGACTGTCATCTGCTCAACACAGGAATGCAAACATAAATCCACCAAACTGGACGCTTATAAATGATTCCACGTGCCTTCCAAATAAAAGTCCATCAGTCAAGCTTGTTCACACTGTTTATTGGACACCTACAGCCTAAAAAGATCTTGTGAACCTTCTCGATAGACTTGCACCAGTACCCTAAACAGATGCCATTGGAGCCCTTCTAACATATACACACAGTCTGCAGGCAATCATCAACCAGCATCACAACTGCATATTTTGCTGGAAGCTGAAGTTGCCTCACAACCCGCCTCTGCATCTACGTCTCTGTGCCAGGCATGTAAACCGCCTCGGCCATGCAGTTCCAGACATTTCTGTGTGATTGATATGAGTGCTTAGCTGGTTGACAGAGGTCACAGTGCCTGGGAGATTGTTTTAGCCCTACCTGCTCCTCTTTCCCACTTCCATCTCTTGTCTATTTCTCTTCCTTCCCTCTCTCCCTCTCTCTCTCGCTCTCCCCACCTGGAGTGTCGTGAACCCTCTCCACACTCCACCACCTAATTATATCCTGGACGTGTAAATGTATTCATATTCATGAAGGCACAGATGCTAAATTAACTGTGGCAGGGACACGTTGCACTGTGCCGACTGCACAATCTGCTTCCTCCACTTACAGAAAGGAGGGAGGGAGGAAAGGGGCGTTGTAGCTGGAGGAGAGAACACCGTGGGGAGAGAGGGAGTTAAACAAAGAAGGGAAGACGAAGTGGAAGAAAGGAGACAGAGAGGAAAACAAAGCAGGGAAGAGGAGAGGAAGACGCCTCAGTTGGTTCAGCGGTGTCAGGAGGTGACAGCCATGTTTGCGGCGGGACAAAGTGCCCCTTTCAACCTCAGAATCACGTAAGACGTAACCATCACTGATACCGCCGAATGCTCTCACCAGGCCCTTGCCATCCCGGGCCCGGTCACATGGGCCTAGGCGGCGATGAGTGACAAATCAAAAAGCCAGAGTGCAAAAAAACTTGGAGCCGGTGGCAGCAGAACGGCGCACAGGGAACTCGGGGGCAGATGGAGGGAGGTGCGGCGGTGCGCAGCGAACAGATGGCCGTTACGAACTTGATATATGAAATTAATAACGTTTCTCAAATAGAATTCAAAAACAGGAATACATTACCTGAATTTTAATAAGTGATTTTCTCTTTTCTTTTTGAGGAGTGTGGAGGGGGCGTTGGGGGGGGAGAGGAGCATTTGCATGTCAATGAGAGATATGTGGGGGGTAAACAAATTCAATGTGCTCCATTGTAGTGGTTGTTTTTTTCTCCCCCTGTGGAAAAGGAGACAATAGAAGGTAAATGATGGCAGCTGCATTGTTCTGAAAAGTCCCTCCACGTTGTCCTTTTGTGGTTGCTGGAATGAAACAGTATATTTGGTCACTTTCTTCAAACCAGGGGTTTATTATAATGCCCCAAAGCATGACTTTACAGTTGTGTTAATCAGAACTTCAGAAATGTATTTAAATAAGTGAATCTTACACAAACAAAGGTTTGAACCAGACAGTAACCCTTTCCTCCACTGCCTGTATGATGAAAACAATATATATCCTTGAACCTAACACTGACTGTCTGTTTTCACATTTCTGCTTGAGGTTTTTCATTCACGTAGTTTCGGATATTGAATTTTAGTGAGAGGTTTTGCTCCTTCAACAAAGAGTGTTATTCACTGCTGCTTGATTTGCTCCCATCAAAAACAGAACCATGAATATTTACAGAACTGCAGAACGATGAAGCCTTTTGACACACTGGTTATTCAGAGCTCAGCTCAGAAGGACTGTGATGAAAGAAAAATCACACCGGATGGAAATCAACAATAATGAAAATGTGTAGAATCAGTTTAATTCAAACAATTGTATCAAACCGTTAATGGAACAATTGAAGTTTCCAACGGCTTTATATGTACTGTATTTTCTATAACCCAATTCTGCCTGTGTGAGGTTTGAGATGTTCATATACTGTATTATCAAGCCAATTTAATTGAATATAGAGCTGTCTTGTTTTGGGATATTGGAATACATTTATAATTATATTAGCCTATAATTTGAATGGCAGAGTCAAACAGGATAAGATAAATAGAATTATGAAGTGTAATTTATAAAAGGTTTTCAAACTCAAAATTGCTGTAATGAAATATAAAATCCATGACTCGGACATGATCTCTACCACAAGAGCGGACCACTTGAAAATTGTGTTTGTACCCAAAAGATAAGTCCTCCTAAATAAAATTACACGCCACTTAAGAACAAATCTGTTGGTACAAATGGTTCTTGTATGAGGCCCGATCTTCTCATTCACTTCACTTTTAGGAACTAAGGCCATTGACCTTAGTTCCTAAAAGGTTCCACTGTGTGAGTGGACTAAGAGCAACATGTCCGGCAATGGTGTCAGAGTGCTTTGAGTGAGGCTCAAGGACAATTTAATGTCGCCGACAACTTCTGTTGTCACAATTAGCCAATTAGCAACCGCCTTTTTTAAGACACGTAACAGCTTCAGAATTCTAAAGTAAAACGTTAAAAGTGCAAAACTCATTTCTGGATTTTAGAAGTCATTCCTGCAGCACTCTATTATGCCTAAATTGGAATATTTCTCTCCTGATATCTGTTTAAAAAAGGAATAAACTTGCATAGCCCAACATTTAGAACTATACCATACAAGTAGAGCAGTAGTAGAGCAATAGTACACAGCTCTACATCTCCACCAAATCCATCACACCCACTACCTATTCCACCACCACCAACTGCCTCACAGATATAAATACCTGGATGCAAGCCAACTTCCTCAAACTCAACAGCGACAAATCTGAAATCCTCATCATCGGCCCCAAATTGCACCAGAACTTCTCCCTCTGCATCGATGGCACCTCTGTTCCTGCTTCCACACACATCTGTAACCTCGGTGTCATCTTTGATCCAACCCTCCTTTGAACCCCACGTCAATCACATCACAAAAAAACGCCTTCTTTCATCTTAAAAGCATTTCCTGTCTGCGCCCCTCCTTCTCCTCTTTAGCCCAGAAACACTCATCCACGTCTTCACCACCTCTCGACTACAGCCTGTACGGCACATACACCAAAATCAGCAACATCCAGAACTCAGCTGCTCGTCTGCTCTTCTACTCCCACACCAGAGATCACATGACCCCAGTCCTTCAAAAGCTCCACTGGCTCCCCATACAGCAAAGATACTGTTCAAGATTCTCCTCATCACCTACAAAGCCCTTCACAACCCTGAAACCCCTCATACTGTTCTGACCTCCTACACCGACATGCTCCCTCCTTAGATCTGCAGACGCCAGCCTCCTTTCCCCCCCTACTCTGTCGCAGCATCGGACCTGGGGGGACAGGGCCTTCTCCATTGCTGCCCCCTCCCTCTGGAACTCTCTCCCCCGTCACCTCAGACGTTCTACGTCACTCGCCACTTTCAAAGCAGCACTTAAACTCATTTATTTAAATCTGCTTTTAACGTGAGATGCTAGTTCAGTATGTTTTTGTTTTGTTTCTTACTGTCACGCCATCTCTCTTGTTTATATTGTTGTCGCTTCTATTGTTTCTATTATTATTATTATTAATAGTAGTAGTACAAGAGCAGTAAATCAAACTTTGCGGTTACAAAAATTATCGCATCAATGGAAGGTTTGTTAGCAGAACTGTGTATTTTCATAGGCTCAACATTACACTAGTGCATCCAGGGAATTGTGGAACAAATACAAAAAAAACAAATTCTTTCGCTCTCTCTGCTAAATAATACCATATTTCAAGAAGAAAACTATGGCCCAAGGAGATAAAAAATGAACAGCATATGGTTGGAGCGCGACAGTCTGCCTCATCTCCGCTGTGCTGGTGAGATGCATTAATGAACTGAAGTGTTGACTTCACTCGTGATGACAGACACGACTCAAACAAACACAACAAATGGTTCTGTGAGATGGACATGAGCTGTGTGTAAGTCACATACAGACACGTTGTCTCCTTCAATACCACACCTCGCCACGAGACATATAGATTCTTGTCTATTTCACTCCTATAAAGAACCTATTCAACTCAGGCATCCTGGATGTTTTAGTCCCAGTGTTAATGAGAGGGTTATATATTGGGGTCAGCACTGTTGATGGTGGATCTCTGACGAACTGCTGAAACGGATGGATATGCAGCATAAAGCTGGTGACAGTGCTTCCGTACCCCTGCAATATGTAGTGGGAGTGGTAGCACGAGAAACTTGGAACTGGTTCAGGTGCGCAGTCTGTTCACCTTCATGGCTAGAATGACAGATGGCCCGGGTAGCTTTCTGCAGTCGAGCATAGCTGAGCGAAGCTACCATGTCATGAAGAAGTTTGCATGTGTGGGAGTTTTGACAAGCTCTAGTCTCCAGCAATCTGTGCATGCACAGACGTGTACACCTGTGCACGCAGTCACACACAGACACTCAGTACACGCCTCGGTAAAAAAACTGTTTGTTTTCCCTCCCAAACCAATCGCTAATGCAAAGTCCATTACCGTCGCGGCGTCATTATCGGTGGCGTTGGGGCAAGTCAGGAGCTTCAAGGTACGTCTCAATCCACGGGGGTACACGTTCCCTCCGAAAACAGAAGGTAGGAGTTGGCGAGGTGTTGTGCACATGGAGAGTGTTACTTACTGGTTATTATGGTGGTCATACTGTGTCCCGTATGGCAGTGTATAAATGAACAGCATGCAAACACCTTCTGTCCAAACATCTGCGACAGGCACATTTTTAGGCTGCCTTCCAAAAACTAAAAAAAGATGGAGGCAGAAGAAATAAAATCTCTCTCGCTGCTTGGCTCAGCTCGTCCGCTCTCATTCTGTTGGCTTATTAGTTGTTCCCCCCCCCCCCCCCCAAAGCTTCTCTGCCACACAACTCATTTCATTTCAATTTTGAAATTGAAAACTACTATATTGATAAAAAGCCATCCAGGCAGTCTTGACAATGCATTGTCTCAAGAAAAGACAGGAAACTTTTGAAAAACAAGCTCTCTCGAATCCTTCATCCCTCATTAGATATATTTCGCCGGTAGAAAACACTACCTCACAATTCACATCATGAGTTTGTTCTATTCTCCAAAACCACCTTAAACTCTGTTAACTCGACACACCATCAGTGGCAAGATTACAAATATTAGATATCGTCTTTGTTTATCTTTAAAAATGCATTTAGTGTATCATATTCATACAACAAATGTCACACTATTAAAATGATCAGTCTTGGTTATGTGCCAACATGTGACCAGCAGTTTTGTGGCATCCATGCACCGGATGTCATGAGCCCTATTCACAAAGGAACTAGTACTAGCATGTCATTCACAAATGCTGTCAAAACTTCCATTTATGATTGCCCATGCAGCAGCCATGATTCTCAACTGGGAAAAAGGCACACAAATGTGTAATCTAAAAAACAATCACAGAGATGCCAATTTTCACAGGATTTATATCATCACATGACCTTTGTGTTTGGTGAAATATTTACTTTTTACTAACTTTGGACGTGGTAGATTCACACAGGATTAGGATGACAGAAAATGTCAGCAATAACTACAAATTATAGAGTTCTAAATAAATAGTAAAAGTATTAAGAATCAAAACTGAATTTATTTTTTTATTTTTTTATTATAGGGGCATTGTGGATACAGATTACTTCAGCCGCAGCAGCAGTTTAGTCATTGATCTTGTAATATATAATATGTATATTACTTTTTACCTTTTTAAGCTTGAATTACACTGTCTAAAGATTAAAATCATGGTGTATGTTAACGTCTCCTGTAATCAGTTCCAAAGTTAGAAAGCTATAGGCTAATATGCTTACACTTTCTCAGTTGAAGCTTACACAGATGTGTGCAAAAACAGATAAATATAGGAGATAAATAAATGAAAAAAACATGTGCAATAGGTGCGATATGAATACAATATATTTCTCATATTCAACAAAATGTGAGTCTTTCAGAAATACTGTAATTATTTTAAAGAATTATATATGAAAGTATGGTAATCATTTCCTATTGCTTTTTTTTTCAGCTTCAGTTTCAGCTTTACACACGTATCTCCTCTGCAATTCTGTGTTTTCGCTAGTCATTGATCCTATCCTGGCAAAGATGTTTCTCATCTACAAGTTGCATGACCTGGCCAACGCTGTGTACACAAGTACTTGGCACGACCATACATAGCTGGCCAAAGAGGCGCCCGTTATAGAAATAAACAAGTGGAAGCTCGGCTGCAGAGCCTCTGCTGCTCCTTCTCAAGGCATCACGTCATGCATTCCTTCTGTTCTCACTCATTTTCCAGCATTTTTTGCCGCTGAAGCTTTGCCCCCTGAACACGACTTATAAAAGACATCCAGTGTCAGCCAATTATTTTGGACTTTGATGGTCATAAATCAAGGCTGACCAATAAAAATGAAGACAGCCAAGTATAATGTTCGTGTGTGAGTCAAACTGGATTGTAAATGAAGCCAGATGGGCTGGGAGAGTGCCACTGAACAGAGCTGGATCCCATCACTAAATGGCTGTGTGTTTTCCCCTTGTGCACAAATTACGGCATCACCTCATTCAGCGACGTAAATCAAAGCCCAAGCTGTGATATGCGCAGGGCATCTCTCCATCTCATTACTAAAATAAATTCTCTGGCAGCGTTGGATGTGTGAGCCCTGTTCAAATTGTTGATACTGCCACAATCGGTACTTTTGTCGCCGCTTTTATTTTGAAGCCATTGATGTGATCTCAAGCGAGCGGAGGCATGCTTGGAGATGAAACAGGGCCTGGGAGTGTTGCCTCATAGGGGACCTCTGGACACCTATTGAGGAGGACTGACATGTTTGGTTCTGGGAGAGTGGGGAGGCGGGAGGGGGCAGAAGAAGAGTCAGGTCCACAGCAGATATAGCTCACAAAAAGCAAAATAGGCAGCTGGACAGTGATGAGGAAAAGGGACAGGAGTGACAGATATGAATGGACAGATGTATGTGGGCAGACAGTGATGGAGTTATTTGAAAGCATTCTGAGGCAGGCGAACTGAGCTGTAGATTTTCCAGACACACACTGCTGACCTTTATTCATCTGCTGTGACTTCAATTGTAAAGTGAAGAAACAGAACCCTCTGAGAACCTGTCTTTCTCATTCAGTGATGAGACAGGTACCCCCTTTACAAACAATCGACTCCCTGCAACCCTCTCTTCATTTTTCAAAAAACGTACAAGGCTAAATTATAATATTTGTGCCCTTCTGCGTTCCATTGAATTTACAGTACATAAAAGAGTTTTACATATGGCATTCATGAATTTCCGAGGTCAGGGAGGCTTGGCCAAGCTAAACAATATTCTGCACTTCACGGTGCTAGACTACTTCATCAGTAATGAAACAACACAAGAGTTGAACGATCGTCCTTTCTGCAGAGAATGATTCATGGGAGCAGTGAACGGCCTGACCTGTTATACTTTCTGCATTATGCTTTCTGAAAGGGAAATACTCGGAGACTGGCACCTGATAAAAGGAAGCTTGTGGTCTAGTGTTTCAAGCTGAAGGTCATTGATATGGGTCTGTGAAGGATGTAGGAGTGGGGAGGACTGGCAAGGTTGCTGACAAAGTTAGTCAGCTGTCAGTCAAAACCAAGCAGCAAAAACAGATCCATAACATTATGCAGTCAGTGGATGGTAACTGAGTGGCGGTGCTGCCGCAGGCAGATTTCTCTCCTTCTCCATCACAATTTGCTCAGAGGAACGTCCTTTCCTCAGGGAACTGATTAGCAAATATACAGCTGGTTGGTTGGAGCCTGAAATGTTAACGGTAAACCAATCAGTCGATCTAAATTTCAATGTACTGTATGAGACTACAGTATATATTAGTCAGAGCCAATATGGTTGCTGCAATATTGGGAGATGTGCAAGTCTTCAAATTGTTCTGCAACTTTGATTGCCTATTTAATCAAAGTTTGCTGATCGTTTCTGAATTAATTACATTTTCGTGATGTCCAAACACAGTAGAACTGAAAAATGTAAACTGAAGAGATGCAGATGTTGGCTAAATAGAGAGAGAGAGAGAGAGAGAGAGAGAGAGAGAGAGACTGAACAATGCTGATATGACCTGATATGCAGCATCCTTTTTAGCTGCAGCCCAGAATAACCTTTTCTACTTTCTGCAGGGCCGTCTGCCTGATGTTGACTGGCTATGCAATCCACGGCCTTGAGCCATACCAGGCATGCTCTTTGCCATAATACACACATCATCTGTTACACACTCCAGGAATTGTCAAGGTAAGCAACAGCAGGCGTCAAGCTGCAGACAAGTCATACATCTTCTGTGTTGCTTGGAGGAAGTGGTTAGGGCCTGTGTTGGTATTTGTGTGTAGGTGTGTGTGTGTGTGTGTGTGTGTGTGTGTGTGTTTTCAGGCATGTTTCTTCCTGCATCTGAATGTGTGTATGAGTGGTCCCGTGCACATGTTTGTGTCCGTCTGCCAGCAGCTGTCCCCGTGTCTCAAACAAAAGTGCCCATTGGTTCATGTGGGAAAACGGGGACTCAAAGAGGAGAGGACCTGGATCTTATCATTCTCCTGGTTTAACACAAGCCAGACCACCTCTCACTAACTCCAGGCAGCAAATTAGGAGCTGGGAGCTGCTGACTGGACTTGTGACAGGGAGGTGATGGAGAGCAGGCAGGCTGGGCCGCTTCACAGCTCCCATGGACCATGATAGGAGAGGAATGCTCCCTGTATATATAGGATAAGTAGTTCAGGAATGGAAGCTCATGTTGGTGCTTTTGTTTCACATCAGAAGCCCTTTTAGAGATGCTATGCATGTACACAGTTGGAACAATGGGATACTTCATTAATATAGGATACTGTGTCAGCCAGCTGTTGCATAACGTGAATGAGAGACCAGATGATAACCAGGACGAACTGAAAAACGTGGCACACACACAGATGAAACCGCACACCAAACTTTCTGACAACTTCTGATTGGGCTTTCTTTGGACATTAAGTTGATTTTCTCTAACTGAAAAACATATTACAAAAGCATGTTTGCAATTAACATGATCCGCAAAACAGGTTGTAGTTGTACTGACCAGTATAATAAATCCTTACGGACACACACAATTTTTGCAATTGTGTGCGTCTGAAGGATAAAGCTCCAAGCTTCAGACTCTTTCCTGGCAATGAAGTTCACAACTGCACACACCATGTCCCATCAGTGAAATACATAGTATCACATGAACATAATGCATATACTTACACATGCAGAGCAACAAACACAATATCCCTGCTACTGTACCTGACTTTAGGTTCCTGCCATGACGATCTGACATCTGGTCATGTCCTATTTCCCCTTTCAGGTTATTTTCCTCTTCCTGCGTCTCTTTTTACTCTTTTCACTTTCTCGTGCTCCCCCCTTATATTTGCACACACACGCAGTATTGAAAGCATTGCTGTATTTCAACAAAAGAGATTCGAGTTACTCTCTCAACCTGACAAATATCCAGAGTGAGCAAACATCCTACACAAGTCTGTAACACACTGTTACAGACTGAGGATTTTGGCAAGTTCCCCCCTTCTTTTCCCACCTGCTAGCTTAAGTTTGAAGAATTACAGTTGTGGCAATAATGTCTGATGACTTTGGTTTGATTGGATTTTCCATTCAATGTTTCCATATTTACATAATATTTCACTTTGCTTTTAATCATTTGCAATTTGGAACCAGTTGTTCTGTTAAAATAAAACTACAATTGAGCGATTGTCCTTTAAAAAGGAAGACCAAACTATAGCAATAATAATCTAGATGTCAACTTTCTGCATGCCGAGATGACAACACATTTTCAAAGGATCTTTTGCACTCACACTGTGTCTCTAAAGTTGTATTTACACAATAAAATGTGTTTATTTTAACAACTTGTTCTCAAATAAGTGCGATGTATTCTTTATACACAATCACTACTATTCAAATAGCTGGAAGGAGGACTAAAATAATCTTCGTATAATTACATTGTTCTTGTCTAAACATCAACTTAAACACATTTAATTGTTTGTTGCTAATGGTTTTTACTAAGAATAGCAATGCTGGGCTCCTCCACGATTGAATGTGCCACATCAAGTAAGCTACAGTAGCCGTAGTTGACTCATCCAATGGGAAGTTGTCTGTCGGTCGGTCTGTCTGTCATTTGAACTTGATCAACACTATGCACTATGTTATCCTTTTTGTAGAGTGACGATAAAAAAATTAAAATAAATAATGGTTAGTTAACGTTAACAAGTTAACGTTTTGTTAGCTGACGTTACTTGCATTCCATTTCTTAGAATGAAATGACAGCATAACTAAAACGTGACTAAAACGTGAGATAAATAAAACTTTAGTAAGCTATCTTGCTGAGTTGTCTTTTAGACGAGAGAATTTAAGTTCCCGCTAGTGAGCGGTGACATGTCTCGGGCTTTTATTGTGAAAGGAAAGACTGGAATAAGTGAAGCTGTAGAGCTCCGCGGTTGGCAACGTAGGAGCAATAAAGAGTTTGCTGTCATGGTTAAGACTACAGCGCCTCTGTGTTATTATTTTATCCCCTTCATGCACAACTCATCACCCTCGTGGAACACTTTGGTACAAAGTTCTGCCTGAGTAACCACAGATAGATTTTCAACAGCACTGGTGGTTGTTGAAGACAACAACTCCCATGATCCAACGCTATTTCATAACGTCATCAAAGTCTTTTTGTCTCTATTATTTTGAGAGACCCGTGGTGGTAGAGATTCATACAGTTTGTTTAAAGTCGATAGCACTGTTAAGAATTTATATATTATAACTCAGGTTACAACCTCCAGTTCTGCTGAGTGAATTTAATGCAGATGTATTCAAACCTGCATTCTCTCTACTGACCATCAAGGGGCATCTCCTCTGGTTGCAAAAAGAAGTCTAATTGTATGGAAGTCTATGAGAAAATTGCCCTACTTCTCACTTGATTTATTACCTCAGTAAACATTGTGAACATGAGTTTATGGTCTCAATCTCTTGTTTCAAGCATTCAATACAGCGTGATGTTCATTTAGTAAATTATGGTCCCATTTAGAGTAAAAAAAGACCATAAAGCAGAGTATGCTTTAGGGCGGGCTTCTGTGATTGACAGGTCGCTGCCGCTACTAGAGCCGTATACACCGTCTCTATATCACGACTACACATTCCAAATATGAAACTTCCGTTCACCGGTTGCAAAGAGTCAAGATGGAGACGGCCATAATCCAAGATGGTGACGTGGAAACCGCTGAACTCAAGACTTCATAACGACAGTCCACACACACATGAGTGACATCACGATGACTATGTCCACTTCTTATATACAGTCTATGGTATAACTTCCAAATATGGAATTCTGTTAATAGGAAAGTTTGTTCAAACCAGTTTTACATTATGGCAATGAAGATGAATGGTTATTTTTTTCAGTGCTCCTACAATATCAATCCAGTGTTTCTATATACAATATGGCACACATACAATGATATGTCTGTGTGTGTATGTGTGCGTGTGTGTGTGTGTGCGTGTGTGTATGTGTGTGTGAGTGTGTGTGAGCTCAGCGTGTGTTTACTCAGTTCAGCGGGCTTGAAGCCAGCCGTCCCTCATGTGATCCTCTGTCTCCATTCCTTATCAACAGCACTTTGTCGTCCCTGCCTCCCTGTCAGTGCTGTGTGTCTGCATCACCTCTCTGCCCGATAGGCAGCAGCCGCCTAAATACACCTGCACTCTGTCACACTGCCACCGCTTTCCCCGCAGCTGTTGCTTTTGGTGTTATTTCCATACATTGCTTAACAATGTCCGAGTAGATCTGATTTGATTACATTTCACAAATTGTTTTCAAATGTTACTTATGTGTAACTTAATGCTATAGACCATTTAATACACAAACAAATAAGTGTCAAAGTGGTGAATCAGTGGCTTGATCTCACAACTTTTCTCACAGATGATCTACTTTTAAATCAAATGCATCAATATACAAACATAACCAATCATTAGCCAAGCGTGTTTCCACACATGGCAGCAACAAATTGGAAAATTAAGCATAGCTGCATGTCTGTCTGCTCTGGCAGCAACTGGATTGTGATGAGGAAAATGGGAAAAAGATTATATTGAATATGCATTGCACCACTTTGAAAGCGCAAGCTGTGTTTTCTTCTTTTGGCGTTCAAACAAGTAAGAGATAAAAATGTGTTTGACGACTACTGCTGCTAAATGTGTGTGTAAACTGTAAAGTTGTCTTTAAAGCAATGAGATAAACCACGGAACATTTATCCTTTCTCCTGTCTGCCATTACAGACAGTAAGATGAAAGATCTACTGTGTCCTGCTGTTAAGCTTCGCAAATCCATCCCACTCCACTCCACTCTGCTCCCAAGCCACTGAATGTTTATCAGACTGCTTCTCATATTTCGTTCTACTGTACCCATTGCTCTTATCCATTCCAACTCTCCTCTCTCTACTGCGCTGTACTGTATATCTTTTCTCTCCATCCCTTCATCCCACTAGTGCTTCACCTTTCAGCTCCAGACTCTGTCTGGTTTTCATCAAGTGAGTCCGCTGGCACCATATTGACGCCCACCAGGCGCGCTACAAGTTAGATGCCTGCGCAGGGCTGATAACCTGCCCTGAGGCTGCCCTTTCCAAGCAAACACATTCCCTTTCTCTTTGCCTTGATTACAGCACAACAAAGCATGTATTTAGATGAAGAAAGCAACAATTCAAACTATTTCAACTTCAGTTTTACCAATGGAACAACTTTGAAGCTTAACTTTGAGGGAAACAGTGTAGCAACTCTGCCCTTGAATTAAAGGATTGAGGTCAAGACCAGAGGGCTCTACTTAAATGTAGCGAGAAGCCTGATTCCTACCGGCTGTGTCATACACTAGGTGCTGTGCCATTTCTGGGGGGAAAGCAACAAATTATGTAATGAGTCAATGAAGTAGCATAATAATACCTCTTAACTGGAATATGTAGCTGTTTTGCCTGTTGTAGTTCTTTCCGGTGACACAAACGTGGATTGTCAGTTAAGGGTGACGGCTGCTGCTGATGGCAGCAGACAGTACAGCGCCATGGGGGCTATTTACAGGCTGCATGCCGTCATGGGTGAAGTGGTGATGAAGTGTGTGTGTGTGTGTGTGTGTGTGTGTGTGCAAAGAAGTAACAAACCCAACAAAGTAGTTGGAATGAAATTAAGGTCTAAAGCAATTGTCCTTAAGTTGCCAAAGGCTGCTGTACAACAATGATATAAACAATGATAATATTTAAGTTTATGACTTTTTTTTCTGTGTCTAAATAATGTTTTTACTGTCTTTGCAACTTAGTGATGAACAAACCTCGAGAAGTCTCTGACAGCATAATACACCCAAAACACTTTCCACAAGCCCTCTTCTCTTTAAAATTAATCATCCGCCACAAATCACTCTCTCATGCTTTTCCCATCAAAATTGTGTCCAACCAGAATTTATCATTCTCTCATTCAAAACATTACACCATATAACATTACAACAGACAGATCTGAACAGAAGACAGGGGGACACAGGAGAGTTACGCGAGTACTTTAACAGAGTGTGTGGAACAAGAGCGTGGTGTCCAGGATGCTGCTCTCTGCCCTCTGCACCTTCACCGGAAAACAGAAAAGGGAGTAAGGGACAATAAGTGGTTTAAGATGTATGTGGTGAGATGTGAGAGGAGTGTGCATCTGTGCGTGGTGGGCGGGAGAGAAAGACAAGTGTGTTTTGTGAATGATGATTGTGCCCATGTACATATTTGCATGTGTATTTGTGTATGTCTGACTATATCAGCACATATGTTTGTGCATGCCTGCGCGTGTGTGTGTGTGTAAGCAAGTCAGCGGCTTACATTGTGTATAGGCTCTGCACCAGCTGTGTGGGCCATGTGGAGGAGGATGTATCAAGGGGTCAGGAGCTGGCAGCTTGCAGGGAGGGAGGGAGTCCAGCGCTGTGTCTAGAGGCCTAGACATTAGGAGTTGTGTTGTCTGCATGTGTGTGTGTGTGTGTGTGTGAGAGAAGGGAGGTTTGCTGAGAAAAAGAGAAAGCAAGAGCGTGTTGTGCAAGCATCCATGTCTATTAAATCAGATAAGCACATTAACACTCAGACAACAATGGAAACACTCCCACCTCTTGTTGATAGTCGTACCGCGTCAGAGCGCACACTCAGCATCCACACACTGTGTGGAGTTTGTGGCTGAGCAGTCATTAGCACCTTCAGCGGGCATCTGGTTTTCTTCTGACATCACTGATGGTTCTGACCTCTGGAGTGGAAGGGTTACACACAAGTCACACGTGTTGCTTCAATGAGCCACATAACATCCCCACAACTCGTCTCACACCAGCATCTGGTAGATTAAAGCTCCGGGGTTTACTTCCATTTACTGATTAGATACTTTATTGGCTCATTCAGGTTGATTACATCTGGGAATTCAATTTTTGTCAAGCCAATTGACAGTCTAAACTACCTAATTTGGAGGTAAAACTAAAAGTGAGCGCACAGAAAATGACTATAATAATATTCCACTGGAAAACTGAACTTTATGCATAACTGTGGGGTAGGAACCATGAAGTATGTCTGTAAATGCTGATCAATGGTTTTTAGTTAAATAATAGCAAATATTTTATACTTAGACAATAGCCTGTTTCATTAACACAACTTGATTCGACCAATAGGAGAGGCGTTTCTACTATTCCTCTTGAAGTTACAACACCTGTAATTAGCTAACAGTGATTGACAAAATACTGTTATAAGACATCACTATCCACATCAACTGTAACCTTATTGTTATCCAATATTCTGTGTTGTTCTAAACCTCTTAAACCAAAGGCCATTCCAATCAAACCACCTCTAACCATTACTGTCAGTGACTCCCTGAGGTCGATGTAATGTGTCTTGCTCCCTGAAAGAGCTTCTGTGTGCTGGCAGGTCTAGAAATATGCTGCAACATCTGTGAAGCTACTTGTGGTCCTAACGTTTCAATCCATTCCCAGCTAAAGCAAACAAGGGGAAACATATTGGGAAGGAATTAAGGGCAGATTTGAGCTGTATTGTTAAGCCTTCACCACTGACATGTCTGTTTCAGACAGCCTGACCTGGCAACTGCTTCATGGACCTAGCAACCCAAGTTTGAAATATACACCTTTTAGGAAGTGTACTTTTTATGGACTTTTCAAACTGCATACGTGTTTAAGGGTTTTGTTAAAGGATACATAACAAATAATGGAGAGAGAAAAGTCTGAAAAACAGAGATGAAATGTAAATATTAGAGTCCGTTGAGACCTAACCTGCACTTTGCCCTAACCTTTGCATTCATCATGTGAACCTCACTCTAACCTTCCCATCCAATCAGATACATCCGGTACAGTCTCTTCCAGTCCTCTCACAGATGCACACATGCAAACATACACAGACCAGCAGACACACGGACACCCGCTCATTTGTTCACTTGCTAGCTGAAAAGCTGAACAGATGACGGCTTCTCCTTTCGGCGCGGTGCCGGCCATGGTGGCAGTAGCCATGGTGGCAGTAGCCGTGGTTGGCGGCAGCGTGCTCATCATTCCACAAAACCCCAGCCAGATGTCCCCGAGCCTGGGAGGCAGGTGGGCCGGGGCCCCCCTCTGCCGCAGCGCAACGGTGCTGGCAGCTCTTCAAACCTGCTGGGTATAACCTTTAATTCACATGCTTTTCCTGGCACGGCGGGCCGAGGGGCTGCCATCTGCCCGGCCTGTTGTGGTATACAGTGAGAGACGAGGAGAGAGAGGAAATGAGAGAGATCGAGAGAAAGTCGGTGCGCATATGTGTGTGTGTGTGTGTGTGTGTGTGTGTGTGTGCGTGTGTGTGCGTGTGTGTGCGTGTGTGTGTGTGCGCGTGTGAGAATGACCGAGTTGCCCAGAGGCCACCTCACAGAATATTGTTCTGGTGGTCCATCAGTTTGGTATAAGACCCTTTTGGCCCATGTAACATGCATGCATGCGCACACACACCAAAGTATGAATGCAGATAGCTTCAGTATATTCACAAAATCATCTTTACTTAATGCTTGCTTAATATTCAGTTAGTGTATCCTCAAGGTAACAAATCACCAGTATGCTGACTAAAAAATAGGAATACAAAAAAATGCCCTTTCAATGATTTAGCAGATTACTGAAATCAATCAACACCTTGTGTAGCAAATAAATGACTGGTCTCTCAATGCAGATGCTCACCAGATGCAAGGATTTTGGTCTATTTCACAGTATCCCTTTCATATTCTCCATCATGGAGGGCTACACTGTTTGGTTCAGAACAGATGTCATTAATAATCCCCAACATAATGAAACGCTGCAGATCCCTAAGCCATGATACAGTCAACAAACATGGCAACACTCACCCTTGAGGTGAGGAGAGAATTGGGGCATCTTGGGTCGTAAACAGAGGGGTAAAATCATATTACAATGTTGGGAATTATTGCCAGACTGAATTAACTGATAAGATCAAGGGAGGAGTGGGAAAACAAATTGAAAGTGCCTTATCGCTTGATGTGGACTAAATCTCAAGGACTTGTTTTTGCACCATGTTGCCAATTTCTGGTTTGGAAAATCCTACTGGTGCAATGTTTTAAAATGATATGAAGGGGTTTGATTTCACGGGTTTCTAAAAATGATGGAACTATTTACAGTTCAAGTGTGGAAATTGTTTTGGAAGAAAAAGGATTAATAAAAGAAGGAAAAAAAACGTTGACATCATTATAATTGATATGACGTAACAAAATATATAGCCAATATACTGTACAGCACTTCTTGAAGAGTCTTGAATGTCAATCACACTATTGTGTGACTATTGTCTTAACACAGTGAGATCAAATATCATTGATCTGAAATTATACAGCAAAATCTAAGCACATATTCTCTTATCCATTAGAAACATAAACACTAAACAATATTGCTCCCAGAATATATTAAGATAAATTGTTGAATGATGATTCAGATATTATTGTACGCATCATGACACATTTCTACATCGTGGAATATTTGCATTTAAGTATGCAAATCCATGTCTGGGTCTGATCTTTTACACGACAGTTTTAAGTCAATCTTGTCCCATCCCTACTTTTTACAGCTTCAGAGGAAATAGAAGATACAAAAGAAGAGGGTGGCAGATGAGCAGAGAGAGGGAGAGAGAGAGAGGGAGAAGTGAAGACAGCGAGGGAAAACAGAGGGAGTCAGATCTAAAGAATTAAGTAAAGAGAGAGTGATGAAGGCAGAGAGAAAGAGAGGCAGCCAGACTGCGAGAGGAGACGAGAAGATAGGTGGTGAGCAATACACAGCACATACAAGAGATAATGAATAGAAAGAAAACACCAGAAATAGAAAAAGAAGGAAGAAGTAGAGAAAATAGCGAGAGAGAGAGAGAGAGAGAGAGGGGGGGGTGGGGGGTGGGGGGGCAGAGAGGCAGTCACAGGCCTGCTGTGCGGTGCATGGCGGAGGCTCATCATTCAGCTAATTATGATCAGGCTTTTCCCTGCAGGCACAGCAACGCTGGAAATGGAAAGTCTTTGTTCTCACACACCCCAATGGAAGCGATGGGGCATGGCGCCATGCAGATGAGATGTGTGTACACACATGTACACTCGTATGCAGACACACACACACAAGCAAAACGAGCGGCCTCATTAAGACTACATGCACACACTGTGCTTACTCCCACACGTGCATTCTTGTCTACAGAACACACACAATCACCATTCACTCTACACTTCTCTCTTAATGCATGTTGCCACCCCCCCCCCACACACACACACACACACACACACACACACACACACACACACACGCACACACACACAAACACACACCTCTACTTCTCGCCCTCACCCATAATCATAAAGCGCCACACACAGGCGCACATACAAATGAATGCGGACCCCAGGGATTGCACTCACAAACACACACAGACGTACACAAACATGAGAATCAGCCTCTCACCAAGAATGCATTGGGAACGTTATGATTATACTATCCATTAAGTTAGCTCCTACTGAGCAAAGTTATCCATCTCTATTACAGTATACAGACCTAGTTTAGAAAGGCCAGTGGGGTATTCACTTAGAAAAGTGAAGAAAACAAAGAGATTTATATCCAACAAAGACTAAAGAGATTCCAAAAGGGTAAATTTTGGCTTCAATGACCGGCCTTTTTCTGCTAACTTTGAGCAATTAGGACAAATACACAAACACATCATTCCTTAGAAGACTTGTGGGGTCAAAAATCAAAACAATATAATAATATCCATAATGGCCACAATTGCCTGTCAGGACCATGCTGTGTAGTTCATGGCCACTGAGCTGCACTCATTAATTGAAATTTATGGGTATTTCAAACACTTAATTACAAAAAAAGGACAAATAATTGCTTAATTAATAAATAAAGCAAAAGAGAAAGCCTGCCAATAAATTGGCGGTGGTCTGAATGCATAAGTACTTTTCTTAATTAATTAAGATTTGACAATAGTTTGAGAGGGCCGAAGCAAAACACAATATCTGAGAACAGATTATTGGTATGCTGGAAATATATTTAAAAAATCATATTTACAGCATGTAATCATGGAACACATGACATCTGGAAGGTAATGCCTTCAATACTTATGTGACAATGTGATCAAAAAAGATATATCTTTGAGAAAGTAATTGAGAAAAACACTCAAACACTCAAACACACAGAGCGGCCAGTGAAAACAAAACACGTCAGAGCAGATTTTAAGTGGAAAGATTTTGTCAAAAAGCTTTTTAATCTCCTTGATGTATCACAAAATCAGCAAAATTGTCTTGCATGTTCATCTCAATCTTATGAAATATGTCATTGTGATCATTTCAGAGGCCCAATCACCTGGTGGACTGCACTTTGCCTCCATGTTGCTGATGAAGCAATGTGCATCACAAATGATCTAAAGGAAACGGGTTGTAATAATATAGGCCAAGAGAGAAGGAAATAGCTTGAGAAGGGATGTGATTAAGTACATTTTGAACTATGGAGAGCAATAACTAGGTCTACTTTATTCAAAGGTTCTGATAAACAGCACATCACTGAAATTAGCTTACGGGGAGAAGGACACAGCTCTTTACAGAGTGAAATCTCATTGTACTGCAGTTTACAAGAGCAATATGTCAATTAGTAGAACCATATCTGCACACTGATCCCGCAGAATGATTTATGATTGGTATAATTTGTTTTGTGGGGAGTGAACGAATGCTCCGAAAGGACACAGTTGCAGTCGAGTGCCTCGGAAAGCTGATAACAGGAACCGATTCCGCCAACATTATTACAGATTTTCAACAGCTTGCCGACTGTTGAAAATCAGTTGAAGACTGATGCTTGAACTCGCTTTAAATTAAATTATATGTAACAAGTTGATTTGCTGCTTTTAAAATCATTGAATGATTCTGGACATGTTCAGAGGCTGATGTGTGTGCACGCTTTACACAAGGAGGTAAACAGTCCATTGACTACAGTCGTCTTGCTGCATTCAGCACACGCGTTTGCAACTGGCAAAGAATTACATAAACATGTATTGTTGTGCTTCTAGGCGAAAAAGAAATAGCTGCTGTCCATATTTTTCCATGAAGTCGATCATCGCAGCCCCCTGGCAGAGAGAGCATCTCTTGGCATGGCTCTGCACCATTCTCCCTCTCCCCTCTCTTGTTTACAGTACAAACACATCTGCCTTTCACGCATAAGTGGCTCCTCAGAGTTGTGCAACGGTAAACGATATCCCCCTGCTCCCAGATAGAGGGGTGTGTGTTGCAGAATAATGTCCCCAAAGCTGAGAGGACTTGGCAAAAACACACAGGTTGTTTTAATGAGCAGCGTATCATTGGGCGAGTGCCTATTGTGTGTGTATCCAATAGACACACTTTGTCACAAAGTATGCTACCGAGAGTTTTAGCATACACAGCTTCCACGACTTGTTGTTTTTTTAAGCAAGTTTGTACAATTAGTTTATTTTTTAATAAGCGATTGTCAGTGTCAACAATAAATGTTTGACGTTTGCCATCGCTGCAATATACGGACTGATCTGATGATGGAAACAGACAATTCATCAGTTGTTGATAGAAATGGACTTTTGTTGTCAACACTGACAAGAAAATGAGTGGAAAGCATCTGAATGTGTGATATGTTGTGTTGCTGTCTAATGAAAGAATATTTTAAGTGTTTCTTACAGACAGACCGACACATACGTACATACATAGAACGATAGAAAGATAAATACATACATGGATAGATGATTGCAAGAACATTTACCTCCTTAAAAACAGACATTTATTTTCTGAATCATTACTGCGCAGTACACACGCACAACACTGCCTGTAACCTTTGTGGAACTTCTTGCTTCCCAGACTCTCATTAGAGCTGAATCAATATGCCACAGAATGGGTCACCTCTGAGAGGAATCTGGATGTGGGAAATTATGTGCTATTACCAGGCAAATGCCTTTTTGAGTAATTATTACGTGCTGGACGTGGTTACAAGCCATTATATAAATGCCCCATTCACACTGTGCATGCATATTGATGCAGCTATACAGGCGTATTAATTCACTGCATCTCAGGTTGTTGATGGGCAGGTGGTGATGCTTTATGTTGTGTCCTGCAGGAAGTGATGATATGTGTACATGTGTGTGTATATGTCTAAAAAGGATCATGTACAAGTGTTGACTTATTGTGTTTTCTCTCATTTTATGGAAACTCTAGATAACTAAACTACAAGAAGAATAGTACTACGTGTGGTCAAATGATATAAAGTGCTGCAGGGATTTGAAAATACAACACAAATGTCATGTCATCGAGCTACATAATAGAACAGTTAAACAAATGAACGGGGGGAGATTTAATATTGTACACAATAAAACAATTGTTGATTTGCATCTATCCAAATGAAAATACCAAGTACTGCCCAGTCAGTATTTCAGTCCAAAATACTGAATTACCTGCTGATAGCAATTTAAATGCATTAACATATTCTCTCACTGTATCTACTACAATTGTATAAGCACATAAACACGTTTTGCCCATTGAGGCTTTAACAACGTCAAGAAATCAACACTTCCTTTCATCAAGAAACAAAACCAGGGCAGTACCATGTCCACAATGCTCACAGTCACAGCTGTAAATCGATCATTGTGTGCAGCAGCTATACGAAGTCTGTGACTTAACAACAACAACAGCTAGATCCAAAAGCATCACTCTGAAATTACAGTTCTCCTTAATTTTCCTGAACACTGGCATGCTGGGAAAGTGGGTTTGAGGTTTAGACGGTCAGATCAGATACAAATGTCGTCTCTCCTCCTCCGTCTTAAACTCCCTCCTTTTCTGCTAAGAGCCTCAATGCGTGGCAGAGCTGGCCGGAGGCATGTAGAGAACAGTGGTCGCCCGAACTGTAAGGCAACTCCCCAACAAACCAGTCAGTCAAGTAGCCGACCTCGGAGCCAAGCAGCCAGTCAGCCAGCCAATGCAGCCCAGTGTCTCCCTCATGCTGCCAGCTCTGTTTCCTCCCAGTAGCTGCAATGTGGGATTGTTTACAGCTCTTTTTATAGTCCAGTGAATAAGCCCTTATTTTCTCCCAATCTAGCCCTGCTGGGAGAGCCAGCCCAGACAGTGGGAAGTGGCACTGGGAAGTTGTAATTATATTTGGCACACACACACACACACACACACACACAGACACACACACAGAGAGAGAGAGAGAGAGAGAAAGAAAGAGAGCTGTGTTTAAATACCATTACTTGGATATATATGCAAAGACATCTGAGAACTGAGAAAGAAGGAGTACTTATCGGTAGCCACACACTGCTGAGTGCTTGTCTGTAGTTAATGCACATCATACAAACACATACAATTGTACTCTTTTAAAAACAGCGCACATAAAAAGACACCAGACTGTACACGCCCTCACAGAAAAGCCTGAGACTCCTCTGCAGCCTTACTGCATTGTATGAACACGCCTCCCATTTCTGCCTGAAACGTATGTTTAACATGCACTTGGGCCCATTTGGCTGACTCCCTTTAAGGTGTGAGGGGACACTGTGAGATCACTGGATTCATGGCGGCTGTGCATGTATCGTCTGCTTTGTACTGTTGCCTCAACCAAACTTCTTTACATCAAGAAATATCACCAAAACACTCATTTTGAAGCATGTTCCAGTCAAGTTACACCTATAGTGTATGTTGTACTGCTTACATGTCAATATAATAAACTAAATACCTTAATAATAAACTAAATACCGTAAGTGTAATCGCTCTGCCTTTTCCTCCAGCAGCAGTTCCAGGAGTCCTCTTACAGTAAGTGCTCTTTGTGTGGGCACAACATGTGTGAATACGTTGCAATCCATTCCTTTTCACAAATGCAATTCAGCTATTCAGTGTAACAACATTAAATGAGATGAACAGGAAAACAATCGCGCCAGAGCAAGAAAATGTGCTGCGGTGGACAGCACATGGCTCCAGTGGAAGAATTGTACTGAACTGAACTACAACTGGGTAAAAAGGGCTGTATATTCATTCTGCTTCTACATCGCACCTTCCCTCGTTGGCAATTCTATTATCTTAACAAAGAGGCTACAGTTAATGTTAAGCCGTAGTAAATAAAACAAATTCCCGAAATCTTTTCATATTCAGCACAATAGCTGTGGTCGGAGGATGAATTTAATCATCGCTCTGCAAAGAAAATATTGAAGCACTCCAGGAATCCCATTTATCTGTGTGTGGGGTATTCAGATTGTGTTATCATAGCAATGCCTTGCTCTTCACATCGGACTTAACATGACCAACCAAGCATGATTTATTCGTTTTTTTCTCAAAACAACGCTTCGACAAACGGCACAGAGAAGTAGAAAAAAAACGATGCAGAATTTGTAGCTACAGTACGCTTCTTGGTTTTAATGTGTGACATAACCAGTCCAGCATACTGCGCATACTGAAAGGTGTGGCGAATATTGACCATGTTATAAGTCCTATATCCATTACAATCATTTCCATAAATAATATTGAGACCCCCACATTGGAAGGCAGATAAACGGTCTTAATCCAGAAACACATCAATGAAATCACAGAGCATGAAAACACCCACTGTCAGCTCTTTGTGTTCGCCACCACTAATGTTGTCAAGGTTGCCAGTTACCGTCAATCAAACAACAAAGGGTCAAGCTAATTGGTATCCTCTGTGTATCAAATGATTAGTGTCTGACTTCAATGTGATGTGGATAGATTGTACCTGTATACTGTGTCTCTATCAAGCGGATGCTTATCAGTGCACTAAATGCACATCCTGTATCCTAATATCTAGTCTATGAGTTTCAAACGCTATTTTCCTTAAAACAAATGTAAAAACATGCCACGGGTTATAAAGATAACACTTGTTCATTTAAACACTGTTCATCTCTCGACAAATCAGTGTTGGGCATGCTGAAAATTGTATTTTACTGAAGAAGATATTTATACGCGTTTGAAGATAAATACATAAGACCAATAGCAAGACTGTAACATGGTGGTTATTTTCCAAAACATATTGAGAGCTCCCTTAACTTTATTCCAGGGAACACCATATCTGACACCATGGAATTGTGACCTTAAGCATTATAGTTTGTGATGAGTTCATGAATTACGTTTATTAATTATTTTCTTCATTTCATTTTGTCATTTAAAAAGCAAGGTAATAAAATGATGAAAACTGTAATTGAGGTTACATTCTGACAAAGGCAGGGTGACACTTCAAAGATGGCGATGATAAAAAAAAGTGTTAAAGCTGCTAATTAGCAGTGCATGCTGATTAAAATATTCCTCCATATGCTCTGATATTAAGATTTGTTTGCAGTTGTGCATCTCATTATCTTTTATGATAAAAAGGGGAAATTAAGTGGGAAGAAGTGAAAAGTAGAAAATAAAACATGACAAAAATAAAAATGAAAGTCATATCAAAGCTAATAAAATGGTTTCACAAGGAGGTTATAGTGTGTTGTGAAAACAGGGAATACCAAGAAAATGGACGAAAGCAAAGACGGTGAAAAGAAAAAACAAAGAGCACAAAGACTCACAAAGGTGAGACAGACGAGCAGGCGAGGTGGGACGGGGTGCATGGGAGGGGGGGCTGGATGAGCTCAGCCCAGGTTTGTGGGTGAGTCAGGGGGCAAGTATGCAGAGGATGCTCCCTGATTCACCCTGGTACTGGCTTGTGTCGAGGCCTGGAATCCGTCTGGCTCACCCCCATTTTACACTATCTATGGTTGAGGAGGAGAGGTTGGGTAAGGGCTAGGTGTGTGTGTGTGTGTGTGTGTGTGTGTGTGTGTGTGTACGTTGGGGGCAGTTAGTGTTATGACTGAAGGATGGGGGGGGGGGGGGGGGGGGGGGGGTTAGCCTGGGAAGGAGAGGGAATGTGATGGTACATAGTGTGTGTGTGTAGCAGGGTTGGAGGGACGGGGCAGAGGCAGCAGGGGAGATGACCTGAGATACTCTGACTGAAGCAGCAACAGACCGACTACAGCGTTGGCTGTAATAAGTCACAGCAGCACCTGGAAATGATTTGAGGCGACCAGTTCATTCGCTATTTTTCTCTGGTCAAAGTGATGAGATGATGAGGACAAGGTGTGAGGATGACCGAGATAGTTAAAATATGGTTTAAGTACCCAATTAAGTATTGATGAAGTGTTGTTGTAAAGCCTGCTGTAATGTTCATATACACTCAAATGTTTGTTACATTCTCCGGTTTGCCGGGAATCTTCTGCACACATGGGATATTTCTGTAATCACAGTGGAGCAGCAACAACAATTGTTTGAAATTACAAAGAACAAAACTAGCTCGTGCTTAAAAGACTGAACGTTATCCTTTTGAACATTTATGCATTCACATATATTCTCGTATTGTTTTCACCACCGGTTTGAGCGGTACAGTACGTGTTGCATCTGTAAATTAAATCTGGCTTTGGATTCACCTGAAACTGGAGGAGGGACTTTTTTGTTGTTTTGTTCCGTTTGTTTTTGTCTGTTTGTATATTGATGCATTGTGCAATAAAAAAATATATCAACAGTATAATAACAATAACAACAACTGTCAAAAAAATAATTAAATTCAAGGAGCTGTCAAACCCATATTTTCCTTTTAATGACATTCATGTTTGCTCATTGTTTGTCATCTGAAATAGTTTTGTATTCTTTTCATTTTGTGGTTTGACAACATCAATAAAACTATACATATTCACTACTTTGCTCAAGGAAGTTTCATATCTCATGCCATATTTAAATAATGGGAACCACTGGCTGCTGCAAAAATAGGCGTTCAAGGCAGATGTGATTTGCAGCAGACTGTAACTTTCAGATACAAAAAAATATTATCACATTTGGGAATAACTCATATTTATGTAAAGCACATTATTTGTCCTTAACAGAATGTCACATTGGGATTCAGGGACATTCTGAGTCTTTTTTATGGGTTTGTTATGGAAGCTAGATGCGTTATTCTCGGTAGAAAGATAATTAAGATGAGTGAAGTGTTCGGAAGCTAACCAAACTGAGAGAGAGGGAGGCATGATGTAGTTTGCATATTGTAGTTTTAACAACCATAAAACAAAACCTACAGAATGTGACTGTGCATATGTGAATGTGATCAGTAATTCTGGGGTGAAGTCATGTGGGATGGAGAGTGTGGAGCCAAACACACAATCCACTGAGCAGCAAGTGTATGTGTGTGTAAATAAGGAAAAGTAAACAGGCGTCTATTATATCTTCTCATCATTAAAAACTGGTCTGGTACAGATAGGTGCCACATACATAACCCTGCACACACACAGCACACTCACATAGTGCCCTTGGATGTGTATTAAATTTAATGACATACCCACTGTGGTGTAAGAGTTGCCCTTCACTAGGTACCAGGTATTAGGCCTGTCTGTGTGAATTTCACTTTCGCCACGAGACCTGTTAGCTCGCTGTCTCTCGCTCTCTCTCTCTCGTGTGTGTGTGTGTGTGTGTGTGTGTGTGTGTTTTAGAGGATGATATTTAGAAGTCAAATGCAAATATCACAGGAGTCAAATATCATAGTCTCCTTTGGCGAGTGGACACCTGTGTAAACTGCCATGTCACTCGATATGCCTGTGTGTGTGCAGACGGCCCAGATAGACGCCTGTCAGATGATGTTGATTCTGTGATAACTTCAAGCGTTCTGTACACAGTGACTTCAAGGCACATCTTGATGATATGAGCTGCTTTGTAGGGTTCAAAGTAACCTCAAGACCTTTACTGTCCCACCAGTAATAATTTTCGTATTTACAATATCTGAAGGATGAAATAAACTCATGCCATAATCATTATTTTGCTCCGCTGAAGCTGCTAAGATGTTTCTCTTTGCTGTTCAAAGCATCGCTAAAGTGTCTGGAAAATCACGAATCAACATAACAAATCCTTTTAATGTGCTTAACAATGCCATCAATAGCTGGTTTCTGTACCACAGAGTCAACTGTACCGGAGCAGAGTGGTGTGTTGAATAATAGTGAGTTTTATTATGAGATGAAAATAAGTCAGAAAAATGTATTACAGGAAAGCATTTCAAAATCAAGTCAGTTTATCAAGACTAAATATATGTTCAGATGGAAACAAAAAGCTAGAGTTTTGCCTTGCGTCATTCATGCAAATTTGACCACCAGACCATTTGTGTTTATTCAGTCCAAACAGCCAATGCACACACTGTATGTATCAGCTGTGAGCTTACAAAGGAACCAAACAAAGTCTTACACGTTATCATCTATTTTATGGTGAGACTTTTCAGTCTTAACCAAAGTGATGGACTGACCGACCAGCAGATCAACTCTACCAACTCTGGACGGTTACAACAATGTGTAACTTGTTCCTCGGTCCAACATCTACACAACAAAGACACTGGTCCCAAAACAAACATATATTCACAAACCATAATGACAGTACACAAAAAAACTATAAAATGTACATCCAAGTGTCACGGCAGGACAAAACAGGCACAATAAATCCAGCATATGGTTGCCATGGAAACATTTTTCAACACTGACCATTGCCCGTTGTCTCACTACCCTTTGACAGAAGATTTTCTGGCACCAAATATCTAGAATGAGATGAAGAAAATGAAACCAGAGAAAATAATGGCCCTCTTTCTTCCTCTAAAGCCCCTCCGACTGAATGATATCTGCCCTGACCCCTTGTGACCTCTGGCTTAAGGGGACAAGGAAGAGAGAGAGTGGACGGTGGCGTGCAAATAGACAGGGCAGTGTGTGCAATTGTGGGACGCAGACAGAGAAGAGGAAAAGGGAGAAAGAAAGAGCATGTGTGTGGGGGGCTGCTCCCCTTCTGCCTCCAGGGCACGAGTCCTGTAGCTCGGACTCTTCTAAATCAAAGACAACACCATGATCTCTGAATGACCCTCACTACATCCCCTCAAGGAAACCGTTGAGAGTACTCGCTCAGGGTGAAGAATAGAAACGTAATAAATGAGCAGGTAGACCTCGACACAATCCCAAACCAAAATACAGAAAGACACAGACGCACGACGGCTACAGTGCAGCTTATGAGGACATGTTCGCCGAAACACTGAGGCCGCGTTCTGGCTCGTTACCCCGATGACATGTGATATCTGCTCGGGTTTCTTTCACCCGCAAAGAGGGAACAAGTGAACAAGATGGAGAGGTGAACAGAAAGATTGATAGCGACCGTCTTCTTGGGCCATGTATCATCTGCCACTGTCACTGTTGCCAAAACACTGACTGCTGCTTCAGCCCGTTAAAATGTCACCGCTAATGATGTGGGTTATGCTGCTAATGTAACTAATGTGTTGTTCCTATGGGGCATGGTATCCTGCCCAGGTCAACTCTGTGAATGGCTAATTGTTCCTCAGATGCTGTTACGGATATAGGTTTAAAGAAAAAGAAGAATACAAAAAAAAGGTTTGGAGATTGAAATCTATTTGAGTGTTACTACCAATGTAGAACTGTAGTTGTGTATTTTATTCCCCTCCGCTCATCGTTTTGGTTGTGTGGCCCCTCATTGATTTGGTTCAGTCTCAAACCTCTAAGCATCCTCCTTCCAGCTGCATCAGGCAGCAGTTTTCAGTGAATAAACTCTGATACAGCCTCAGTCCGATAACAGCTCAGCACTAAACAATAGACTAGCGATAGTGACACAGTGGAGCACTTAGCCATAAAGAGACAGATATTAGACTGGGGATTAGGTGGAGACAACAAATGAGGCTAACACATTAGCTATAGCAACTTTAGAAAAGGTGATAATAAGTTATTATTGTGTCCACAGCTTGTTCTTCTGCCCCGAAGTGATAAAAAAAAAGAAGAAAAAAAAGAAATCCTCATTACTGCTTTAACAGCACACACATTTAAATGGACAAATAACATACACATAGATGATCTAAAAACAATTACATTAATTTGTTTAATTTACAAAACAATTAAAGCAACCCCTGTATCACTTAAACGAATAAATTGCTGAACTTTCTTTAATACGAGTTAGTGAATGGATGGTTGAGAAACAATCAAGTGAGCTTCTAAGCTTCTTGAATGCACTCATCAGTGCTTGCCTACTCTCTGGAACAGTGACTCACAGTGAGAGAAGGGGGAGTTGAGATCGCCTTATTCCAGTAAATAACAACCACAACAAACCAAAAGAACTGGAGACAACCTGTTTGTGTTATTCCCTCAGGTAATCCCACGCTCACTAGTGCATGGCCAAGCAGACCACTGAGAGAAACACAGCTCCGCTCGCCTCTCTTTTCTCTCTGGGTATGACTTTGTCTTTGTCTCCATACACACTAAAGGGCAGTTATTGATTAAAACCTGCTGTCAAATATTGTTACTATTTTCCATGTAATTCTTTCATCATCTGAGACAACTTGAAGACACTTTTAAAGCCTCAAACACAAGAGCCATGGGCTGCTTGAGTTTTTTGCTCATTCAAAATATGGCAGTGTCTCCTGCCTGAAAAGGTACACTGATCTAAACAGACAAGCCATGGCCGAGTTTGACAACTGCCACCAAAGCGTATTCACTGGAATGTAGCTTAGAAATCTCGGATGCATACTGCAGCTTTTTTTGGCATGATAAACCACACTTGAAAAGCAAAACAAATGGATGCCCAAAGCAATCACAGAATCCAACAGAAGTACCAGATACTAGCTTATTGCACTAAATGAGTCCTCCATGCTCTCCATCTCCATTTAACTGTGTACAAGAGGCCCGATTCTCAGGTGAGCCCTTCTCAAGTGGGTACAACTTGGATGGTTTACTCACTGGGTTGAGTCTCCTGGGAACTGAAGGATAGGATGTCAGCTGCTGCTTCCTGCTTTAGCCTGTAACAGGAACTGGCTGTGTTCCAGTGTGCTCCTCTGAGCGTGTGTGTGTGTGTGTGTGTGTTGTCAGACAGATGACTGGGCAACGAGCCCAGGTACAGCAGAGCCCAGGTGTTCTTCTATGAAGAACACAATGAGCATGTGCAAACATGGAGGGACAGACAGGCAAATGGAGAGGGACTGGTATCAGAGAGCACACCTGTTGCACACCTGCCCTATCTGCTCATGACACACGATTATGGATGCAGCAGTTGTAAAAACACACAGACACACACACAAAAGCCAAAACGTGCACATGCACATTTCCTTCAAATCACAAATGTCGTAACACCAAAAGATCAGCAATTAATATAGTGTCAGTAAGCGTTAAGTCATACTTTTCTATCAGACCTCAAACGACTTTCGAGTCTTCACAAACTTTTCTGTCACTTTCTCCCTGCCTTTCTCTGCACTCCCGCTGAGTTTTACGTTCTCTGTGTCATTAGGCAGCGCATCAGGGATTAAGAAGGCGATGGGGGGATGTGATTCTCAGCAGAATCCACTAAGTCTGGCATTACCACACACCTCACAAAGCACTGGGGAGTTTCTAATCCACCGCACAGTGCAATCCTGCTAATGCATTCATATCAGACACACAGGCAACAGAGGTCGGCTGAGAATTAAACACCAAAGTATTACCGTCAAGTTCAGCGTTGACATGGTCATGTTTGTTTTTCACATTGAAGTCGGCAGATACCTGCATTGTGGTAGATAGGTATGAAGATCCTTTGTAGGACAATGACCAATGCACATTGTTATACGACACAGCAGTATTCTACATCACTCTCTGCATTGAGATTAATGAAGTTCGCTTTAAAACATGCAACACGTCATTCATAATCAAAGAGAAATGTAAGCTTTTCTGTTTTCTGTCATCGTGGCTGTCTGAATCTGGATGGATGCACCAACGTTTCTTACATGATTTTAATCTACATGTTTTAGTTATTAAGTGGAACTGCAGAAGCCTTGAAAGAAATTACAATCACCAAGGGAAACGAGGGAAAGTGGAAAGGGAGAGGGAGAGGGGGAGAGAGAGAGAGAGAGAAGACATTATGTGTGAGACTAGCAGTAGTACTTTGTTATCAGTCCTGTCCTCTCACTACATCCCTGTCAGAGTGACTAGAAGAGTCGTGGGTGCGTGTGTGTGTGTGTGTGTGTGTGTGTGTGTGTGTGTGTGTGATAGAGATAGGGACTAAATGAGCTCCTGGCGGGACTGACCCTCCTCACTTCTCACCGGTCCGTCAGAGAAACTGAGCGCTCCATTGGAGCACAGCCAAAGGCGCTGTGCTGAATACAGAAAATACACACACACACACACATAGATGAACAAGAGAAAGGCGGCTGCACAAGTTACTCTGTATGCTCACACACACACAAACAACAAAAGTAAACGCCATCCTAGAAACTTAACAGAAAATAAACAGGTCAGCGAGACCATTCATGTTCACATGACTTCATGGTGTTAACAGAAAATGTGACAAAACGCACGTGTTTGTTTACATCTAAAGAAAATACCATCCGAGCCAAACCTAGCATGCGCCAAATGTGCAGTGTGGAGTTCACCAGGAGTCGTAATTATGATTCATGTCTCGGTAAACAGCCACACATGGACGAGAGCATTCCCCCACTGGCTTAAGTGTGGGAAAGTGCAGCGACATTACGTATTGCATGTGTGTGGTGTTGCATATGCAAGTTTGGGGCTCAGTGTAATTACTCTTGGTGACACACCTCACGTGACTAATGAGTGGGATTCGGGTGTGTGGCTTCTAGCTCATTTGTCTCGGGATGGTGGGTGAAGCTTCAGCGCTGCTACGGTCATGCTGAACGCTCTACAACGCTTCTGCCTGATTAACTCCCCGTGTTTGACTCGCTGTGAGCAGCAGCCAGTGAAACACTGTCAATTGGCACAGATATGTCACGTGATGACATATACCAACTTAACACCCATGTCCGGTTGTCATTGGTGTGCATCTTCAGTCTAATGGAGCATCTCTGAAGGGAATCCTGCGTGGCCACGCTCACACTTGTTGATGCACAAGCAGCTCTTATTAAGGAAAGGCCGTGACATGTAGGCTGATGAAGACATTACTATAGTCAATACAATTTAATAACCCATTATTGATAGAACACTTGTTTATAGCTTAGAATTGATGAGATCTAAGAGAAATAATGGTAAGTTCATACCCCATAAAAGTAAATTGACAATTGGATTTTTTTTATTCATTAACTTTTAAGACTCAAAGTAATGACTACACCTGCATTTAACCGCTAAATATAAACCTTCATGGATAAAGGGAAGTATAACACATTGCTGGTAGTTAAGATAATGTCAAGGTGTTATCTAAAGTATGCACTGCCTGTTCGGCTCCTACTGAGTTTCAATGCAACAGAAATAATTGCAATTACGGTAATAATTTTGCAAAAATAAATGGGCCTTAGAAAAATTCTGATATTGCTGTGTTTATGCTCATGACACCTTCTCTATCGGCATCGAATAGTTTAATAAAAGTCACACAAATCATTTTATACAAACTAAAACAAGGTCCTTTAATCTTCTTTTCATTTAGGCATTACTCATATTACAAAGATACATGATTTTGATTTTTAGAGCAATGTTGTAAAAAAAAACAAAGATAAATCATAATATATCACACAGTATCCTGTAACCAAATCATTATGACAAAGCAAACTGTAAAAATGTGTATATACCATACAAACCAATTCAATAATGTGGGTCTGAATAAATAGAACCTTTCCTTTGTGCTGATGTCAGAGCTCTTGTAGTTGGTAATGGTGACCTTTTAGATAACCGGTGTCACATATGAAGGTCTCTCTGCCTATCTATTGTTACACATGAGAGTGACCCAGTGGTGGAGGAGGGGTCTGGATGTACCAACGCCAGATACAAGCCATTGGCTGAGGGTACGAGTGCATACTTATCAACATGGTTTCCTGGACATGTAGTCTTTTACCAGAGGTCAGGAGGTCATGGGAGAAAAGAACACAAACTGAAAGCTCAAAATCAGTTTCCCCTTTCATCGAAGCCAAAGAACACAGTCAGGCTCAGACACAAGACAAGCTTTTAAAAGATACTGGGAGAAAAAAGGAATGAAAGAAGTCACCCGGTCTCTTGTGTTTTTGATATTGGCCTTCTATGCGTTACACTAATATAAAAGAGTCATATCCAAAACAAAGCATCTGTTGCCTTTTAGAGGACCGTATTGTGTTTGATAGTCATAGGAATAGAAAGTGATAAAAAAAATGTTTAAAGCAAATGGACTAAACAAAAGCCGCTGGCTCTTTGTGACCAAAGAATCTCTCGAACAGTGGAAGCGCTTTGACGTAATGGTAATTGGAAGGTCAGTCCTTGCACTTTGCAGTACTAGTGCAAGAAGAGTAGGGATAAAGAGGCTTTGACAAACCTTCTCATTCATACAGACACATCACGTCCTACGTTTGACAGGACGTAAAATCAATCAAGGTATTCCTTAACAGAAGCACAGCAGCTCTCCTCAGTCGTCATTCATCTCTGCAATTTCCATTCAAATGAAAAGACAGGATCATATTTGTAATGCTAATCCTGTGGATGTGTGTCTCCGTGCTGCCTGTATGTGCGGCAGGTAGAATGTGTTGTTCTGTATTCTGCACACACATTCAATCAGGGCGAGGGCTTTGTGGATTCTAATCTCACACTTTGTGATCTCCAGATATCCAGGAGGAGAGGTTTGTGCACTGGAATGTGAGGTAAGTGTTTGTCTCCATGTGACGAGAAGTTCAGCAGGAGATTTACATTTTTCTATTAGTGGAGAAAACAGAGGGACGTGACTCCGCGGAATATGATTAACGGAGGCTCGGTCTCGATTGTAGGGTGGAAGACTTATGAAAAGAACATTTTAATTAAAATGCGGCTCATTTTCTCTGCTGTAGGTCGATTTTGCAGCAGAACGTTATACAAGTGCAACAAAGCACGAGGTCACCGACTTTTTCAGGAAAGAGAATCAAAGCTGCTCTCTCAGATCTGGGTTCGGGGAAAGAACAGAAGAAACTTGCATGTAAAACCACAGTGCGAGTGTCAGTATAATAATCATATAGTTTGCATGCTCCCATGCAGAACATAAAAGGGAAAGTAGATCTTCATATTTGATGCACTCTCATATATCCCCGCAGTTCACCGTCACCAAAAGTGTGTCAAAAAGATGACAGACTGCGTTCCCTTCTCGTGTATGAGGTGAAGCGACGAGACCTCTCCTTAATCCACATCCAGATCCAGGTCCATCTCGGTACTCAGGTTGAGGTAGAAGAAGGCGTAGACACAGAGGACACAGAACAGGATTGCAGCGATGACCAGGAACGCATCCTGAAAAGGAGAGGGAGGTTTTAAGACACGGCGTTCTTCTGTAGAACTATTTATACGTGCGACTGGCTGATCCCTTTTCTGCCTCTATGCTCAGGAGCCGCTCTACTTTGTTTGAACGTGTTGACATGGTTCTGTAATTATCCGGCTTATCTTTTAGTGTTGTTATGTCTATATTTGCCAAGACCCCATTGTCTCTCTTTTCAGTGAAATGATCTCAATTCTGACTTTGTGTGTCAGAATACATTGTTTAATAGAGCGTTTTTGGAAAAAGTTCAAACTAACTTGTAAATGTGCTTTTAAAGACAAATGTAAATATAGGACTGTCAATCATCACCATTTTATTCTATTCAATAAAGCAAAAATCTGTTTTAATACTAACATGTAAAAACACTCAAATGAAATGAAAGCTGCTCCACACTATTGCAGAAAAACACTGCATGAACCGGATCACACCGGTATACTGCAGGTCAGCTGTAACTGACCTGCAGTATCCATCTGTTTCAGTGAGAAGATGACTGCTGAGTAACAAATACCCACTATTCTGTAATCGTAATTCTTGAATTGCTGCATTGAGACGTCAATCAATTCTATTTTAAGGAAATGTTTATATTTTAAAGTCGTGTATTGCACATTATACATGAAAAAGAATAAGCAACTGCACAGAAAATGAAAGTCATGATTGTTTTTGTTGAAGAAGGTTAACAAGCTCATAATCATACGTCAGTGTTTCCTGTCAACACAAGACTGGTATTTTAAAGCTATCCACGATAAAGAGCATTCCCATTTGCAAGCTTTGTTTACAGCGGTGAAAAACGAGAGCTCATTGCTGACGGGAGGCCAGAATAGACAAACAGATATGTTTTCAAATTTGTGTGGAAATGGTTTCAGACTCTTTAAAAGGGGAACCAGGTCTCTGCAGTAGGAGTTATAACTCTTATGACACAAACATTCTCAGCTACTTTCAGAGATTCACTGTGAGAAATAGCGGAATTAAATGACGTAATGTGTATATTTAGAAAGAAAGAACAGAACTTGATGTTATTTATGGTGCACATATCCACATTTAAGATAAAATAAAATGCACAGTATCACATTTCAGAAACCGAGTATTGAGTATTTTAATCTATTCAATCTGCGATCAATCTTCACTGTTCTCCTCCTGACAGTTAAACTTTGGAAACAAAATGGCCTATTTTTTCAAATTATTTCTATTGGTTAATTGTCAAACAAATTGAAGCCTTCCAGAGGAGTGGCATTCAACTTGAAAATGGGAATTTGAAGCGCTTGTTCATTATGTGGCGCTCTCACGATTACAATCTTCATTAGGGCCACTCAGACTATTGAACAATGCCAGTTATTCTTTATCAAGAGAACTCATTAGCAGAAAACTTTCTAATCAACACTGGAGAGCTTGGAGAGCATTAAAAGGTTGAGGAGTAGAGTCTGATTAGGGGTTATTCAAACAAAATATTTGATTTGAACATGGAAATGAGTTTTTACATGCAAACTGGGCCACAACAACAATAGTGACATGACGAGTGTATTCAAAACACATAATTGCAATCCTACACAAACCATGTTCACAGATATATCTATATTTCTAAATTATTTAACCTCTCTAAAAATCTTCCGGAACCACGACAATCAGCCCGTGTGCCATATATTCAGTGACAGGCTGAGGTGACACAAGGTTACGTTGAAGAACAATGACAAACAGGAAAGCAGCAAACAAGACGGAGGTAAAAGAGAAACAGAAGCAAGCAGAAAAAAATATGAAAGAATATGTGAGAAAACATCCCGTCAAGTTATTACCATACGTAGCACGCACACACAGAGATGACTGCACATTTAACCCACTGGCCAAACTACATGGAGGAATGACAGAACGAAAAACAAGCGTGAGGAGGGGAGCAAAAACAAGTGAGAGATAAGGCTCGGCACAAACGAGCGGTGGTGGGGGGCTAATAATAATTCCTATCCGAAGAGGGGGGTGGGGTGGCAGGGGGTGACAATTAAAAGGCGTCACGGCATCCACAGCTATCTGTGTACATGTTGTAGTGCCTAGTCATCAGCAGCATTGGTCTTCATTAGCCTCAGCCCACATTTATCTACAGCCCGGCAGCCTCCAAACAGCTTTAAGTCCTTGCTTAATTGGAAAACTTTTAAATTTCATGCACTTTAGTTTCATATATTAACCGCCAGGCTCCCACTGCTTGATTTACTTTTTTATTTTGCCAAGGCCTCGGAGAAAAGAGAACTGTTATCAAATCACCGAGGCTTGATTGTTTTCTGCTTTTTCTTGTGTTCTCTCACCGCTTTGAAAAACATAACAAAAGGGAAGCGTTTGTAATTCCGCCGACAGTATCGCAAAGAAAATGTTGGGCTTCTGACGCAGGTAAGCATTTCGCTGAATTGTGGCTGAAAATCACAACCCGGCCGTTGTTGTTTATTTTTATTTATTTTTTTCTCCGCTTCAGATTTCCGAGAGAAAGAGACCAGCTGGTTACAGTGACTCGTCTGTGAACACAAGCTGGAGGGGTTTTTGGTGAAAACACTTGGGTTGTAGGAAGCACCTGCACTTGATTGAGATCATTGTTTTCGAGGAGAGTGGCCCACTGTGTTGACTCTTGCCTTGTCTCACAAACACATTTATGTGCGCCCACTCAAAACTGCCACACATGCTACACACAAACACACAGCCTCTCTGCCCACATTCTGATGGAGGCCTCTGGAAAGGGCCTAAGCATCGTTCTTCATCATGTGGCTCTCTGAGCACCGGCGGCAGCTGCAGCGCACTTGGCATGCTGGGAGCTGGGTCCCTGTCACCCTGGCGACGAGCCACAGCTCAGCAGACATCCCCTCAAATAAGTCAGACTTTTATTCTCCTCCTGGGTTTGTTTGTGTGCATTTACATGCATGCGTGTGTACGTGCGTGAAAAAAAGAAACATTTAAAAAAAAGCAAAGCCATATGTAAAACACTTATTGTTTTATGTGACCAATGCTCAAAACATTATACTAAGTATTCAAATGACTTGATATCAATTTAATTCATTCATCCAATCAAATGATTGACTCTGTTTCTGCATTTATCTTTTGTAAAATAAAAAAAATCTGTCATCACACCCTACAATGAAAGAGACTGCCATGACAAAACCTACACATTCTGATGTGCTATCGTCTGTACTCCTCACCAGCTAGAAAGTGTGAATGTGCCTCGTAAACATAATGGCCAGCACAAATAACACAGACAGTTTGCTTCAGTTTGGCAGTTTTCAGTCCCTCACAGTTTATACTCCATACTTTTTGCTGCCTAATAATTAATTCAGTCAGTTGCTTCTTCACGGAAAAACAGCTTCATGACTCAAGTTGTGTTTTAGATTGATGGGAATCACAAAAAGACTAAAAGTACAACAACAAAAAAGAAAAAGAGTCGCAATCTGTACAGTCTTCCATACATTCATAAATGACAGCTGGAAGTCATTATCTGTATCCTCCATCCTCCGCCAATTCCATAAGCACGCGTTTCCCAACTTTCTTGGCTCAGCTGCTAAATCAGACCGAGGGAAGATAGTGCAGGACTGAACAGAAGGCTCGTGTGCCAATTAGACGAGGCAGCGGGGCTTGTTTCCCTGCGCTGCAAGCTAGCGTGCTGGAGCTAACTTCGAAGGCACTTATTCTTCCACTGGCAAACTGAGAAGAGACTGCTGACCACTTCCTGCTGTGATGACCCCATGGCGTCTGGGTTTTGAAGGAGCAGGACGGGAATACTGTCCATACTTGAATTCAGAGAGTAACAGGCGATGTAAACGCACCTCGACTCTCAACGTGTGAAAGGGAACACGCTCAGCCATGAGTGCCTGATTTCCTCAACTTGTGAGGTCGTTTTTGTGCAGCCCCGACATCGAATCGCTGTTGTGGGAACAGACGTTCTTCCTCTCTCTCAGTCCCTCCATCCGCTTTGCTGCCAACTTACCCAGACTGCCCTGCTACTAGGACAGCCCCAAGACAGCCGGCCCTGGCAGCTGCCAGATTCTCTGTGCCCACATGTCTGCTGGTCCTTCTGAGGTGCCAGCTGTATCTGAGACCTGCATCTCAACCAGGGACATGGTAAAAGAGGGAGAAGGAGGAAGAGGAAGAGAGGGAGGAACGGGAAGAGGAAGGGAAGGAACTAGAGACGAGAAGAGCAAAAAAGAGGCAGGCAGAAGAGAAACCCAATGCACACAGCAACAAGCCAACAGGAACTGCAGCCAATTCCTCTCCGTCAACCAGAGGACAGAGAGACAAAGACCAAGAGGAGGCTTTCATCACAGAGCTGTGTAAAAATCACAACTTTAAGTTAACGCTAAAAGGGACTCGATTGGTAAAGCAAGCGTGACCAAATATCCATTACATTGGGCTGAATTTCAATCGAACTCGGGGCCAAAGGGTCCAAGTCAGTTAATATCCTCGTCCCAGAGGTATTTTTTAATCCGACCTCTGAAAATTCCCCCGCGTCTTGAGCATGGAAAACCTAAATTATTCATAAGCAATATCAATATTTCAAGATATGGACTAATCTAATTGGATTAAAGACGTGCTTAATGAGGCCTTGCGTGTCTAAGAGATGCAATATTTTAAAAACCTGACCATTTCACCCAGTGTTTAATCCTCACTATAATTTGTTCATCTCTGTGTACTACGTGCCAACTGAGGCTTAATGAGGAAGTGAAGCCTTTTGGCTTTTGATGTAATGTGAAGAGAACCAATTCTCAATGCCACGAAGGAAAATAAACATACAAGAACAAAATGTAAAAACATGTCTGAATTGAGTTTTCCTGCAAACTGATTTTCATTTTGTAACAGCATTAAAAAAAAAGAACCTGACTTCTTGTGATGGGATCTGCCATTTCAAAGATGATTTTAACACCTGTAATGTTGGATTCACAAGCTATTTCATTGACATGGGCTTACTCTACATGGAGAGACCTTGAAATAGTAAAACTGTTTAAATGAATGAGAAAAAGCATAAATAACATTTGGCAGAGTGATAAATGTCCTCCGTCTATGCACAACAGCTCCGAATCGCTGCAGTGTGACCAAACAACGGAGGGATGCACCTTCATCAACTCCCTTCCCTTACACGTTACCCAACTCTATCCATGTTATCACCTTCTTATTCCTTTTCTTTTTCTTCCCTGCTCGTTATATTTCTACATTCTCTGTCACTGTCTCTCCTCCTCTATTGCGTCTTTACCATTAAAAGAATAATGAAACTCTTCCAGGAATTCATTATGTCTTTATTTTTACAGAAAGGATAGATTATTTTTATATACACTTTTAAACTTTATTCTATGGAGGATGGTGGTTTTCAACACTTCAAAGGATGAGCAGCGGGCCTCATCGCATCATTTCAGGTTGTTGTTGTTACATTCCCTAAAGACCTAACGCAGGTTTTAAGAGAGCTAAGAGCCACGCATGTGAAGGGATCTATTGAGACAGACTCAGACCGAGCAGACGCACAACAAAGAAGATGGTTGGCAGACAGGAAGATAAGCAGAATCACAGATGAGCCAAGACAGACAAGCAAGCAAACACATTGGAAGACATGTAGAGATGTAGTCCTGAAGAGAGTAAGTCCGGGCCAGCCTCACCCTGAATCCAGAGGAGTTCTTCTTCGCTTCAGCTCTCAGCCGTGTGGCCTTTAAGGCTGGCTTTGTCTTTTTGTAGTCCTGCTTACCTGAAAAACAGAAAATAAGTGTGGCACACAAATCAAATGACAATCAAATTGTTTTCATTCATTGTAAACAGGCCAGCGCCTTTAGACAGATCCCCTTGGTTCCAGTCTTTATGTTATTGTATAATATTGAACCACCCCCTGCCTGTAGCTGCATATTTAACAGTTGCGAGAGCAGTTTTGATCTCCTTATCTAATCACTGCAAGAGAGTGAACAACAGAATGACCTGTTCTTGTAAGATATGCTGCAATTCTAACGCCCAACTAAAGTAAGGGAAAATAAGGCAATTAAAATTTAGCCACACATATTGCGATCTGCATTTGCATCAAAAATACAAAGAATCTTTTCTGGCCTCTGCTTTCACCTGCACTTGCTTGACCTCCCATGGGCTCAACTCTCAAGGGTGAGTCTCGTGGGCAAACTGGCCACCTGGCAAAGCATGTGTGTTGTGGGAGTCTGTGTGTGTGAGCGGGCTTCACATGAGGCAGAACCGTCTGTCTTGGTCTAATTACAAACAACACACTGCAGGAAAAGGAACTTTGCTAACAATAGTGGAAAGGCAACAGCTTGCTAAACAGTGTGTCTGTGTGTGTGTGTGGTGTGTGTGTGCGTGTGTCTTAGGGAGTAATTAAATATGTTATTTTAGAGAATTACAGTCAGGGATGAAATTAGGCTTGGGTTTGGGTTAAGGTCAGGGTGAGAGTTAGGGTTAGGCGTAACATTCAGATGGTTAACATTTAAATTATTAGCTGGAGTTTAACTGCTAACAAGGAGAGGTGCAATAGAGGAATGTGTGTGTTTGAGACGGAGACCAAGCCCCCGGTTCAGCTTCGAGGGTTTCTCAGTTGGTGATGGGACATGCGGAGGCCACTTGGAGTTTTTACAACCAGCTAATTAAGCCACATTTACATCGAAAGAGGGAACAAGACTAGGAGGAAGGAGAGGAAAGAAAGTGTCCATGTCAATCTGGGAAGGTTGTGGGACAGAGAAAGGAGTGAAAATGAGCGAGTGAGGTCACAGGAGTAAGGAGGTGTGTGCGTGTGGTGGTTATAAAAACAAACTGCATCCCACTGTCTCTTAGAGATGCTCCTCTTCTAAGGACGGACCATGGAGAGAGAGATCACTGCTAGGCATTAGGGCTGTGCAAAATATCAATATAGCTTACCATTGCAATCATTTAAAAAAATGTTAAACAATAGTGTATCAATATGTCCTACCATCTATACATAAAACAATATCTGTGTGTGTCAAACAACCTCCTCCTCCGCTCCTGTAACGCGAGATGTTGCTGCCTATTTCCTTCTGAGTTAAGGCCAGTGACCTCCTCGACCTGTCACATGATCGGCCAAAATCCCACATGGCGTCTCACAAGCAAGCGGCCGTATTGTCGCGCTGTGTGATCCCGACTCATACTGCCGACACATGATGGGATGTAGCAGACAACTTTACTTAATGCACTTCATTTCATATGGTATTGAGATGGAAGTTGAAAAGTGGTCATTGACACGATAAGAAAATAATACAGTATATATCTTATTTTCCAATAAAATTGTGGCAGGTGCATTTTAGTTAAAACAGAATTCAGTGACACCAATGAAAATACAAAATTAACTTTATTTTATATATAATATAGAAGTGGTTTTGAGTGCAGTTTGTCTACTGAGTTAGCAATATGTAATGTACATCAGCTCTATTTTTAATAAAAAAGGGGGGGAAATAACTCTAGTATAATTCGACTCCTCTAAAGGACCCGTCACACCAGAAAGATGTAAACTGAAATGCATCCGTGTCTAGAGATGAAAATAACAAGTTTCAATCACAAAAAATAAATGAATATTGTTTTGTTCTCAGGATTGGGAAAATGTGCAAATTCAGCCAAAGATTAAGCAAAAAAAATTGCAGATTTACTCCTCCAATGTGACCAAAACAAGTCAGGTATTATGTATTTTTATAGTACATAAAAAAAAAATGGACTTCCGAAATGCTTTACAAACGTAGGCAGAAGTGAGGTGGATCGGGCATCTAGTCAGGATGCCTCCTGGACGCCTCCCATTAGAGGTTTTCCGGGCACGTCCAACTAGTAGGAGGCCCCGGGGAAGACCGAGGACACGCTGGAGGGATTATATCTCCCGGCTGGCCTTGGAACGCCTCGGGATCCCCCAGAATGAGCTGGAAAGTGTTGCGGGTGAGAGGGAGGCCTGGGTCGGCCTGCTGAACCTGCTGCCACCGCGACCCGACCCCGGATAAGCGGGTGATAATGGATGGATGGATGGATGGCAGAATGAAGCACTGGTCACATCATGCTATATGTGTAACTGACTGGGCTTTCATGAAAATTGTAGGAATCCAATCTCCTGTATCCAGTTATGAAAGTAAAGTTGTTGCTTTTAAATTGAACAATCTGTACTTTCTGTGTTGTGACTGGTTTGTTTCGTTTGCCCATCTGTGTCCTCAGGGTATCTTTTTTTCTGCAGCAAAGTGCCCAAGGATGCTCAAAGACAGGCGAGATGGGGTTTACATTTCAAAGGCAGAATTATTTTCAGCATTTAAGCCATTTCCCACAAATGCTTTCTGTGCACCTGAGGTGTTTTTGTTTCTATTTGTGGGTCTTAAAATGTTCAACACAAAAATGTATCAATACACCCATAACCATCTGGTCAGAATCAATACTTAAATTGGAGCAACATCAGGATAAATATAGGACTAAGTTAATATGGAGAAGATATTTCAGATACCTTACAACAGAATGTGTAAGGTATGTAATGTTGTTGAATTAACGTGGTGTAAAGCCTCATGTGGTTTGTTTGCCTGGGTCTGGAAAGCACGCAACGCTCCTATTCGTGGTTGCTATTCACCTTGCTGCACACGGGCTCTGCAGACACTTTGTCACAAAATGATGCACCTGCGCGACACGCCGGCCTCATCTCTCCCTACTTCTGCCTGCCACACTGAAAAAGCATCACTGTCCGTGTCTCAGAAGAACATTAGCCCTTGTAAGGCGGCCGAGAGTGCCTGCTGAGAGGCTTCCAATGAGTGTGCCTTTCATTGAAGTCATCACCGATTTCATGTCAAGAGTGTGTGCGCCACACACACGCACTTTTCCATTGCATGTTTGTCGTTGCATTTACCTGTAAATGATGTTCGATTTTATTTTTATCCAGAGCTATTGTAGTGCTTAGCATAACGAGACAGGTCGGGGGTATTAGCTCAAATTAACCACACGCGTGACTGAGCACTCAAAGGTAGCAGGGGAGGGGGGGGGGGGGGGGTATGTGATTTGTGTGTCACACAAATTTGGCCATTTAAGTGAAGCTAGAGAAAGGGGTAGATGTAGAGGAATGTCAATGAAAAGAAACATCAGTAATAAAAAGGATTTCATAGTTTTAAAAACTCCATACCATATCAGTAATAATAACCTACGTAAATATGTTGCATTAAACTGCAGACTTGAACTCCAAAGTGGTGCAGTGTGTGGATAACAGATCATTGTTGTCATTCTTCTTTTAAGTCTTAGGTGTGAAATGGTGTTATATTAGGAAATATTTTAGACATTTAAGTCAGATTTTTTTATAACAAAATAAAAATCTGCATATTAGAAGTAAAATGGTAGCAAAAAAAATACACAAAAATATGAGTAGGTACCAAGCAACGGGCTGATAGTGAACTACAGTTTTAATAAGTAGTTCCTGGAGTGTTACCAATAAAATAATAGAAATGTCTCTAGGCTAATTAGGTCACGGCTGAGGTTCTGTTCCACCTATGCATTACTTGAGTCAGGAAAACCATTGCATCAATAAGTTATACTGTACAAAGATTCAAGTATTCTTTTATGTAATGTTAATATTCTGATGGTTTTGGTAGGCAGGAAGCCATCTTTCATGGCCTCATGTTAAGTTCTGATTATTGCATCCAACAATGCATTGATTTGTGGTGAAAAGTCAGCCATGACTTTATACAGCTGTCTATTGCATATACATTTAAGTTTGGCATCATGTAATAAAAGACTGCTGCATCATCATGTGAAATTAAAATATATATTTATATATACAATATTTTTACCATTAAATAAAGCGCTGATCCACCAGAATAACAGTTCTGAGAGAAGACTTTCCCAAGTTGATGCCTTCTTTTTGTATCATCCAAAATAAGCTCCTGCAAAAATGAGATGCTCCTCAAAGCTACATTAGCAGCCCAGTATTCCACGTACACCCTGAGCTGTGTTAGTCTTTCCACATGGAGCACATTTTTAACTCTTCTCAACTTTGATTTTCATCTCTTAATTAAAAATCTGTGAAACACATGCCAACCATGACTTGTGTATGTCAAGCCTTTAATGCTGACTTGAAAAATAAGAGGTCCAGGTTTTTAATGAAGCAAACAGCTTAGTAATTAACTTCAATGCCACTTTTTTCATAAATAAGCTTCCATTTAAATTGTGCCAGATGCAGACATGTGACCTCAGGCCTACCAGTTCCAAACAAAATGATCCCTTAAGGATTTAAAGTGTACAATTATTAAATTACATTAAGAACTATTTTTAGCAGCATTTAATGGTATTTGTATAATGGCATTGTGTTTAAAAGCTACTGTACAAAGCAGTACATGAGTGTGTGTGTGTGTGCGTGTGTCTGTGTGTGTGTTTGTTTGTTTGTTTCTGTGGAGACCAGCTATCCTGCATAGCTCCACATGCAGAGCGATGGGGTGATGTGGGCATACAGACCACTGTCCGGTGTCTCTGAATGTCCTGGGTCACTGCCGGCAAACATACTGACAGCGTGTCTGACAGTTCCTCGTGCGTTGCTTTTGTGTCTACGTGGCATGGCGGCCAAATAGTCAGTGACAACACGTGTGCGGATCGCTGGCATCTGCCAGGATTGCACGGTCGAGGAACTGGAGGGCTGATGCCAGGCGCATGGGAAATATTTATGCCTTGTCCTTCGCATCATGTGCAGCGAGGAGAGCAGAGGCAAAATGTCGCAAGATGCAATGGCTCTACAGTAAGGGCTGCCAGGTTGCCGTTAGCAACCATTATGACAAAGCTTTATTCTTTTGTGTCACATCTTCATGATCAAGCAAATGTATAAATGCAATGTTCTTCAAAATATATTTTTTACAATTTTAGCAACCAAATGCTGGCAACCACTTAAAGTCTACCTACAGAACACTATAGCTTTACCTCTCCTGAGGGCATTTTTGGCGCAGTCAATTATCACAGGCCTAATAATGGTTTTAAAAAAAGATATTGTCAACTAGGGCCCTTGATTGACCATCATGACAAAAGCACTCCAGCAGAGATGATGGTATAGCTCAACGGCCAGCCTGGACTACTGCTGATACTCAATGAACAAGCCTTTCTTTCAAAAGAGAAGAAAAAACAGTAGAAATTGAGAGGCTGGAAGGTGGAGAGAGGACTACAGTGTCCTTGACACCTGTGTTACATATTTTTTAATTGATGAGTATGGTTTTACACAGTGACAGATATATGTCATATATGTGGGTTAATCCGATCGGTTACACAAAAAGGTACAAGTGACAATATGGTGCAAAGACTCCAACGCGCATCAACATGAGTGTCATTAGTCCCAGAAAAACACCAGGAAATATAAAACCTGGAATAATAAGAGGATGTGAATCACAAGGGGCCATCAAACAATCGTCCACTGGGAGGAAGGGGACAAGAACAATGCCACAGTCGACACAATCTTCCAGAGAGGGGATGTGGATTACACAACATCTTACTTGAAAGTGACACACAAAAAAAAAGGAGTACCGGTAACATTCACAGGGAGGGTTGTGTGTGATGAAAATCTCCATTCAACCTGTTTAACCGCTCTTGCAAGTTGAGAAATTGCTTTCAGGACTTTAGTGGACAAGTTAAATATGAGATCATATGTTCGACCACATCCCTGAACCCCCTGTGCCCCTCATCCCCCTGGATGTCCTTTCCTTCTTGTGTTGTTGAGAGGATGACCGTCTTCTGACTGGTGGGACGCATTGTTATTGTGCTGGTCGAAGTCAAAATAAGAGTCGCAAGAGGACCACAATTGCCAAGAACTTAGACTTCCCCTAGCCAGAGGTCTCCTGTGTAGAAACACTATTTATAAACTTGGAAATCCACGGTGCCCTGCTAGTTTTACAATCTTCAGGTTTCTATAGCTGTGACTGTTGCCGTCTCTATAGAGGAACATATTCTCATCTTTGTCTCAGCTATTTCAGCCCTTCTATAGGTTCCTATGAGATTGATAACAGGGCTTTAGTTAGAGTCCAACTCCTTTTTCATCTCATAAGACTACTGAGTCACATCTCATGTACACAATATATACCACTTCTGGGAATTTGAATAAGCCTATGACAAGAGTTTGCTGCTCACAATTATCCAGCTTTGCCATTGGCGACCTGTTGGTTTTGCTCCACAAAGGAAAAACAAAAAAAGACATGATACGAGCTGTGATCTTCAAGCAACCACAGCTGGCATGCTAAAGGGACAACACTTTTGTTGATGCCAACCATATTGCCTTATTTAGGCCTTTGTTGATGCAAGACGAAAGATGGGAAAAACTAAATACCGCAGGATTAGAGCCATATTAAACTATTGATAAAACAGCTTCTGACCTGATATCAAAAGGGGTAGCTTTGTTCACTGTCTGTCTGTCAGTACAGGGCGACTGTGGGTCAGTGGTTAGGCAGGACCGTCTTTCAATCAGGGGTTGGTGGTTCAATCCCCGCCCTAGTCGATGTGCTCCTTGAGCAAGACACTTAACCCTGAATTGTTCCCTGTAGCTGTGTCTACAGTGTATGAATGTAACATGATTGTAAGTAGCTTTGGATAAAAGCGTCAGCTAAATGACATGTAAAGTACAGTGACCTGAGATGCTACAATGCTCATCTCAAAGTGTAATTACTTCCACAGCTTGTATACTGGTTCTACTCCAGTAAGTCTGGTCATTTTCAATACAATACAAATTGGAGACATTTCCAGGACTGTGCAAAGATATTAAGCTGTTTTTTGCATAGCATCGTTGATAAAGGTTGAGCTGTTAGGCAGTTTGGGATCTATATGAAACTACCACCAAAATGCTCACTGCAATACGGTGTCATGTGATTTATGGAGGGTGACATTAGTTTGTTTCTATGAGAGTTGATTGCTGTGTTGTGGTAAGATTGTCCACATCAAGCTCTGAGTTATGATGTTAGTTGAAACTAAATACAAAACCAATCTCAACTGTCAAAAAGCATTAAGAACTAATTGACCGACCTATTTTGGGTTTTAATTATCAGTTAATATATACAAATATTATATCAATGAGCTCAGACTTGAACTTATCGTATGTTGTGAAAAAAAGAAATCAAGAGCTCTTTCAATCAAACACAAACTAATGTCAGAACATAAAATCATTGGCTGTTTGATTGCAGTTGATTCCCTGATGATCAACAAATTGATTCGGATGAGTGAGACTCACCAATCTGTTTTCGGTATTGATCAACTGGTAATCTGGGCCCAGTGGCATCCTTCTTCCCCATTCTCCTTCTTCAGCCTGATAAGAAATGAGGAGAAGGAAAACACCTTCTGAGTGAGAGAATCGTACAGCTGGGTGTCAATGTTACACCTGATCATTTAACGTAATCAAACAAGGATATAGCTCCGCTCCTGCTACAGTGGCCGCAGATAACTTGTGAAATCTGCAGGAAGGATTCCAAGTTAATACACAATCATATAGAGAGAAGAGTAGTCAGTTTTGATCAGGCAGATGGTTTATCTTTCATACATCTGCCTCCACATAATTCAATTAATTCTCACCACCTTCCATGTGTGTTACGTTCACAGTACGCACACTTCCTATCCATCTCATTTAGTCGAACACCATTTCCCCTTCACACCATGAGCTCTCTTTGATTACCCTGACAGCTCACATGGAGATATAAAGAGAAAGAGCTTGGAGTAATACAAATAGTATACTTAGGCTACGCATGTAAACTACCGTATGCAAGGGTTTGACAGAATCAATGTCAGTCTCCAGGGCTGTGCATTATAATCAGTATAGATATACAGAAATAAGTACGCTTGTATAATACTTTTATGTACAAAGTGCGAAAACTCAATGTGTGTGTTTCATGATCCATCCAACATGCTCATTTCTCAGAGAGCCACTGCGCTCTGAATTCCAGACAGGCTCCCTCACAACACACTGCATCAATCAATAGTGTAGCCTTTTGTTTAAAATACTGGAAAAAGCAAGTATGAGTGGAGGGGCAGGCCAGTGCTTTTTGGATGATACTCATGTCCCTCTGACCTGTTCGGGGGCTGAAATATTTGAGCATGATTTGTAAGATATGCCCGATATGTTTTGACGAGTAAAACTCAATTACTATCAAGCCCTACTAGTCTAATGATTATCATTGTTTTCAAAAGGTATGTTTTAAGTGTGATAAGGCGGAGGAATCTGTAAAGCAGGTGTGCACAGGGGAGAATAGTGAGGGGAATAGGAAAGGAGAGGAACAAAATTATCGATGTGCATCCAAGAAGAACAGGAGTGAAGAGTCGAGCAGTGCAGCAGGGGAATAGAGGGAAGAGACTGAATTAGTATGTTCAAGGAGCGTGGCTGGCTGCTTGTGCCAACTGATGCCTTCTCATGGGAGACTGCTGCCTTGAGAGACCTGAATTCTACCTTACACTAAAAAACACTGCTTTCAGCTACATTTCAAACACCATTAGTGGCAACAGAGAAGGAGCGTGTTTTGCCATTGTTCTCGAGCGACGTAGACAGTCAGCAAATTAGAGGACGTAAGAGAGGAAATTATCTGCATGTCATGTTTACAAGTCGGACACAGTAGGCTCAGACTTCCAAGCTATGTTTTACTGTGCAGGCAAAATCATAGTATTATATCTAAATTGCCAAAAGCAACACATTTGAAGCCTCTGTTGGCCCCTGTGGGTGATTCCACTCAGACTAGGGTGACCCGACATCCGATTTAGGCCGGACAGTCCGGATATATTCAATGCCCTGTCCGGCGTCCGGCGTCCGGCGTCCGGCGCGTATTTGTCCTTCCTTTTTGAGTTGCAGTGGGCCTAAAGAGCCGAGTGATAGAATACAAATGATATCGTTAAAAGCGAAGTCAAATACATATCTGATAGGCTTAGGTTAGCTTCTAACCCTATAGGGATTGGTTAAAAATGTAAACAAGGCTCTGTGTGCTGGCTACGTCATACCTACACTGCTGGCTAGATTAGACAGAAACTTAACACATAGAAGAAAACATGCCAACACGTCAGATGGCGTTCAACCCAATGGACCAAAGAACATGATTTTATTTCAAAAAGAGCAGTCGAGACTCCTTTCATGCTCTGCACTCTCTGTCGCTGTGATGTTGACATAAGCAGTCAGCGTAAGCTGCCATTGAAAGACATGCAGGAACAGAGAAGCATAAAGGTAACAGACGTGCAGTATCTCATTCACTCAAAACATTTTTCGAGAAGGTACGTCGCCGTTGATGAAAAAATCTCCGCTGCTGAGCTGTGTAAAGTTTACACGTGCTGTAAAGCGGGCGTGAAGGTGGAGATATTTAGGGATTCGCCCATAGCTCAGGGGATTGATGTGTGGCCCGAACTAAAGCCCAGGCTTTGTGTGCAGTATGTTCTAGCGCCCTACATACAGATTACATCAATGCAAACAATTTTGCCCTTTTAACATTCATTTATCTGTTTATTATTTATGTGACCTGTGATTTAATTTGTACATTTTAAGTCCACAAATGTTATGCTTTGTGGCACTCAGCACTTTAAAAGATTCATCTCTGGTCAGTTTTTGAACACCACAATGTATTGAATAAATACAAATACTGTGAACAAACACTTTTTGACTCTTCAAGACTCTTCTTTCCTATTCTGTTACACACACATTGTGTAGCAATCACACACATGTCTTGTAAAGGGGAGCATGCCAGAGTCCTATGCAATTATTCACAGCCCCACAAAATACCGCTTAGTGTCCTCCTGTCTGGTGTTATGGATATGGTCACTCTAACTCTGACATTTCTCCACATGTGTAACTTACTGTATATCTAGCATTTGTAACAGTGAAGGCAGAAAGAGATAGCCAAGAAGGTAGCGTGCTGGATTATTAGAAAAAACATATCGAAGCAGAGTGACAGCAGCATTGCCGGTGATGATAAAATAATACTTTCTCGTTCATATTTGCACCTTGTATGAAGAGATAGCATGGCTGACAGTACGTTATCGTGATCGACAGTGGTTATCAGCACCGGAATTTACTGGACACCCAAGCTATGTGTAGCAGGTAATCTAGTATTTCTTTAAGAATGGCCTTCACTGCTAGTTGTTTCGCTAGTTACAAAAGCCTAGGTTTCATAAACTGGTACAGCAGCATTGGCCAGCGTACCCATAATACATGATTATAATGGGGGTTAGCAAAACATTTGCAACAAATCTTTTTCTAATTTATCTTTAAATCTTTTTCCAAAACTGACATACTGCCTTAACTTATTTATCACCCAACAGGTTGGATGTATTCGCCTGCATGGACCTGATAAAATGGAGTTACATGAGACTTTTTTAACAGACCATGTTGTTTTGGGACCAGTGTGGTCTCTGGGATGTAGACATGCATCTTTGTATCCGTCAGCATTCGAGAAAAGCTATTACACCGGGATAGTTATTTAAGCCTATTTAATCAAAATGTGCGCCTTTTCTCTCTTCAGTCCCGAACGTGAAGAAGAAAGTTGTGAGCGACTGCAGACCTCCGTACAGTTTGTTCACTTTTGATCAAAACAAACCAAAATAATTCTCATTCAACTGCACAAAGCATAAAACATGGAAGTGGAAATGTAATTGGCATCAAGCAGCTTTAATTCATTGCACTCGCGAGGATACTTACACTGCTCTTTGTTTACCGAGAATGTGTCGCTAGTCGAGGTGTGTCTGCATGACAAAGCGCGTGCTTGATGCACGCAGGCACGCGACGATGGAATTAACTGTTTTATTGTACTTTTGGATCGAAATGTCTCCACAATGCCAACACGCCACTTCTCCCAAATCCGAGTTCCTGGTTTACACGTTGACATCAACGACAGACAGTCCGTTTCTCCAATCAGACGCGGGCATTTGTCGCGTTGACCAATAGCACGAGGGTGGGACGGATCGCTCAGACGAAACACCGGGAGAGCACGTGACAAGTTGATAGTCGGGACACGCCCTCTCTTTTTCAAGATACACAAGCGCTTACGTGTTTTTACATATTCCATCTATAGTTATTAGGACACTAGCTTTTGACGTTGCAAAGCAAAAACGTTTTTTATTAGTAATGTGGTGTGTGAATTATGAAACAGTTTTGCAAATATGCAGAAAACAGGTGTATTCTACCTAAGTGAAGCACAACATATCAGTGGTAAAAAGTAAATACACTGTTCAATATTACAACTGTTACACTGTCCGGGACTACCTTACCTACCAAGGAGTACTTTGACTTTTTATACTTAAAGTATATTTTTAGCTAATACTTTTACTTCAGTGTCATTTTGAATGGACTGTGGTATTGCTACTTTACTTGGATACATTATTTAAATATTTCTTCCACCATTGCAAAAGATCACAACAACGGCTTTTGCATGCCTGAATGTTACAGTGCAAAGATGCCTGCACCCACTAATTTTCTTAAAATGTAAACAAAGACAAATGCTTCATTAATGTTGGCCATAAGTCATTCTTGCCTTGTCAGATAACAACAAATGGCACACGTATCATTGTTGAAAACGTAGCATTATGCTGTGACAATTAACAGCTGACCAAATCAAAGATGAGACAAACTCACTCCACGATGTTCATTTTTCTTTTTACATTGTTTCTTAGTTTTACTGTGTAGAATTTAATTTCCCACTATGCATCCAGCCTAGTTGCTGCCTGAGGCATTTATATGTCGACTTGCCTGTAACTTATTGAAGTTTAACACTGATGTTCTGCCCTCCCATGGGCTGCATCGGTTGCATGCAGGTTTCTAATATTCTTCAAAACATTTGTAATAATATTTGTTGAAATTGTCTTTACATCCCCAAAGGGTTTTCAGTTGGATTTTTTTGGTTAATGTAGCATACATTTGCAAACTTCTTAACATGATCAACCTTAGCTTTAAGATGTCATTGACACACTTTAACATTTATCAAAGATGATAATTGTATCCACATAATTATTACTTAGGAAACTGTGCTGCACATTCACATTAAAGACTTTCATTGTGACACTGAAATCCCACTCCTCTAACGTTTACGTACTATAATGCTTTGAATGCCCTTTTAAGCGCTGTACAAATAAAATGTATTATTATTATTATTATTATTATTATTATTATTATTATGTATTTTAGATGTGTGCAAGTCCAAGCTGCTAAGACAGTTAAGTCACAACTGTTAACAAATACAAGCCTGAACATTTTATTTTAACATGGCCATCAAAACCAGCACAAGTGTAGTTAATGCAGACCTCAAATATTCTCTTGTTATACTAAATGTGTGTGATTAATTTCTCCCGTTGAGTGAAACAAACCATCGTGCTGTGCCTGTCACAATGATAGATATGGAAAGCATTAGGATCAACTGCTGGTGTGAATGAAAACTAGGCAGGATGGATTTGCCCGATGAACAGTTGCAGTGTATGAACTGTGCACATCATTATAATGTATAGATAAGACTTGAGAGGAGACGAGAGGGGTTCCCTCAGGGCCTGTTAGTGTGAAGTTTTCACTTGTGATTGAGTGCCCCTTGTTAGATTATAGAGGAATATCAACTGTACAAATGGCTGCTGTTTTAAGTGACCACACCACAGAGACAGCATTAAATAGAGTTAAAGCCTTGGCAGCATTCCTAAGATGATCATCTAGTTTTTGAAATCTATTCGGGTGTGTTATGTGTTTTTCTCATTTCTTTCTGCCTCTTTCTTTGAACATCACTAAGTCACACTCTCTCTCTTTCTCTCTCTCTCTCTCTCTCTCTCTCTCTTTTTCTCTCTCTCCATCACTCCTTCTCTCAGGCAGTTAGACGGCCTTTAATTGCCAGACATTAAAAAGAATGCTAGAGGAGAAGAATCCCCCGGGGCTATTGGCAGCTAAATGGCAGCTCTGCTGCCATCGCCTCCTCCTACATGCAGCAATGAAGACGTGTCAACATAATCTTGTGCAATTTGCAGTCATCATCAGGGGACTGATTCATTTTCCAACTGAGTGTCAGTCATAAACAGCAATATTGTCTTTCTACATTGTCATGTCTTTTCATGGTCTTGTGACTTTTAAATGTTTCAAAGGAAAGTAGTGATAAACAAATCAAAAACAATGCATTCACCTTAATCTATACTAATGGACTAAACGCAGATATACACTGGTTTTAAAAAAGGCCCCTAAACATTGTATATAACCATAGAGATCTTACATTTTATGCCACACTATATGGGGAAAACATTTTGTCACAATATGATTTAAATAGGGGGGGGGACATTTGTTTGATGTCTAAAAAATGTCACTACATTTCTCTCATGGCACTCTTTCACCTGGGACAACCATAATCCAAATTGTTGGGGCCTCTAGCCCGACATGAATCAGACTGAAATGTTTTACAATTCACCGTCCTACGACACACACATACATACTGTCATCATATACAGAAAACACACTATACACCTCTAAATGTTGTTATATGAATTCTTAGAGACTGAATTTGAGAGATCCCTTTCCATTTCCATCCTCAGTCATGTTATTGGTTTGAAGGAGAAGACACAATTCTTCCTTCTATTAAATATTCTTATCTCAGTTTTTCCGCTATGCCTGCAGTGAGCGGTGAGTTCTCACCCCCTCTCTATCTCCCGGCCCCAGAGTTCCCTCTCATTGACGGGGAAACTGTATCAGCACAGAAGAAATGAATTTGTCCCTCGTATATGAAGAAAGTCCCAAAGACCTAGAGAGATAAGTTATCGTACAATGAATTTAGTCCTGTTTCGCTCCAGTCATTATCCTGCTTCTGATGGCTGGGAGTTATCTTCCAGTGTGTGAGGAGGGTTTGGCTGTGTCAGGACTATCATGACAGACGTCCCTTTGTTATCTGCAGTTGGAAAAAACTTGAGAAGAATGGGATGCAGTAAAGTTCCAGGTGGGAAACAAAGTTGAGCATGAAACACAAAACCTGCTTTTTTTATTTGTTTTGACAAATGTGTTTGTGAAGAATCAAGACAAATAGGATATTACATAGTTGAAAATATTAGCCTCCCGCCTCTTTTAGTATAATATTACATATTCCATCAAGTGCATACTTACGTCCCTTTTCACAGTTCATTTGAATCATAAACAAGTCAACCAGTAACGATATTATCAACAAATTCGTGGAGCAAAGATTTGCTTCGTTAAAAAAAATGGCCATCAAGCACATAACATAAAGTGAACAAAATGTTACCTCGTATCGTGAGAGATCAGATATCATTTTTTCCATTGACTTAACCTTTATGCGACTTCAACAATGGGGGTTACACGCAGCTTTTTGTAATGATTTACACGGGTCCCCCTTAGCTTCCACAAAGTGGTGGCCAGTTCTCCAGGGCTCCACGTGTGCTGTGAAGGATATGCTGCCTTGTTATTCCTGTCTCTCTCATCTACTTACAATGCCTCCCCTTTTGGATACGAATGGAGGTCAAATCAGAGAGCAGCCTCTACTTCATTCTCCCAAACAGAGTGCTCGCCTGTCCCCCCAGCTGTGTGTGGTGGCTGCCCACACTGAGTTTTAGTGTTTATGCAGGTGCTGCAGCTGGATCTCTGCTATGGGTCCCCTCATGGACACACTGCAGACCGGCTGGCTGGGTTGGAATATTTCTTTTTACTGTTTATTCTGCCAATTCAAATCTGGGCCCTGTTGAGAGCTATTCTTGAGGCGCTTCATTTTTATCACTTTGACTCATGTGGTGATCCACATCAGGACAGACACATAAGCACTCATTCTTTCTCTATTTATCTCAAACACACTCACAGACACACGACAATTTACTGACTCACTCTGTAAAGCACCCGTAATAATCCACATGACACAAACACACATACACACACACACACACACACACAACCATCGACATAAACCTATGCTAGCTACCCTGCCAACTAAATTTGGTACACCCCCACCATTACCTCGCCTGGTTGTCACGAGACAGCTGCAGAGTTCTGACATGTTAATTTCAGCCCTGAGTTGACCCCCAGCTAATTATCCTTCAACTCTGTAAACACTAGTAGCACCAGTTAACACCAATTAATGGCCACTAATCATTGCCAGATGCTACATCTCGAGTAATTTGCCCCACTTCCTACACTTGCACTTACAATTTCACACATTCCCTTGATTCTGGATTTCTATGGTTTGTTGAACCCTTGCAAAGACATTAACAAAGGGCATTTGTGCACCTCCTGCACTCGTACTTTTTCAGATATCATTAAATACACAACAAAATTGCTCATATTTAAAACTGAAACCTGAAAGTCTTCCTTAACTAGTCCAACTTTGGCAGTACCATACCTATTACAATATGTAATCAACATAAACATCACTAATATAATATAGGTTTCGGAGGGCTATATGTCCTTACACCAATAATCTACAGACAAGAGACACATCTGACAATCATATTACATTAAACACACGCAGAGAGAGCATAGTTAAGCATTATGAAAACATATTAAACTGGATCCCAAAGCAAAATCTTTTCTGAGCCGCAAATAATCACAAGCTTTATTCTGTCTGCTCCAACATTATTCTTGATTTGCTGCTTCATTGTTTGTATTGATTAGTCGAGTGCGTTGTGCTTGCTGTCTTGCCTGCCAACTGTACTGTTGCCAAGGGAAAGCGTGAACAAACCTCTGCCAGCACCAGCCTCCTCCGGCAACAGCTGTGCCACATATGCTGCCGATCAATATAAACAAACATGGCCTCCCCGCACCAGGGATGAGAATTGACAGTTATGATTCATCTTCTGTTCCACTGGTGGGAGGTGCACATAATAATAAGCAGAGACAGATCTTTTCCCGTTGTGGAACGACCACTGGGGTGAGTAGGGGTAGGTTGGAGAGATCATTCGCCCCCCAAGGTAACTGGCAGGGTTCCCCACATAACCCCTGACAGTTTTTCTAAGGATTAGAGCAGCATGAATCCACCGGGGCTGTAATTTGCGGCGTTCCGTACACAGAGCGAGCAACGAAGATAAATGGGGAACGGGCACGGATCATTGGTGCTGTTGCCAGTCGCACTGCAACTGAGCATATTCAACACAGACAGTGGGGAAGATCATAACATCCAAGTGATTCATGACACTCTGCCTTATAATAAGCACTTTGTAAGCTGCACCACTTCAGCATATGAACATCTCATCAAGCGAAAGGTGTTTGATGCATTTCACCCCCCAAAATAATGATGACATTTCTATGCAAGCACCATTTAAGGATTTCGATCATCGCTCTGTGGTCCTTTGTGGGTGCATGACAGGAGTTCAGCAGCTTGTACATCACGTTCGCCATTGTCTCAGGGGCACAGCTGAAGACACGGGTCATGGAGGACAATAGCTGCATAGAGTGGGCATGACGTCCCCTTGATGAAGAGTAATGGCTTGAAACAATATTTCCCTAAGGAGTAAAATTGAAATCTGAACAATGTGATCGCCATGTAATTTGGAGATGTCGGATCAGTTTTGCTGGAGCCAGCAGTGTATGAAAGAGCAGAGCACAACCAACGGAGGAATTGATCATATACAGATCGCAACGCTGTGTGCATCGTCTGCTCCAAACATGGGATGTCTCATGGTGATTTGGTGAATAAATAGAGTTTTTGAGAAAGCCATAAGTCACTGGTTTTCATAGATCTGTCAAGTGTTGATATACCTAATGCCTAATGAACTCACACAGAATTTTGATATGATCCATATTAAGTCAAAATAGTGGCCACAAATTCTTATTTATGCTTTCTTAAATAGAAATACAAGTCACTGGAGTTTACAACAGCTCATCAACCTGTCCATACTGTAATGTAAAATATTAATGGCATAATTAATTTTCTTTAAAAGCTCAAAGACTCTCTGATAAATAAAGGTGCTAATTGGAACCATATGAGGATATTCAGCTTGTGTTATTGTTATTCCAGCTTTCAACAGGAGAACCCTTAAAGTCATGAGAGTCCGTTTCGTAAAGTTCATTTTCAGTTTGCTTCCACGTCGGAAAATATTTTAGATATAAAGTACTACATTGATATTGATTTATTTTTAAGTGGGTCTTTCTTTTTGGTTGGCTGAAATACATTTTGCTCCTGGCCTCGTCCACAGCAGCATATGACCTTGTTCCTGTGTTGGTACTCCAAACTGGGCTTGTGCCGACACCCGTCTACTAACCCTAACCCTATACAGTGACTATGGGTGATACCTCATACAACCTCAATTAAAAAAACACAAACCATCCCTTTAAATATAAAAACTCAAACCATCCTCATCAAGAATCACATTTAAAAATGTTCTCCTCACCTACAAAGCCTTGATTGGTGATGCACCATCATATCTTAAGGAGCTTGTAGTACCATATCTCCCCACTAGAGAGCTGCGCTCACTAAATGCGGGGCTACTTGTGGTTCCTAGAGTCCTAAAAAGTAGGATGGGAGCCAGAGCCTTTAGTTATCAAGCTCCTCTTTTATGGAACCAGCTTCCACTTTCAGTCCGGGAGGCAGACACAGTCACCTCATTTAAGAATAGACTTAAGACTTTCCTGTTTAATAGTGCTTATAGTTAGGGCTGAATCAGGTTTGCCCTGGTCGAGCCCCTTGATATGCTGCTATAGGCTTATAGGCTGCTGGGGGATGTTTTAGGATACACTGAGCACCTATCTCATCTTCTCTCTCTCCTTATGGATGAATTTACATCTCTCCATTGCACCTTATTAACTCTGCTTCCTCCCCGGAGTCGTTGTGACTTCACGTCTCATTGGGTCCATTGGACCTGGAGGTGTCTGATGCCTGGTGAGCCGGCCTCCCGCGTTGGCCCTGCTGATGCCCCGCCCCCTCCTCTCTACCTCCTTCTGTTTCATGGATTGGAGGTCCATTCATACATTGTCATATTCATGTAATGTGTTTATGTAACTTTGTAAATGCTGTTCATTCTATACACATGACATCTATTGCATCTGTCCATCCGGGGAGAGGGATCCTCCTCTATTGCTCTCCTGAAGGTTTCTTCCCTTTTTTCCCTGTCAAAGGTTATTTTTGGGGAGTTTTTCCTGATCCAATGTGAGGTCCTGGGACTGGGATGTTGTATGTGTACAGATTGTAAAGCCCTCTGAGGTAAATTTGTAATTTGTGATATTGGGCTATACAAAATAAACTGAATTGAAATTGAATTGAATCCTTTCATTTCATGACTTTTGTCTTAGGTATTGTTTCTTTTTTAGCTCTACTGCCAACATGGTAATTAACCAAACTTAAATTAAATTCCATGCAATAGTTTCATACTCTTAAAACCACATATTTTCGAACATCATGTCTCCGTGAGCTAAGATTATTGGAATAATTAATAATAACATGTCTTCAATCAGGGCTACTGATATGGAGCTACTTAATAATCAGGGTTAATATTTAGATAAGGGTTGATTGGTGCATTTAAATCAGGCTCATTGTGTGATGCAGTCATTAACAAGACCATGACTCAGTTGGAAACCTCCATCACCCAGGCTGTCAAAAGTCACTACTGACAGTTTCCTCCGGCAGCCTCACAACGACATCCCAACTAGTTGCAGCTGCAAAGGATGAAGTTAAGAAAAGTTTAAAGCACAAGACGGTTATAATATTTAACTGATGGCTTAAAATAAGAAAGTCAGAAGAAGTAGCAATGTTAACAAACAGGAAAAGGAAACATGCAGGGCTGAATCCAAAACAAGCATCACAATGGAATGCTGCTGCATCTCTAGTCAAGGCCATGGCAACAGTCTTTTTCTTGCCGATTCTTTGACTCCAGCTGCACAGCTGTGGAGATAATTTATTTGTTTACTGTATTTACCAGTCAATTACATTTTAATGTGACTTGCCTAATGTCCGCATTCTGTCTTCAGATGTGGCCCATGTAATGACTGTGATAGCTAAAAGACAGTTTAATTACACAAGACCCTAATTGTCTGCATACAAAGCCCCCCATTACAGCCGCCCTGAATCTATACCATCATCGGGAGGGAATAAGTATAATTTGAAGTCTTTGTCTGATGGCTGATATTATAGCTTCTAAAGAAATGTGATGTAAATGTTGCCTGTAGGGCCACAGACAATGACTAAAGATTTGAAGGTAGCTACTCAAGCTGGAAATTGGAAAGATAGAGGGAATGTTGGAGCGAGCCCCTGCACCTCCAAATAAAACAGCTAAGATAAAAGACGATGATGATGTAATGGACATTTTATGGCAACAACAGCTGCACTCCATTCTCTTTCCCAGTGACACACACAGCAACCACCCACACGGTTATCAGTCTGTCCCTGCGACAAGTTGTTAAGAGGAAATATAATATTCTGGTCATTCCTTGCAGTTAGCTGGGTGTATTTTAGTCGTGGCGCCATTCATTACTGCTCTGTCAGAGCTCTCACGACTCGGGGCTTAACAACTAATTGAGATGACATTTACAAATACACAGACACACACACACACACCACACACACTGCCCATGTTGCTATGAGCTACGAGCGGTTACAGCCACACAGTTGTTTCTAATTTTGCCTATTTACACGACTGCAATGGATTTAAAATAAAGCAGTCAATGTGGCGTTGAAGTGTAGACTTTCATCTTTATTGCAACATAAATATAGCATTTAGCAACTGTTTAGGAATTACAGATATTTGTACACAATCCCTAACATGTTCAGAGGTTCATAATAGTGAGTATAATGATCCTTTACTTGGAGGAAAATCCTTTGTAGTCAACGATTGCCTGAAGTCGTCATCACCAAACGCTGAGTTTCCGCCCTTGAGATGCTTGGCCAGGCCTTTACTGCAGCCTCCTTCAGGTGCTGCTTGTTTGTGGGTCTTTCTGCCTTCACATTTATCTGAAGTAAATGAAAAGCATGCTCTCTTGGGTTGAGATCAGGTGACTGACTGTCCATTGAAGGATATTCCATTTCTTTGCCTTGTAAAGCTCTTGGGCTGTTTTCACTGTATGTTTTGGGTCATTATCCATCTGTACTGAGAAGCGCCGTCCAATCACATTTGCAGCATTTGGCTGAATCTGAGCAGACAGTAAAGAAGACTGAAAATAATTTGTAATATTTGTAATTTGTCAATATTAGTTATAGGGAATTGGTGCACTTCCTGTTGATTCATTCCTATGTATTGCTAGTGTAACCTTCAGAAAATGTCTCTACAACTAAGCACAAAATACAATATATATGAAGAATACAGCTTTAAATGAATAAATGTGCTTGTGTTTCAATGGAGCAGTTCTTTCCATGAAATTCCTATTTTACCCATATTTAATACCAAATGACATAGACCTAATAAATAATAGGAGGCAGACATGTTATGTCCCTTGTCTTCCTGCTATCATTCACACTTTCATGATGAAGGATTCACTGCCTTCCTCCATCCTACTTTGTCGTGAGCAGGACTCAAAGGAGTCGTAATGTGTGCAGAGACACCGCTGCAGGTTGGCCCCGTCTCCACCACACAGGGGTCGGTGTGTGCTGCCAGAGGAAAGAGACAACAAGCAGGATCATTGTAATTGTTTGAACCCAAAACTAGCAATAGAAAAGCATTAAACTGAAAGTCTTTTTTGTATTTATTTTTGGATCATAATTTCCTTAGAAAGTTACAACAGGTTGTCAGTCCTATTAAAGCCTGTTTGAGGTTGACTTACATTTCCTCTCATAACTATTGTCAATATGCAATGATTGTTCAGTGTGTAGATGTATTTGTATATATGTATTTATGTTGATGTTGTCCAATGTCTTTATTTAATCATGGGATGTGTATTTGCTCCATAACTGGTAACTAACATGCATCAGAATAGTGTGCACTGTGGCCCATCGTAACGACAGCACGCCACTGACAGGTTGGTTTGAAGTCTTGATGGTCAAGATGGATTCTCTCTTTTATGCCCTCGTTTCTCGGCTGCGAGGTCGGCAGCAGCATGAACACAGTCAGTGTCAGTCAGCAAATGGAGAGACCGTGCACTGGTTCCTTATCAGTTCCCAGGAGAGGCCAGTATGACGTTAAACAAATAGTTTTGCAATCAGTTGTCAATTCAGTTTAGTTTTCCTTCCCTCAACTTCTCAGGTATTTTCTTTATTCTTTATTTGTAGCGGCATTGTAACACACAAAACTCACAATCTGTTATTTTAACAAATGTTTTCCAGGACTGCAAACAACATATTTGAAAATAATTTATAAGATGCCAAATAACGAGAGTTTTTTGTGATTAGCAGACCATAAGGATTGTCTGTCTGCATAACTGCCAAACTTTTCTAGGCAATAAAGTACTTTATTTAAATGATACAAAATGATACAAATCAGTATTTTTATTAAAGGCAGCATTTACTAAACCAAAACATATTTATTTTCAGACAACTTATTAGGTGCGAGATGGGGTCAGGACATTTAGTTTGTTGTTTAATTTTTTAGTCAGCTAAAATCAGCGGGAAAACATTTGTTATTAACTGAGGGTGCTGCATAATGACTTGATTAAAACACAGACATGTACACACACACACACACACACACACTCATGTACACACACTGTGTCCTCAAAACCTGGGACACATCGCACATGAAAGGTGCTCGACATCAGAGGGAGTCAAATTGGCCTTGGCTGGGAGGATTGGTCCAATCAACCTCCAACCGTATAATTAGTAATTAGATTGGGATTAGAGTCAACTCTGAGTGGAGGAGCGTGGCCAATTCAAATCAGCATATGGAATGTGATTAAATTAATAAAAGAAAAATTGAAATATTAATGTCCTTTCTTTCCACTGGGTCTCAGTTTGATTTGTTTGAACTTTGGTTAATTATAGACTCACACAGAGTAAAAGATGGATGGCTATTTGTAATTTATTGTACATTGCCGGCATTTTATCCAAAATAACATCCCGCCAAAACTCCCACATGGAACCTTTCAGACTCGTGTGAAATAAAACGTTACAAATGTTATTCATTTTATTGTGTGTTTTCAAACACACAAACTCAAGTACTAGAATTAACTTTCATTGACTTGAATAGGCAGTAGAGTTGTCTTTCTCTCTCCTCTTGTCCCTCGTCTGCTGGTTTGCGTTGCTTTATGTAATATATTTGTGTAACCAATGTGGTCAAGAAAATAGATAGAAATCAAGAGAATATCCTTTGTAAAGGTCAAACTAAATAAAAAATAACTATATTTACACCAAACTAAATGATCTTGCCAGCTAATTATTTGGAGCTGCCTCCAGCCCCCGAGGGTTACGCCCTTCCCTGAGATACTTTAAACCTCTCCGACATGATACAGAAAACTCCTGCTCACCTTGAATATGCACTCTTTGGTTTATGGAGTACAACGCGTCCGAGAGGACTTCTTGGAGTAATGGCCGTAGAAACGAGAGCTCGCCGCACAATTAGACACGATGATTGAGCTCCCTTTCAGTTCTCCAGTAACCATTTGTGTCAAAGGTTTCCTGCATGATTATTGCTTAGGCATTAAAAGGATTAATTCTTAACAATATGCCTGTCATTATAATCTGGAAAAAAAAAATTAAAAAAAGATGTAATAAGTGTAGTGATCAAAAGGGTTCTTATGTGAAGCTGACAACCACTCATTTAGAAAGGGCAGGTATTTCTCCTTACCTATTAAGACCTAATTTATAATTTGTCTAAATTCCATTATTCAGACTTACACAAATGTTCACTTTAGTTTTGCGCCGGAGACCACTTGTCTGTTAAAGGCACATCTTCTCTGCTATTAAAAAGTTTTTATTATTTATCATATGACTTATATTATATTATAATTATATTTTAATTTAAACATGTTCGACACTGCTTGGCTTTTGAGCATGTATAAAAAATCCAGGTTTAACAAGCCATGTATGAAGGCAGGAAGTTAAATATTGAAGACCTAGATGTGTGCTGTGTTTCAACAACCGGGAAGAGTGGATTTTTACCAGCAGCCAGGTGTGTTTTAGAGAAAACAATAAGCGTCCTGTGATGGAGGGATGGACAGAAGACAAAGAGAGGAGGGAATTAAAGGAGGTAACTCTAGCATGTGCGAACGTGCAAATAAATATCTACCGTGTTGGAGTCCCCCGGGCTTTGCCCCAAGCCCACTGCCTCAGCCTCGGAGAACTTCTGTCCAGCTAATAACTTGATATTGTATCTTTTCTGAAACACATGTGGAGAGTTACAGATTCAAAACAAAGTTAGGCTGGAAACAGAAGAAATTATTTTCCAAAAGCATAGAACAGCTTTTATATTGGTTTTAATTAGAACGTAATTCTGTTATTGATTGTGGTTTCTAACTAAAATAATTAATAATTTATATTAACAATGGTTTAAAGGTCTAGATGCTTATAATAATGAACCCAGAGAGAGTTATCACCCGACTAAGTGGTTTCTCCTTCAGCGTCTTTCTGATGATTGTTATTTTTGATTTTTTTGTTCACATTCACATTTCCCATCAGTGTCATTTTCCAGAAAAAAAATGATAATAGCCCACTGTACGCCACCTGCCCAGCAGCCAGCTAGTAGCTAACAGACAAAGTTAGAGACACAGTGGAGCATTTAGCTGTTTAAAGGCAAGATATTTCCTCCAGGAGAGTTGCACACTTCAAATGAATGCTCACATTGCTCTGTGTCTGCTGGATGTGCTGGATAAAACACTGTGTACTAACATGTCTGCAACTTAAAGGGTGGCAATATGTTAAATATTGTGTTTACACATTGTTTCCACTGACCTCAAGTGGTCGAACAATCTGTTACTTTCCCTAAAGTTACACGTTATTGTTAGAACATTAGATTATAAAGTATGATTACTGTTATTACTGTTATTACTGCCTTACTTGTATCTTCACCTAATCAACTAAATGTTAATTTGCTCATCAGTGCATCTACTATATACTGTATATTTGTATCCTTCTTTTGCATTACTTACATTTTGCGAAATCTTTTAAACAACTTTTGATTGCAAGTTGTTCACTTGCAAATATTTTTCAAAATGTAGTAAATATATTTTCTTTTCGGACAGTATTTCAATCTAATTCAGTGGGCAATTTCATTACATTACATTTCAGGATGGTTTGATAACAACACCTGAAGATGTATGTGATTTTCATTTGGATGGATAAGAGCTTTTATGCCAGCAGTACACCATATTTATTGGAAGGGAGTGATTCTTGGCAGAGGCATCCATTATGTTTTATTAATGAAGATTATTGTACTACAGAGGGAGGGGTAGAAAAACTCACACACACCGCTGGCGGGACGTGATCACTCAGTGCATTAAAATGTATGATATAAGGGAGTTAGTGACACGGTTATCTACATGGAGAAAAAAGATGAATAAATATTGAAATGTGCTTATGAAATATTTACACTAACACAAACAATGAAAGTAACTAAGGGATTTAGGAGTGGCCAAAAAGCCCACAGGGGATGCATTTTCAAAGGCAGCAAAGCTGTATGCAGTCTTTTAGACATTTTTCACTAAGAGGGAGTAGGAGCAATTTTCTGAAGCATCTCAGATGAACTGCTTCACAGCATGAGAAAAATAAATATTTCTCTGAGATCACAGGTTTCCCCTCAGAGAATCCTGTGTGTTTAATGCATCACCGGGAGACAGAGGGGCAGAAAAAAGAGCTGTGTATTAAATACGATGACTCCTGAGATGTTTGATTTACGGTGTTGGGTGTATCTTTTGATGCAATATTTGCCTGAAAGAGCACAGAGAGAGTGATGTGCAGGTTTGTCCTGCAGCGCTGTTATCAATGTATTCATTGTTGAACTGGTAATGTTTTCATCTGTCACTTTGATATGCTTGTCATCCTATCAATCCCTGCAGTGTTTGTCTTTAACGTGTGCATCTCGTCCATAGCTCTTATGTCAATACAATAATACAATTAATATTAAGGAAGATTTTACATTTAAACTTGCATTGAGTCATACTCAACAGGTGTGTGCTAATTATGTTTGTGGGATGAGTTTAAGAACATTGCAAGATCATTTTTTTCAGGTTCAAACTGCTGTCTAGTTTTCATTGGCAAAAAAAAGTTTTTGCTCTCCTTTATTTCCTTTTGTTTCAAAAAAGTGTGCAGTGTAGATATTGACTTGCATGCTATCTGATACCGTTGCATAGATCAAACCTGCAGAAACACACAGACTACTGAGATCCTCAAGGGATTAGAAAGGGCAAGACAAGTACAACCTCTCAGACACCCTCTCACTGCAGGAGCAAGACAAGGAGACAATGCCAGAATGCTGATTGATACACTTTTGATCTCTGCACAATGTTCTGGGAGCAGAACTATCATCTGTGGTGAGATTGGGTAGAGAGAAAGACATTTGAAAGATACAACATGCTATCCATTCAAAACTAAACCAATGTGATGCACTGCACATGTCTGGAGGTTCGGAAGTCAGAACGAATAGAGAGCAAAAGACAGAGTGATCCCATACGGAGTCAAGAGAAAGGATGCAGATAGGAATTCAGCACTGGTTGAAAAGGTTTCAACTTGGGCAAAGATCGGTGCTTATCGCAGGGCTAAATACATTTAAATCTAGGTGTACATAGACAAAACATGACTGTAGGAAACCAACACAAAGAACTGGAGTTCCTTGTGAGCTCTGCGATCATTAAGAGTCAGCAAGGTCTTTGGGATGGATTGCAATTCAAATGGATATTCAAGTTATTTTTGACTGTTTTCACAATTAAAGTTGCCGTTAGGTGCACTTCTTCAGTACAAGTCCTGTTGCCATTCTCACTCCGGCTCTCTGGGTTTGTTTTTTCCTTTTGAAGCCTCGTTCATACACACACACACCTCTGGCTCATCCGCATTACCACCATCACATCAGTGCTTACGACAGGTGTCCTTTCAAGCACTGTGAGCTGTACAAAGATAAATAAATATAAATATATAAATATGCACCATACTTAAACTTGACTGGACAAACACCACAAATAGTGATAGTCGCAACACAAACCTAACAACAGGAAAAGCAGTTGCGTCATCATGCCTCATTTTATATAAATAACACACAAACTGCATCTTTTGTTCCATCATGCCTACATTCAAACATACTGTTGTTTCTCTCTCTGCCCTTTGTGTCTTTATCGCCACTTGTCAATACACATCACGTTTTCTATTTTTTGCACCCGGCGAAGGTCTTATAGTAATTGTCTGCTGGCTACCCACTGATCTCATCATTGCCCACGCTAGCCACGCAAATACAAAGGATAGTGACAGGATTCCTGCTGTGTGGCAGCAATAGGGCACGAGGTATCTCCATCTTCTCCACTCAGTGTTGCATCGAGCATGGCGTGGGGCATGAGTGGGAATTCATAGTTGGAAGTGGAAGATCCAGTTTAGGATCAAAGCAATATGCGAGTCCGATCTCAACAGCACGTTGAATACAAAGCACTTTGTCACTATGAAAAACTGTTCAAACAAATCGTTTGGAAAGCCTGATGTGCTGACAAATGAGAGAGAGGTAAAGGATTGTGTCTTTCCACCACTCAGTGCAGGTCTTCTGAATCTCTCTGTCAGTTGAATTGAAGTTCTGACAACATCCATCATTTTAATTGGACCAAGAGTAAGGTAAATAAGACCTTGCTGTCTTATTAAGGAACAGAATGCTGGTTTGCTGGACAGGATCTACCTTCCTCACGCTCCTTCACACAAACGTACATTTCGGATAATCAATGCAGTTCAGCATTATGGACACACCGCAGACAGAATATAGAACAGGCAATAAAAAAGTCAGAAGAACGCAAGACAACAACTCATTATCTCCAGGTCACACCGCCTCCTCCTTTCCCCTTCCTTCCTGCCTCCACCGTAGGATATCACAGTCTGTACCAATCCATCCTACCCACCTCCACCCCTCTGTCATTTAAGTAGCAGACCTTCAGGTGGGAGCCTGAGGGATGAGAAGAAATGTGTGTGTGTGTGTGTGTGTGTGTGTGTGTGTGTGTGTGTGTGTCTCATGCGTAGGAGTCTACAGCTGCATGGCGCGTCTGCTTCCCCTGCCTGTAGACATGCTGCCATTCATCGCCTCATTACCATGAAGGAGAGGAACAGAGGATGGGTGAAGGTAGGCTGCATAGACGGCAATCAGCTCCCTGTTGCTGGTTTTGTATGCACTGCATATCACATTTTAGTTTCTGCATGTTCCATAGAGTAGCCAAAGTTACCTCAAGTAAAATACTCTTAATAACTTTTAGTTTGACGACGGAGGTGTGAATCATAAACATGAATCGGCAGGTACAGTAAGTGGCTTACTATTGATTTTACATCGATGATACTCTATGATTTTCTTAATGATTTATTATCTTTCTTTTGCTCCTGACCTGGATAAAAAAGTGCAATGCCAGCCTTATGGTGATAATTGATTCAATAATATAAATGAATGGTCAAAAAACACAGAATACAGAAAATGTGCAGGCTCTGTATTGAATGTCAGAATATTTAACTAGGCAGGTAAGTTGGGATAGTTTGTGTGCATGCGCTGGTGAACAGGAAAGGGTGTATAAGAACAAAACTATATGCTGGAATGAAAAATATATATACCGTATATATAACATATCTCAATCAAGAGTTGTCAAAGCAAGATGCACACAACATGTGAAATGATTCTGTTTATCATTGTCCGGATATTGTTTAATTACTTACTTTAATGAGATTGTAGGTTTCAACGCATACTCGGTAAGCAAATAATGTAACAAGATGGATTTTCATATAGTAGCGTCTCCTGTGTTTCAACGCTATTTAAAGTTTGGCCATAAATTAAGCGATAATGCATTATTCATGACGCCACTCTCTCCCAGGAGTTTATGCAAAGTAGCGCTCTCTCTCTCTCTCTCTCTCTCTCTCTCTCTCTCTCTCTCTCTCTCTCTCTCTCTCTCTCTCTCTCTCTCTCTCTCTCTCTCTCTCTCTCTCTCTCTCTCTCTCTCTCTCTCTCCTTGGCAACTGTTTACATTATCTCACTAATGGTCTAAGTCAATGAGTCACTCTTACACATGTCAAAGCCACGGGATTGTACAGGTTGTTGATACAAAGGTTGCAGCAAATCAATTGTCTCTTCAAAAACTACAATAATTCAAACAAACTGAATATTATGGAGGTCAAAACACTTTTTCGATTTTTTTCTTCTTTATTATATCAGTGTGGGTTACAGCTGCGCGGAGTGAAGTAGCACTTTTCATTCAGCGACAGTACCGACAGTTACAAAGAAATCCTATTTCATATTCGCAGGACACTCATGTTTAATTCGCATGCAAACTAAAGCGAGCTGTTAAAAACAATTTGCTTTTGGACTCCTGGTTTTGTGCAGCAGAACAAAAGCAATGAAAGAAAGCCAGGTATAGCGAGAAACGCAGAATATAAAGAAAACAATAATTTTCTCCATGCGCGTTGGAGAGCCGAAGGTAGCAAATGTGGAGTCGTGGATGTCGCATAGTGTTCCTCCTAGTGGGGGAGGAGTGGATAGTGGACAGAGCAAGGCTGCTTACCGGAGCCTACCAACGCTGAAAGGAGGGGAAATGTGTTGACGCCAATTTCCCCGCAGGGTAGGAGCACACACAGAGCGCTCCAGGTGCCCCGGCCAATACACAGTGTCTGATTGCAGTAAATTGGGGTGCTGTTTTTAGTACACAAACAAACCTAAGTGTGTGTCTGGCTGTTCCGTTCACTGGGCAGGGTTTGTTGAGGACAGAGGACAGAGGAGAGAGGAGAGAGGAGAGAGGCAGAGGGGTCTCTTGGTGAAGATGTGTACGCTTCTAGTGGGTTTTGTCTTTTGGTGAGACAATAAACAGTTTTAGTAACGTGCGACATTGTTTTACAATACTTTATGTTACTTGGTACTGAGAACTCTTCGGGTCTGAAAAGAAATGTCAAAATGTATTATTTACAGATATGTAGTGCACGCCGCTCTGGTTTGTTCACGAACAATCAATTATGAAACAAAATGCACTCTCCTAACTTGAATTTTACACTCACACTTTTTGTCATTTTATCAGTCGTAGCTTTTTATATTTTATCAAAAGCAAAAACACTTAAAAGGTTATTACAGCAAAACGTTGTATGAAAAAATGATGAAGCATGGCCATACTAATAGGCTGCGACATCTCATCTGAGATTCCCACATCGTCTAACAGTGCACTTATTTTCCAGAGAGAAAAGTGTTTTCCTCCTATCTCATCCATCTCGCTTATGCAAATGAGTGTGTTAATTTGGTTTGGGGGAGTCATGTGGGAGATAGCAGAAAGTACAATCTTGTTTACCTTAATGGGGAATGTTTTCAGCCCAGTTAACCAACACGGAGGCTCATTTAGTCAAGCTAGAAGCAGGAATGAAGAGGCTAATAGAACAGGAATTTGACCATAGCTTAAGAAAACATCTGTTTGAAAATGAAAACAGTAAAGCACTGGCTGCGTACCGTATACCAATTATTTACCAATTTATTATCTTGAAAGTATATTTGTTATACAAAGTTATCCCCGAATGTATGTTTTTAAAGCATGCATCTATGTTTATATGGCATCAAAAAAAAAAAAAAAAAACGTATCAATAATAACACAGCTGCAATAACACAATGCATCGCATAGTCCATAAACATCAGTCCATGCAGCTTATTAAATCTTTGTTTTTTTATGTGTCACTATTCACATACAACATAATTTGTAATGTAATGTAACCCTCTGGTGCAGATAACAATAGAGAAGTGAACAGTTCCTCCCCAGGAAGTAACAATAATGATCTGAAATGGTACAAAGGGCTAAGGTATAATAATTACAGCTGCCACCGACCCTCCTGTGATAGCCACGCACAGCGAGGAGGCGGGCGAATAATTATAGGCGGTTGAATCGAAAGCATTTCACTGTGAATGCCCACTCGCTTTCTGTGGCCCTGACACCTTCTCTGGTCAAGGACGGCTTTCAGTAATTTCAGAAACACGCATGCTTTTGACATGTTGTATACAGGATATATGCATAAGCATACATATATGCTTAGAGGGGCAGCATTCACATGCTTTGTGTAGATACATACATGTAACATGAATCATGTTTTATTACATCTGAACGATCAGAGTGGACATGGAGGAAGAGGATGTATTTTACGATCAGGAAAAAAATCCCAACTTAACAAGCTTGTTTACATAAAATCACAATATCATTATTTTATAATAACGAGAAAACCAAGATGTCAAAACGTATACTTTATCATAATGACTTGCTCTACTTAATGACATGTTTGACTTTTGTGTTCGCAATCTTAAGAAAATACAGATTATTATTTCAACCTTACGAACAGTTTATGTCACGATAACTATGGAAAGAAACCATGAATGAGTCATTATATCTTGTCTAGCCTTGTGTAAGTAAACAATATTTAAACAACAATGTATCTCTATTTAAATTATTAACACTTATCCAATGGTTCAATGAAATTTAAATAGTACAACTTTATTGTGCATAAAATACAGAGTACAGAACATTTGAATTCAAACTCTTAAATAAAAGTACGTCTGACTAACCACAAATGCCAATGGGCAATTATTATCGTGTCGATGCTTATGAACACCATCACCACCCACTGCCCCTCTCTCCCTATGCAGCATTTTCCTCCGTCAGTAGAGCCTGAGAGGAGTCACACCTGCACGCTCTGCTGCACACTGTAAAAGGACACAAGGTTGGTGTGAAAGGCAGCCGAGGGACTCTATGTGTGTGTGTGTGTGTGTGTGTGTGTGTGTGTGTGTGTGTTGTTGGAGGGGGGGGGGGTTATCTATAGCTACAGGTTTTCCCCTTGTAGCTATGCCAGCTACAGTGCATCATTACCTGTGCACTTTGATGGGTGTGACATTCACCTCACACTCCACTGTGGTCATCCACCCACTCAACACACACTAAACACACAAATCACACAAACACATACACACATACATACTGGCTTTGGAATACTTTAGATACACATTTAAAAACTACTCTTTGAGGACACTACTTTCTGGGTGGTTTAGAAGGATACCACCATCAACAGATTACATGAAAATCATTTCATATTTTCTTCAGGCAATGTTCCTGACAATTCATGACTGGAAATTGTTACGGTTTATATACAGTCTTGTCGTTATGAACAAATGATTGTTGTCTAACATGAATTGGCGTTTTGGCGTACTCTGGATCCCGTGTAATCATTCTGTCTGACACACACACACACACACACTTTTCCATCCCGCTGAACCGCTCAATAAGTCACATTCTGGTGTCGTGCTGTGTGTCATTTCAGGGGCCTGAAGGCAAAGCTGAACTCTTTGATATGCAAAGAAAACACTTTAGGCCTCACTTGGCAGAATAAGCTGCAGCTCGGGACAAGGTGTCATTTCATTACATTACATTACATGTCATTTAGCGGACGCTTTTATCCAAAGCGACTTACAATAAGTGCATTCAACCATGAGTATAAACTCAGAACAACAAGATTTGAGAAAGTACAATTTCTTCAATAAAGTTAAACTACAAAGTGCTATCAGTAAGAGACATTTAAGTGCTGCTAAAGTGCTACTACGGCTCTACCTTCCCTATTCAAGGTATAGTCGAAAAAGATGTGTTTTTAGTTTGCGACGGAAGGTGTAGAGACTTTCTGCTGTCCTGATGTCAATGGGGAGCTTGTTCCACCAATGAGGAGCCAGCACAGCAAACAGTCGTGACTTTGTTGAGTGTTTAGATCGAAGTGAAGGAGCTACAAGCCGATTGGCAGAAGCCGAGCGAAGTGAACGAGCTGGGGTGTACGGTTTGACCATGTCCTGGATGTAGACCGGACCCGATCTGTTCGCAGCACGGTACGCAAGTACCAATGTTTTGAAGTGGATGCGGGCGGCCACCGGTAACCAGTGAAGGTCGCGGAGGAGCGGAGTAGTGTGGGTAAATTTCGGGAGGTTGAAGACCAGTCGAGCAGCTGCATTCTGGATGAGCTGTAGAGGTCGAATGGTATTAGCAGGAGGGAGTTGCAATAGTCTAGCCGTGAGATGACCAGAGCCTGGACCAGGACCATTGCCACCTTCTGAGTGAGAAGAGGTCGTATTCTCCTGATGTTGTACAGCGTGTACCTACAGGAGCGTGTTGTTGCGGTGATGTTGGTAGTCAGGGAGAGTTGACTGTCAAGTGTCACACCGAGGTTCCTGGCAGTCGGAGTCGGGGCCAACACTGACTTGTGGAAGGTAATAGTCAGGTCGTGGGTGGGAGAGTCATATTCCCGACACCTCTACCCTCGCAACACTTGCTGCTTTAGTGACTGTCCGAAGACGATATGAGCCATTCCTCGAAGTACTTATTTTGCAGATTTTCTGCAGTTTTTTTTGCCGTTCTATATCGGATCACTTGTAACCAGCTGGATGTTGCTGCCTTAAAAAAAGTGAATAAAATAAAATAATAGTGGAAATATACTGATGAGATCATACGATGGTGTATGATTAGCTTTAAGCATGACAAAGCCCTTTGACCAAGTTATTTCAACGCATGACAGTCTTTTGACATCCCATCGGTCAATTCGACATTACTTTTTTGCACATCTTTGAGTTGTCTCATTCCAAGCAGTTCATCACAGCCTCACAGTGCTGCGTTTGAGCATTGGGGACATATGTTGGGATAAAAGCGGCGTAGGAAACAGTGAAAGTGAGATGGCAGCGCAGAGACGCTCGCCCTGAGGCACTTCCTCTGTCATCACTCCTAGAATCCCGTTGTGCAGACCACGAACATTAACTTCCGAAAGCACTCTGGGTAATCACTTGCAGTCTCACACTAGCCAAAACAAAGATTGCAGGGGATTTTCTGATGCACACAGTTGGCACACGGCACAGGAATTGACAGTGAATGAACACTTCATTCAAGAATGTTTTATATAAACAGCGAGTGTTGAAAATCATGGAGACGGGAAATAGAAAAAGTGACTTAATTTGTAGAGAGATCAGCGTGGCACATCTTTTGTTGCCGTTCATGCTAATGAATACTTGTCTTAAAACCACACCAGTTTCTCGATCCTATGTCCCCCAGGGCTGTGTTTGGCATCAAAGCCAATCTGTGGTGCGACGCTAAGGTGAATGTACGGACGCTCTAATCCACTTGAACCGTTTTTCTTCCTCTGCCGCCTTTTCTGATATAAAGACCTGCAGCGCTTAAACATCTGCCACAATACAAAAACAGACAGGCTGATATATGAGGAAGCAGACAGGCAGCTGTTGAGGAGATAAACAGGGAGACAGACAGGTAGAAAGACAGACAGATAAAGAGACGGGCTAGCAAACAGTCAGACGCGCCCACACAAAACTGCACACACAAGTGCATCCAGTCCATGCAGCATCACAGGCCAATTTATTTTCTTCAAACTCCATCTGGTCATGAGACAAATATAGTCATGTGTCGGCCAGCGAGGTGACTATAATTTGTTTGCCTGCGTGGCTGTAACGTTCAGTTTCTCTCCAGGTTAAAACACAATGACTTCCTAGCAAACACGACTGGACTAAATCGGCCACAGTTCCCAGTCCTGCCATCTGTTGCTTGCTTGCAGCAGGATGTGAGCATGGCTGGAAAAAGGGCTCCTGATTGGATGTTCCATAGAGACAATGCTGTACCCTTGTCAGGGTACCTCGATGTGCATGTAGATGTCAACAAACATCTATAAGCATACAACGCTCACAAACACGCTGGCGCGCTGTATATTCATATGGCAGACACAGAAATGCACACAAGCAAACACACGTGCACGCAGATGCAAAGTAGAGTCTCAGCGGGGATTTGGTGACTGAAGTCAATAATCTGGCAGAAAAAGGAGCGTCTTAGAGTTGCTCTCCATCATAATACTCAATACATATGGAATGTATTTTCACCCAAACTCAGCTGGATGCCCAATCAACTGAAAATTGTTTCTTGATTCTGCAAAACTGTCAACTTCAGATAGAGACAACTTTTAGGGGGCGATTTTCAAAGAAAATGTTTCATCTTCTGATGCTCGGCCTACCGCTGTTTTGAATTCATGCGCCTCCAAAGAGTCCTGCGAAAGAAATTCTCCAAAATACTATTGAGATTATTATTAAAACAAAACTTTACTGTGATGAATTCAGAAAAAATTAAGGACTATAAACATGATCTGTTTATTAGATTAACATTGGTGTCTTTATGTCATGAAGCAAGAGCTAAACACTAAAGGGAAGTTGTTAGGTTTTGTTTTACATTTGGCGCAGAAAGAAAGATTTCTCATGGTAACAGCAATCAGCCACAGCACTTCCAGCCCTTTGTGTGTGTAGCAAGAAATGCCCCCTTTCTTATTCTAAATTACACCTTGGTGCAGTCCATGAAGTAATTAAATAAATACAATAAGCAAAACCATGCCTAAGCTAATTAGCAGCAGTCTGCCTCACAATGAATGTAGAATGCTATTAATCAGTGTGTGTGTGTGTGTGTGTGTGTGTGTGTGTGTGTGTGTGTGTGTGTGTGTGTGTGTGTGCGTGCGTGCGTGTGTGTATGTGTGTGTGTTTAGGGGGTTGCCTACGAACACATATGATCCATTTTTATTGATGCTCCCTTTGTTTTGCCTCTACTAATCTTCCGCCTTGTGTTTTTATTCAACAGCATTGTTCTATGAAATCTGTTATTTGCATGCTTACAGTTTTGCATATGCACAAACGGAGGCAGTGTCGGTTTATTTTAAATTCTATTCTTACAATAGATAATGCATTAGCAAAAGTCTCTTATTTGTAATCACATTTCCGTCCCCTGGTAGGTAACCTACCACTAGTGTTTGATATTTGCTTTTTGCTTTCAGCTCAGTTCAGTGGAAGTGTGTCCATAGTTGGATCCTTTCCAGATGCAAATCATAATGTAATGATGTGGCCCTCTTAATAGATTACATTCAGTCTCGCCTGCTGCGATTTATTAAACATGATTTAACATCTTGGCATCAGTTTCAGCTCTGCTAACCAAGCCTGGAATGAAACAAACTAAATTGTCAGAGTTGGAATCAATTAAGTCATCAGTTTGATTGTTTTTTGTTTACTATAGTCCTTAAATTAAAAGTATTTCTACATATATAGTAAGTACCAGAAAATGTTGTGCTCTCATCACTGTGTCATCACCACATGACACAGTCGCATCTTTCCTCATTAAATAGTAATTAAAGAATGGCTTCAATATTGCTCACGTATGTTTCTGATTGAAAAATCTTTAGCCAGGATGATTGTTATTATGAGGCAAAATCCAAACAAATAAACGATGTGCAAGGTAATGGAAAATGCATATATCTATATTAAACATGTCTCTATATTCTGTCTTTTTTAGTAAGTAATAATTCAGATTTTGGAGCATGAAGATGCCAACAGTCTGTGGAGACTGTGACAGTACAAATCTTCTGCAGTGGCTAAGTGCCCCCTGCAACAAAGAGAGCCTTATGGTCGGGCCCCACGGACTAATGTGTACCACAACAACAACCCCCCACACCCCAACCCCGCACACACCCCCACACCGTCCTCGATCCCCGTCAGCCATCAGCACATCAGAGCAGAGACAGACAGCGGAGGAAAGGCTGGACCTCATCTCACCTCTCAAAGAGCTCCGTGACCCTGTTGCTCCCAGCTGCATTTACAAAGCCTGACACCAAGTTCAAAGTAATTTCTCCTTAGTGTGTGTGTGTGTGTGTGTGTGTGAGGAGTGAGGAGAGAGAGTAAATTAGGAGTGCAGTGTGTGTGTGTGTTTTTGCGTGCATGTGGTTGTGTTCTTGTGTGTAAGTAGGGTGTGTACATGCACATGAAACGCGTGCGTACATTGTCTATACACTGTGTCTGTATTTGTAAGTGTGTGTTACTAAACCCCCTGTTTAGCTGAGTTGAACATCTCCCACATCAGCCTGCTCTCAGGTCAATCAGTAGAGGACAGAAAATAAAAATTATTCTTTTTGCGGCTGCTTTATACCAGTGGAATTATATGTTATACATACAGTACACACGTGCAGAAACTCTGTGTGTCGTGAATATGCCTCAGGTAGTTTTACGGGGAATAAAATGGCCATGGCAACTGTGCCTTATGAAAGATTTGTTTTGTATTGTAAACCTTTCAGTACGCCCTGTTTTCTAAGAGAAAATAGAGAGAAGTGAGAAAAAGAAAGATGGACATATGTAGGTTGATGCACCTCAAAGGAGTCGTCTTAACCCCATTCTCTCCCCTCCATTTATTTCAGCACAAAGGCATTTTCTTCTGTCTACAAGACCCATTTAACACATGAGTGGCAGGGAGCTCGCGCGGGAGGTGAAGGTTCATAAAATTGATGTACCTCGACATCAGCTGACCTCTGACAGATAGTTCTGTCTATTGAGGCTCTCTCCAACACATATAGCAGGCCTCCCGCTCCGACTGAATTCAGGTATTATTATTATTTTTTTATAAAGCATAAACGCTCACGCTCAAAAAAAAATGTATTTCACTGAGAACCCATTTTGTGTACACAAGACCTGATAATATCTAACCGTATTTTAAGAGGTAATGTTTGAGAGGAGCAAAGCATCAATTTCATTGCAGGGCAATTTGGATGGAGGTGCCTTTAAAGTGGTGTTTCACAATGTAGACGAAGGCAAAGAGGCAGGCTCACAGAAACACCACTATAAAAGCTCTGAGAAGTATTTCCAAAAGAATGGTGAGGTTAAATAATACTTGTCATAATTCAGCAAAAGAAACTATTGATATATCATCAAGTTGATCCGTACAAGGCGGAACCACATGGAATATGATACGATTTCAAGTAAACTGCTGATCTCCACGGTGCTTAGTCATAGCCGACTACCAAAGACTAAAAATGATTCACTCTTCTGAACACCATTTGCATGTGAATTGGCAGAACTGAAAGCAACACAGGTGCTACAATTCATCTTGTATAGAGTATCATTGTGTAAAGCATTTTGTCACGTTCTCTGGCTGTGTTCTACTACGATTACTCTTGAAAGAGTCTCTTTTTAAAGAAAATATGAAAGCCTTTATATACCTTTGAAGGCATTCTCTTTTATTGTTAGAGATTACTAGTTTTGTTTAGACGTAAGTGTAAACAAGATGAATTGCATTGACAGACACCTTCAGTCTTACTATTTCATTTTGGCAGTGATTCTTTAAATATGTGTTGCAACTAAAGAGTAAGCTTATGCAAAAACCTTGACAAGAACTCAATGGAGGTTGTAATGCATCGGAACTAAATTGAGCCAGTGAAGCAAGGACGAGCGATCAAGAGTTAACGTCCCTGGCATTCTTTCAAAGCCCATAATAAAGCTTAAGACTTTCCATGTCATTGCCATGAAACTAAAGCTTTAATTTGTGATTGTATGCAGTGCCAGCAAAACATGCCAGTAGAGGAAATAAAAAAGACACAAAAAAAAGCCAAGGCGTTTAGAAGTGAGCAGAAGTGATTGACAAAATGTTCCTAATGGGATTTTCATCGGGGCTGGCTGAAAGGGCGGCTGAATTTCTGCTTCCACGTCAATTAGTAAAACTTTTCTTTCTCTCGCCCTCTTTCAGCTCTGAAAAGACGTTATGAATTTGCCACCGCCCGGCACAAAAAGAAAAGCTTTTTATTACGCTTGCCTTTCAAACAGGCTGTCGACAAAACAAGTGTTCTTGCCTGCAGTAGCGAGCTATTTAAGACCTGAGAGGGAGGAAGACGCAGCAGTCACAGCATCTTTCCAAAGAGGCTTGGATTGGGTGTGACAGCATTTTGCATTGTGGCCTCTTTTTCCTGTATGGTGCTCTGAAGATAACACATGAACCTTCTTTTCTCCACTGACAGATTTAGGACTTTGCAAAAAAGAAAAAGAAAAAAAAATTAATTTGGGTTTGTTGCACTAATGAGCTCAGGTGAACAAGAAAAGATACTTTCAATCAGAACTGAAAACAAGTCATAAGGACGCGAGCCATGAACAGTAAGAGCACGGCACAGCAGAGAATAAATCATTTTGGCCTCACCAAGGTTAGATTTGACTGAAATGGAATTTTGGCTTTGAACATAACAAAAAGAAATTACAATTTAAATTATTGCACCAAATAATTTACCTATCTGCTCTTTCTTTCTTTGACTTTCCTTGGCAGATGAGGCTGCAGCATCAGGATCCACTGCTCTGGTTAATACTTAAAACAGGTGCCGCCATGTGTGTGTGTGTGTGTGTATGTGTGTGTGTGTGTGTGTGTGTGTGTGTGTGTGTGTGTGTGTGTGTGTGTGTGTGTGTGCCCACATGTGTCCAACAGGCAGCTCAAAGTGGGCGGAAAGTGCTGTTGGCAATAAGCTGCACTAGCCAGAGAACCAGCTGGCCACCAGCTCCCAGCAGCCCTCCCAGCCCCGGGATAGGCATGAAAGGGCCCCTCAGACCTCTGGGGAGTGCTTAATGTCTTGTCGGCCATTGTGGCCCTAATGGTCCCCCCGCAGTCACACTCAGCATTCATAGCTGGCCATTATCCTGGACCGAAACCAATCGCTTTGCCACGCCTGTTGGAGTCAAGAGGGGACGTAGCCTCCTGTTGAAGCTATGACAGCGGCATAGAGCTCGCTCAGACTTGGACACAGGACTTTCGGGTTTAGTTCCCTCTAGCTCTGACACTTCGCCTCCAGTTTCTTTCTATTTTCTGATCTCTTTTGTCTCCCCTCCACTCCTCCCACCCTCGCTCCCTCTCTTTCTCTTTCTCTCTGGTCAGCTGCTGGACTGTATGGGGTTGACAGGGCCCTCCAGGCCCAGCAGTAGCCGCCACCTGTCCACCTTCCAGAGGATGAAGGGTCACACAAAGACACAGCGGACGTCCATAAGTCTGGAAGGCAAAATACGATTCTAAGTGGTTTTTCTGAGCTCGGAGATTAATAGATTTTTCACACTTTTTTTTACAAGCTAAGAGTCATTTTCTTCGATTTAGGTCTGTTTACATATTACATTTTTGTATTATGTATTTACAATAAATAACTCATTGAGAACAATACAAAGGAACAGGACACACGGTAAAAAAGGGGAATTAGCGAGAATACAAATATGTTGACAGAAATGTATGATAGCATGTCTGTCCTTATTGAGGCTGATTACAGTCTCCCAACAGGGTGATTGGTAATGTTTGTTACATTACTAGCGAGTGCAGAGAAAATAGAACTGCAAAGTTCAGACAAACAGTGAGGCACCGCTCAGTTCTTAGTGTACAAACCACACATGCACCGTCTCAAAGTCACCCCATCAAAGCCGTTATCAACTGGGTGGGGAAGCACTTTGATGTCCCAACTGTCTCTCAGGTGCACGCAGGCCAATTAGTGCTAGTTGTCTTTGTGCGGTGGTTGTATACAAGTGACCTGATGCTTGATGTCACAGTGAGTTCAAAGAGCTGACGGTGTCAAAGAAAAGTCCCACTGGAGGCGACATGAGTGAAAGTACTGCCTCTGCTATGCAAACACAAACCCCCCGAAGCCCCGGAGCTCCAGGCAGGGGAACAATATCATGTTGAGCTGGTGAATAATGCGGAAAGGAGGAGACGTGTGCACGCACACACACACACACACACACACACACACACACACACACACACACACACACACACACACACACACACAGGCGCACCCTCATGAGCACCACCAAACTTGAAAGTGCACACACAACAAGAAATGACGGGGAAGACTTTGGAGATTAATTCAGGTTTGTGTGCAGGGAAGCAGGTAAAAAGTGGATTGAAAGCCAGCAAGGAGAGAGAGAGATTTTGTCTTTAGGGAGGAATGATGGGAGAGTCAGAAATACAGTTTGAAAAGTTTGGTAAGTCATATCGATTGAACACATGGCTTCAATTCGGCAGTGCAGTAAGAAAACTTTTTATTATCTTTCACTGTAGTGTGTCTTGTAGAATTGTGCAGCAGTAAATGTCATTTAAAGCGGGAAACGTCTTAAATATCCTGATAGGACTTAATAAAACTGGGGAGCTTATATTTTAACGACTGGGGACTTAAGCTTGAAGAAAAAAAGTATCTATGGCCCAGACTAATGAAAACAATTTGTCTTGTGAAATAACAGTAGTCCTGCTACAAGGGAGGACCCTTATCTCCAAGAAACACTGCATTTGTGTGAAATCTCCAAGACCTTTTTGTGGCTGTTGTTGATATAATTTTTCGAAGATGCCTTACAAAGAACTATTCTGTTGAGAACGTTGTCAAGTGGGAATGCAGGCAATAAAACTTCAGAAGTGTGTTTGGATTTCTTAGAACAACTACAGTCTGGGGTAGCATTCAAAACTAAGGGATTGATGAAAGTCTTACAGCTCGTGATTGTTTGCTGCGTCTGCACCCACGGGGGCATTAAGAGAGTCGACTCCAATATCAGTAGAGCAGAACCATCACAGACAATTCAAGGATACAGTGGGTCTGGGCTGTAACTTAATTTAGGGAAAGCACAACATCCATTGCATTTATTTTGACCATTCTTCTTTTATCTGTCTCTTGTGAGTTCCACAACTTTATAGACGTGTCGTAGTAAATTGGCCCTTTAACAAATAAAAAAGGTAAGTAATGGTAAGGTAATCATGAGCTATTAAAGGATTCACACCGTCTCACTAGTCAAAAATAGTAACTCATATTATAATCATGAAGTAATTTTATTTCGGAGTTGGTCAATTGTTGGATTAACAGTTGTCTGATCATTATATAGGTTTACATTATTAGCATATTGAAGTATGTTCTCCATGAATTTTAAGAATATCAGTTTAGAGTTATTCAGGAAGTATTTTTAATTTGGCTGATTACAGTCTCCCAACATGCCATGTTTGTTAAATGTGTGTCGTATTGAAAAGTGTGACCAAAAGTGTCAAAAAAGTACAGCCACACATTATTCTTGTGTTTAGGACTCATTGCTTTCTCACTGACATCATCACCCTGTCGAGAAGCAGTTGATATTGGTCACTGTTTTAATGTGAGACAGCAGCCCGTAGTCTTGTTTACGTCCTTCAACCAACAAAACAAGTGGACAGTGTGCGTGTGTGTGCGTGTGTGCGTGTGTGTGTGTGTGTGTGTGTGTGTGTGTGTGTGTGTGTGTGTGTGTGTGTGTGTGTGTGCGTGTGTCCTTGTGTGCGTGTGCGTGCATTCGCATGTGTGAGGCTGAAAATACTGGAACTTGAGAGCAGAAAACACACCTGGACAGAACACTAGTTCAAGCGTGACGTGCAGTGAACAGACACACACACAGACACACACACACACTTCATTTTCCCTCCCAGGAGTGTGGATAGGATGTTGGCCCCCTGCAGCCTTACCTGCAGCCAAGTCAGAGGGCACCATTAAATTTCCACATGCTTTCGCCGGCCCCCCTCCATGACCCAGGAAGTGTTTAGCATTCTGCTCACACACCAAACACCAACAACTCCAGTGCACACAAATCCAGCCCCATCCTCAAGCCTGCTCTCTGTGCAGCAAAATATTGTCAATTCTAGCCTACGTGAATTTGTTTAGTAGAAAAATAGTTATTTTGCTGTTGGCCGAAGGCATTTGTATTATGCTAAACGTATCCGTCTCTCTGTCTCTCTCTTGCTCTCTCCCCCTCTTTGAGGTTCAAGGACGCTGCACTCTGTGACAGCACGAAGAGAAACTGTCCCTCTACATTTTTTTCTCCCATTATTGAGTGTCCCAGTCTATAAAACCTTCCTCTACATTCTGCAATGAAGTGAAGAAAATAAATAACAAGGCAGGAAAAAGACTGCGGGGGAAGTGACACAAGGGTTCATGCAAGTTCTTGTTGTTCCCCGGAGAATGAAGGAAGCAGCAGAAAGAAGTGATGGTGGAGGAGAAGTGAGGGAGCTGAGGAGAGAGGGGTTAGTGGAGGGAGGCGGTGTACAGAGAGTACAGGCGCATCATAGTTGATGAGGCAGGTGGGTTTGTTTGTTTTGAGGTCTGACAGAATGTGAAAACAGAAGAATTTGATCAAAATGAGAAGAAGAAGAAAAAAAAAAGACGAAGGAAGTTTCTGGTTGTTTTTTGTGTGGTTGTCCATCACTTCTGTCAAGTGAAAACATTGTACTCACACGAGTAATTGCTAAGATCTATGAGGAATGCAATATCGATGAAGCAAAGTTCAACCACGTCAGTCGAACCATCCGACGGGTTGGAAACAAGCTTACAGTAGATTATATAAACCCTTTTATTTTAAGGTGAATTTACGTGAGTAAGTGTCGGTCAGACTTGCATCGGCAAGTTGGCCTGCAACACTTTAGGTAATAATTTACTGTTTTCACATATCAAGCACGTGTGTCAAACCTGCAGGCAGATTTCAAACCTGTGTGATCCTTTAACCGCTTCTACGGGATCGCACAGAATTTCGGACTCCTGTTTTGTTGCTGCAGTCAACAATCTCTGCATTTAATTGTTTATTTTGGTTCAGTTATCTATTCAATGATTTATGCATTTATTTCTTTGTCTGTACATCATCCTGAATTTTTTCAGTTTTTCACCATATTTTCCATGATTTTTTTTTTTTTATGTCATAAATGTGATACTATGTGATATTTATTGAGTGCAGGTATGGCTTTCAGTATATTTCTTTCTGTTCATAACTGGAGTTATATTTGAATCTTTGGGAGCCCGCTCTCATATTTCTTTGCAGTTATTTATCGAGGGCTGCAGAGCTGATGCAGCTTTGCAAAGAATCCATTCGGTCTAGCTGGGAGGAAAAGAGGCACTCTAGAAGATTTCAGCAGACCTCAGTACCTTTGAAATAGTTCTTTTCAAAAGCGCCATGACGTGTATCCATACATATTTCATTGTGCATGCTCAGAGAGGCAATAGGAATTATTTATGTGGTCCAAGAAGAGCGTGAGATAAAGGAAAATAGAGAGACAGGGTCAAAGATAGGGAGAGAAAGAGAGAGAGAGAGACGTCTGAAGGCATTCACACCAAGCTTCATCACAGATTACGTAGGGCAGAAGCCAGAGAGATACGTGCTCAGCTAATTAAACGTCTAAATTAAGTCATTAAGTCTGTGGCCTTTTTTTATCCAATCGCCTCTGGTTAAAAATAATTAAAGTTTTGCTCTCACGCTCGATCCCTCTTTTTTTCCTCCACACCTTTTCTGCAGCTTTGTTTCACAATACAACTACAAATATGTTGGGCCCCAAAACACTGCCGCGTGCCACACTCTCTCCCTGAAGGTGATTGGTGTGTACTGCTGCCACTCGCACAAACACTCATGTGTGGTTTGATGCTGCGTGGTCTTTGCTCAGCTCAAGCAGGGTGAACGGGATTCTGTCACAACATGTCATTAAAAACTGCAACTAAAAATAACACAATAGGTGCATAGTGTATGTGTGTGTCTGGTGTCTGCATGTGGGTGGTGAATGTGCAAACGCATGTGTGCAGGGGGGTGGGGGTGGGGGGGGGGGGGAGTATGGGGGGATTATTGAGCACAAGAGTTGAGCATCTGCTGACATCTAGACAACTTGTCAAACCTGTGACTCTGCATGTGTGTGTGTGTGTGTGTGTGTGTGTGTGTGTGTGTTTGGGGGGGACGCAGGGACACAGTTTGTGTGTCTGTGTATGTGTGTGTGTAGAGTAGAAGAACTGTGCGTTCCTCCATGTGGGAACATTGTGATGTAGACATCTGCTCGGGTTGCCGCAGTTCTGCCTGGTGTCAAGTCTCGGGGGTGGCTTGTTTTGCCAACTTGACACGTTCCCAGCATGTACTTTACTTCCATCTCTTAGCTCAGCACAAAAGAGCAATGAAATAGATTATTTCTTTCTATTCCTCTCTGTCTCACACTGTTTGCATGTCTCCGTCTCCACTTCCCCTTCACTCACATCCCATCAGGTCTCAGAGCAAGCTTTGATATATTCTCTTGCTTCAGGATCGTCTACAATGTGGTTATGTTCTCCTCAGAGGGCCATCGGAAGGCTCATAACTAATTCTGTTCTCCTCATATATATTTCTATGTGGAGGGAGAGAGAGGGAGAGAGTGAGAGCGATCATGTTTTGTTTGCATCACAAATACTTTGAGGCAGGAATAAACTAAATGTGTTAGTGCTGTTACACTGAAGATCCAAATCATTGTGCTCCATGGTAATTCATTGAGTGGTCGGGAAGGAGACAAAAGGATCAGGACGTGTGTGTGTGAAGGGGAGGGGGTATATTTGACAATTAGTATGCAAATTCATGCGGATGCCTCCTTCAAATATCCAATCAGACTGTCACCTCAGCAGGGGGTGTGATTATGAAGTCCCTATGAAGTGTGGCCCTTACGCTGCTATGCAAAATAAGGGAGGGGGCAAGCTAGGGACAGGACGACATACTGTTTGGATGACCGTGTATTGTTTGATGTTTCAGATCAGAGATGAACATGTGCGTGTAATCTTCATATGACAACTGATGACACCTCTGTATTTAAGGTTTGAACTTAACCAGTTTAAAGATTTGTCAGGACTTTGATGTCTCTTAAAAGGTATTATTGTTTGCCTAATGTGCTCTAGCTTCCACTCTTTTGCTCGTTTTTTGCCGTTATCACTTCCTTAAGCGTCCCATATCACTGCAGAATATTGTGATCTTAAAAATGTCTACAAACAAAAAGTAGCCACGTTGTCTGCAGTGAAGCATCTCTCTTTGCTGCTGCCTTCTCTTCAACACTTCCTCCTCTCCATTTCTTTTTCTTGTCACTATGTGTCACTTTGCCTCGAGGCAGTCGTGGGCATACCTGTATTAGATGTGCACACCTTGTGTGTGTGTGTGTGTGTGTGTAGGTGTGTGTGTGTGTGTGTGTGTGTGTGTGTGTGTGTGTGTGTGTGTGTGTGTGTGCTAACTCTGCCTGTCACAAGGGGGAAATGGCTCGTGAGTGATTAAAGCTTTGTCTTGTCATAATGAAAGGTTAGAGCGATGGAGAGATCTGAGTCCAATGAAACGAGAGGGACAAGACAGACAGAGAGACAGAGAGGGAGAGAGAGAGAGAGAGAGAGAGAGAGAGAGAGAGGGAGGGATAAAAGGAAGAAATAACAGGAGCGGTGGAAAATGAAGATCAGAGGCACTCAAGCATCGCCCCGGTGAAGTCTCGCCGTTTCTCTCCTTGAATTCAATCAGGCGAACGACAGACTGCCACTGACAAATGTTACCTCTGAGTTCTCTTTCTCTATCTTTTCCCGTTCCTATTGTTAAGCCCATGGATCAAAGGGTAAACACTGGGCTATCTCCTCTGAATGGCTGTGATAAAATTGCAATTACATGAAACAAAACAACGCCTATTTCTACATAGAAATGCAGCAGCAAGCCCTCACGAGCATGTATATGTTGTCCTTCAAAAATAGCCTTTTTACTTTCGAGGACAAATATAGAATATTTTTGTCTTCATGTTCATTTGAGGCAAATCTCACATACTTGCATTGTACAGTACATCTTATGCTATGTTATGCTATGTCTCTGGCATTTCTTTGGCATTCATCACTCTACCATAAAAACATGTGAACCCTCTAATAGTATACCACAGCTCCCCCTAGTGGAAGAGAGACATCTAATGAAGCGCGAGGACATTGTCTCTTTGCCTCAGTTCATCCAAAACCTACCATAACGTTGCTGACAGTTTGTTTAACGAGGTATTGAGAACATACTTTTATTGTGAATCAGCAGTGCCCTCACTTGTCAATGTGAAGTTTTTACTGCAAAGCTAAATGTCTGCAACACTTGTGGCTGCTATTATTGGTGTAGCAGTAAAATGTAATATGGATCATGAGAGTCATCGATTACGAAACAGTGAATTTTATGAAAGTAATCATTTATGCTTTTAGAAATATAAAGCAATAAATAAGCCCTTTTATGTGGTTGCCATTCTATCCTTCTACCGATACTGTTTTGACAGTTTCTTATGTTTTAACAGAAGGAATCTATCAACAGATATCGACTGTGACGGGAACAAAAGCTGCCACAAAGATTACCAGACTTTACTTTTCACTCACAAAGTGTCATGCAGGCTTTCAGGGGCAGGGTTTTGAAAATGCAAAAGGGGCCACCTCGTCGATGCACACCAATCATTGTCGCCCTACGGGATGACACCAGAGTGGCTCTTGAGCTAAACACGGGGACATTTGGGACGTCCAGAAGAGCACTTGGGCTGATCAGAGGGACACTTGGATTGACAAGAAGGGCTCTTGGACCAAGTTTCAGAGGGACACTTAGTGTCTCTAGTGCCCCTCAACTGGGACACTGGGACAAATATTAAGAATGTAAAAGTCCCAATAGGGCAGGGATATTTCCAGATTAAATAAAGGTTTAAAAAATACTTATGCAGTCCTAGTGAGTGTCCTTTCCATATGCACACTTCCTTTACTTCCACATCATATCCGTCTGGACTTGTTCTCACAAACGAAACACTGATAGAAAGTGAGCACAGCTGCACAGCTGTTAAGATCATGGAATTGTGCATCTTGTACTTCAGATTCAACAAAAGGTAAAAGGTATAGAATGTATGCTATACATCCAAAAGGTTCAGTGTTGGCTAAAGGCTAAAGGGATGAGGATGACATGGTGATGTGAAAGCATGGAAAGTCAATCAGTGTGTGTTATTTTTAAATGATGTAGCAATGTCAGCAATAGACATGTAAATGTGAAGGAATTTAAGGGCACCGCATTTAAGTCTTTTGCATGTGTTATACTGGAAGATGTGTTCTCTCTGATAGAGGGGATATTTATTATTCAAGAACAGTTGAAGGGCAGAGCATCATTCATCATCTTTCCTCAGCACCCTATGGATGATTTCCCCTGCTGTGTCTGAGTCTAAAACATAAACACACACATGCATATGCAAGCAGGCACTAGCTCATGTGAGTATTACGCAAAGACACGATTAGGAGAGGAGGAGGAGGAGGAGGAGGAAGATACCTCATGTCCCAACATTTCTCAGGCTCAGCACCATGAAGTGAGCACTTCAAGACCTCCAGCTGGATCCAAAAACCTGCTGGACTTCTGCACACATGGCACCCACAACAACAAATGGCTCCTGACTTCGATACGGATTTGCCTCTTCACAAGTCTAACTGACTGCAATCAAAGAGTGTCACACATTTTCAATCAGCATTTATGTGGCATACAAAAGATGCAGTGTAGTATGATAATATGTTTACCTTGGCCGTGCATGCAACTCACAGCTGTGAGTCAGTTCAGAGCAAACTTTAAATGCTCCCTTTAGGTAATCTGTTTGTTTTGGGTAGAGAAAGGTGCATGTTCTATTGCTGCCATTACTTCTTTCAGTGTTTTACTTCTTTTTCACTTCCTTTCATGGCTATAGTGCAAATTGGCCTTCCCAGCGTCAGCTGAGCAACATGGGAAACCAAACACGCTTGTATAATGCATTGGCCACCGCTGGCAACGTAGCCAGCTTGAGTGGCTAAAAAGAGAAAAGGCTGGCTGTTGTCTCTTCTATTCTGCTCTACTGGCATTACTATTTTACAAGCAAGCAGGCTCATTACAGAACCATATGCTTGGTAACGATGAAAGCTGTGGGTGCATCCCTTGTATGAGCTGGGATGCTTAAATTATTAAATACACCGCCGAGGCTTGATTCAGATGTGGCAGGCAGCCCAGTTCTCTCTCACACACACACGCGCACACACGCACGCACGCACACACACACACACACACACACACACACAGAAATGAATAAAGGCGTGAGGAAAAACTTCAAACACCTTTCCTGTGCATTTAGTGTAATGAACAATGCCTTAATTGAGATTGGCTAATTACCCAATTTCAAGATAATTAATATGATCCTAATTAGCATATGTAAATGGTACATTGCATAATTGAGAATCCCTGTTTTGAATTAGATGGCTCTAAAGTGAACCCGCACGTGAAAAGGTACAAAGCAGCTATTAAGAGTTTGATGCCGCATTAAAACAGGCCATCATTCAATGTGCGCTGATGAAACACTCAGCATCTCACAGATGTTCAGAAACATTATGGAATGTTGTTGATTATTGTTGATATGTTTTTGGGACATCGCTAATTAACAGTCATTACCTACTTATCACTTTTGTGCCACTACTTAAGCAGGAATGAAAACAATCTTGGTGGTGGAATTGCCGCTCATGTGCAAAAGGCAAGCGATGGCAATGTGCACATTCAGCATTCAGCTCGTCTGCGTCCTTGGAGCTTTGTCAGCAAAAGTGTTCTCGCAGCCAAGAAGTTCTCGATATGATGGCAAAGTTATTGTTATGGAAAAGGCATATTTGGCTGTGTGCACTGCCAATCAATTAATGCAAATGATGCCTTTGATAGCGTACATCCTTGACAGTATCTGCACCTGTCTGGTTGCCCATATTATGCCTGCTAATAAAGAATACAAAAAACAGAAAAATAATTAAATAATGTATCTCTCCATCAAAGCTTGAAAGCCAGTGATGCCATACACAAACCCCACACATTACTTTGATGCATAAAACATGCATTCCTTACACATAAGAAATATCATATTTAAGACTATCTTAAGAATATCTTTTATTTGATGCATTTAAAGTGCATTTTTTAGTTATCATTATCAATGCACAAGTCTTGTGATCAGCAAAGAAATACAGAACATTCTGATACACTAGTGTGCTTGACATCATTGTCTGACCCCTCAGTGGTGGAATGACATGTTGTCCTCGGTGCGAGCTAATATTGATCTGGTAGCAAGTGGCAGTTGACTGAGCGGGCCTGAGGGCAGCAGTAATGGGAGGGCCAGGGGGCGTAAGGGGGCAACCAAGCACCTGGCTCACCCAGCTGGTAGAAAGCATCCTAAGGCACACAGAGGACCCTGGCTGGCTGGCTGGCTGACACCCACACTGCGTGCCATACACACACACACACACACACACACACACACACACACACCACACACAGCACAGACAGAAATGCACATACTCTCTTCTTCCGTCTCTCTGTTTGGCTCTCAGTCACTCACATACTCCAGGCCCTGTCCAGACTTGTGGCATCAGTGCTGTCAGGACACAGGCCTCCATGTTGGATCCAATCAGCAGCGTTGTCAGTCAGTGGCACACACACTAACATACACACACAGGTCGCCGCTGCTTTCCGCCTCGGCAGAAGGGGAGCATGTTGTCCTTCCAGTGTGATTTCCTCTCCCCTCCCGCCTGCCATCTCCGTTCCCTCGGCCCTGTCAGCTTTGCCCCCTCTCCTTGTCAGCAGCCATATGGCTACCCCCCCCCATCCCCCATCCCCCATGTCACGTCCCCCCTCACCCTATGTCATCCCCTAGACTCCTTCCCCATGTCTCATCCTCCTGTTGGAGCTTCACTGTCAGCTCTAAATGCACCACTCAGTCTCAGGGATCACTGGACGTACGATACGAGTTCTTGACAATCACTCCTGAAAACATTTAATTCAAAATGTTACAGATGACACAGACATATTTCCTTCATACCGCTATGGCTACACACCGAGTCGTTGTGGGATTGTTGTAAAAATAATATATTTGCCGAATGTTCTCAACACAGCAACAAATGTTTTCGAAGACATTTGACAGGTGCTTGCTCAGATGAAGGGGTTAATCTAGTAGTTGGATTCCTTTAGCCCAAAAGGAGTTAGTTTATACTTTATGAGCAAAACATAGTTCTGCACACATAGTTCTGACAACTCACAATAAACACAGCATTTATAATAATTAAATCAGACATTATTTCATTTGGCAATTTATAAAATCTGCAATCTGTTGCTCATATTTTTTTTAACAACTATGTTTTGTACAGAAATGCAAGAATATTACACAAGCAAACAACTTAACTCAAGGTCCACTGACTGCTTTCATTGCCACCACAGCTGAATGGCATTTAGGAGTTGGATAAAGTTTGATGATGATGAATGAAGACCTGCGGATGAAAGCTGGCTGAACGCTTTAAAAGAGATCTAACAAGTGAATCGTGTGTTTGAGTTTCAGGCACAACTTTTATGGTCCAAGATATAAGTTGGACATACGATCTAAAGGTTTCTGTAGAACAGACATGCCAATTTGCCTTCTCTCTCTTCTTCCCCTCTCTTTATGGGACTCTGGAGCTACCATCAATTCGGGGCCTGTGGGGACAAGCGTGAATGTGGATGTGTGCACATCGTCAGTGGGTGTGCACGTACTTTTGTGTGATGAGAAGCAGAAAGTGATGGAACACATACAGTGATAAAGAGGGTGCGATGGGGGGCCCAGATCGCTCGAGTCCCAAAGACATTACAAGAGAGAGAGGGAGAGAGCAAAAGAGACTGCCAATGCCATCACCGCCTGCCGACAAATCTGCCGTCAAGACTAAGGGCTGTAAAACTGTGATGGCTAAAAGCTAATGTCAGAAGTTATGTGGAGCTGTCATCTGCTATTACAGATGATTATTGCCACTGTCTTGACTCTGAGTAGGACAGGGGGAAAGGAGAGGAGAGAAGATTAATAGTGAGAAGGATTCACAAGAGAGAGCAACAGAGAGCAGACACAAGAAAAAAGCTCTTGTTGACTAGTCAAAATAGTCAGACTTGACAGCAAAAGACATTTTGAATGTTGAATGCTGACAGGCGGAAGACTGCAGCACATACACTTTAAACTGCTCGTGGCTGAAGGCGTCATGCTCTTAATAACTGTCATAGTGTATCAGACAAAGACTGGTACAAGATCCTTACGTCCTAATGGCCTCACAACTCATCCCAGAACTCAATAGTGAGTTTGAATAACCTAAAATCAGAATGGAAAAGATTGTAGGAGAAATATTAATCTTTGAAACACTTACAATGGTTGAGGAGTCACAGGAGACAGTTATGTAAAAGTCACCCCTAATAATTGCTTTCCCTTTTCTGCCCCATTCACACTCATAACGGCATGAGTTTCCTCTTGTTGATAGCCTTATTTTGTCGTTTCGTGCACTCTGTCAGTTGTTTTGTGTGAAGTGAAGTGTTTGCAAACAACATTTTCATGTACGTTTTGTATCAACCTGTCTCAGACTGCTTTTTGACAACACTCAATGAGTACAATCTAAGCATTTGAAAAAGAAAATCCACTGCCAGGCGTCAAAATAGACAAATGCAAGATTTTCTTGCCGAGAGTTAGTTGAGAGAATCCATACCACTTGCACATCTGCAAGGTAAATGTGTAGCTTACGCAAGTAGCCAATTAACTCCCCATGTTCAGTTGTTATGCTAAGCTAACTGTCTGCTGGCTCCAGCAAGATATTTAAAGAGATATTGATGCTCTCATCCAACAGTCAGCAAGAAAGGGAATAATCATATTCACAAAATGTCATAGTGTTCCTCCAGTCATTACAAACTTAAGCTTCATCAAATTTAAACCAAAATCCATGACGTTAGTAGAGATTTCGATTTCTAATTTTTTTCAAACATATAGAATATTTCCATTTGATGGAAAAGTGCATCAATTAGGAACATGGGTTCTTGGGTTCAAATATTTGTATCAGATTGCATCACAAAGCTTAAATCATTAACGAGCTGACAGAGAATATACTGTTTGTATGTGATACTGTAAGACATTGTGAAATACAATGTATGTGTTAAGTCAATACCATTAACTGTATGTTAAAGGGTTAAGAGGGCTACATTATTTACATGAATTAGATGGGTTACGTGAATCTATCCTTCACTTTCATCGAGGAAGCAAAATTGCACGAGTGAAGCCAATTACACTCCTTAATTCAAAGAATCCATCATCCTTGTAATAGTCTTTAATGCCATATAGCTTCATCCATTGTAGCGAAACTCCACGTAGAACAAGTTTTAATTGAAATACGTTTACTGTTCTGTTGATTCCATTAAAGCTGCCAGCGAAGCACTTTTCTCCCTCAGTGACCGGCTTCCTGTCAGTCATTATCACCCGCCGCATTCCAGTACCAGCTAATACATAAAAATCCCAGTTAATCTACTAAAGGTCTGGAGCACAGGAGTCATAAAGTAAATCGGCTGCTTTATGTTTACTGTGCTTCGGGGCGGGGGGGGGGGGGGGGGGGGGGGCATGGCCAAAGGCAGTTTGAGGGCATTAAATCTGAGAGGGTGATGGGAGAGGGGATGTGCAGAAGGGGGCATCAATCACAGCTGTGTACACACGTAAATGTACACACACATATACACACACACCCAGGAGGGAGGAAAATAGGACTCTTAATACATGGACTGTTGGATTAATGGTTATTAATATTGGCAGCTGCCCATTATGGCAGTAGAGCAAATAGGCTGCACACACATACACACACTTGCACGTACAACACAAGCATCATCTGTCAAATCACGTTTGATTATTGTTCCTTCTTCCCGCACACACACATGGTCCTGATGTTGACATCTGCAGCTTGGTGCGTACAGACAGACCGGAGCTCGAAGGCATGTGAAGTCCCCCACCGAGACTCTTTCTAACAGTTATGTTAATGGGTCACATATGGGCGTGACAAATTAACTTTGCAGTGACACAAATAACTGATAAGAGTTACTCACAGATGGGTGTGGGGTGTCATCGTGGGTGATAGCTTGTCTGTCATTGTCGTTTTGTTTGATATCATTTAGCCACAATGACAGTGGGTTTGGATCACAGTTTGAGATTTTCCTTTGTGCCGACAAAGAGTGGATGTGTAATAGCTGGTGTAATGGAGCATTAATATCAAACCTACATGTTCTACAATCTGAAGAGCAGGACATTCCTTGTATTCCTGGTATTTTCTGCATACGCTTATAAATGTCTCTGATAAAATATGCAATAGGTCCTGTTAACAACTTAGTAGATGTAACGTCCACCCTGAGAGGTTTCAATATTTTACAACACCAAGATGTGCACAAACAGCAGAGATGAAAATGTACTGCTTCAACCTTATAGGAGACACATTTGAATAATGTTCCCCATCTACTACGCGATAAAAATCAGTGGCTATATCCAACTGTGCATCATGACTTCTGTTACTCTTCATCATTTTATAGGTGGCCACACATTGGTGATTGCTGTTTTGTCCTCTGTACCTATTGGTATGGGGAAAATACAAACTATATATTGGAATGTTATGTCGTAAAAACTGAATTCAGTATAATATCTCTCATGTGTAGCAAAGCAATACAGACTTCTCCTTAATGTTCTTTGATGCTATTTTTGTACACTAGACTTAGCGTAATCATCAATTACTAATGAATTGTGCACAACTTTGCCAACTCTTTGCTTCAAAACATTTGCATATAGCAAGCTATGCATTGAAGCATCCTCGCCCCGCTTTCTCCCCACACAGCCATGAGTTCCTTAAAGCTCCTTACCTGGAACAATAGCCAAGGTGGCAAATACAACTAATTACTTTTAAAGAGTCTGTGCTGTATTTCACTTGAAGTTGACAGAGCAAACGATATCAAAGAGTTCAATGTGATCTGATGACGTGAACAGTTACATATGAACAAAGGCTACAGCTGGATTGGCTCGCCGATGATCTTTGTAATGTACTTGAAGCAACATGTCTGCGATAGTTGTGTTTTCTTATACGGTGATTAAGGTTACTGCATTCAGTGCTTGAGGGAGGAAATCTTTTTTTATGCAGTCATCAGAAAAGGCCTTTCTATTCAAGCAGACTTGAGTCCACAGAGCTCCATCAAAGGCAGGACTTGGAGCAAGGCCTACGGCTTTTCTTTGGGTTTCACAAATCATAATTTTTATTATTTTTATATAATTATTTTATTATCTGTGTGTGTCCTTTTGCTGCACTCTGGGTATGAGGGAGTGACATTCCCTGTAGAAAACTGACCTTGTACATGGAAATCAGACCTGGAGAGAAAGAGTATGAAGGTGAGAGCACGAGTGACAGAGGGTCGGAATAAATGTGTGTGTATGCGTGTGTCTGCAGATGTGTACATTACATGTCTCTGCCTGTCTCGTCAGTGACAAGTGTCTGGTGCTCGCTCCATTTGTGTGTGTGTGTGTGTGTGTGTGTGCATGCGTGTGCGTGTGTGTGTGTGTGTGTGTGCGTGTGTGCGTGTGTGTGTGTGTGCGTGTGTGAGGGTGCCTGTGAGTGAGGCAGAAATGAAAGGCAGGAGTCCCATCTGTTGTCGTGTAATGACTGTGCTATTTGGAGGCAGGAAAGGTTTGGTGCGGGAGCAGCTGGTACCTCGCCCGGTGACCTTTTAGCATTCCTCCTCTCACCATCTGACAGATGTGTCAACTCGATTATTTCAAAAGGCCCTGAATAAATAAGCGATTGTGAGAGAGCGCCACCCGCTAACCCAAAGAGTCGACGGAACGTAGGCCCCACACACAAACGCGCAGGTGAAAGTGGATGCAACAAGGAATACGCCGGCAAGCACACTAAATACTTGCACGAACGAAGACCGACACCAGCACATGCACAGTGAACAGCACAATCAAATTCACCTGCGCTGAACAAAGTGAATGATCACAGAGGTGAGCGGACCATCACCCCTGTTGTTGCATCGCTCTCCCCTCGCTCTGCTCCACCCTCTCTTTCTTTTCCTATCATCTTCTAAATAGCTGTCGAGTCGCTGGTATGAGGCTTGGTAAAAGGGGTACAATGGGGGTGAATTGAATGCCATTGTGGTTCGGGTGCCCTTGGAGCACCGCTATTAGCTGACTGTGGGTGGAGGGGGGGCATGGGGGGGAGGGGGCTCAGGTGTTACCGGGAGGCCGCCGATGGAGTCTCATTCCCTGGCGGAACCCACAGCGGACAGAGGGGAATGGGAGTCTGTTGTGCATATTGTATGTGCGTGTGTGTGCGTGTGTATATCTGTGTGAGTGTGTGCGAAGGGGCGGGGGGCTAATTGACTCACTGAGTGATTGGGGGACTGTGAAGAGGCGACCGCAATCAGACCTGCCCTGATAGAGTTTGATGCCTCCCTAAATAGTTTTCAAATGGAGGAGCAGGTGCTGTTTTTCCGAAGCAATCCCCATTGCCCGGGTGTATAAGAGAGGGTGTGTGTGCTCTGGTCTGCCTGTGTGTGTGTGTGTGTGTGTGTGTGTGTGTGAGCATGTCAGTACATGTGCACTAGTAAGGCTATATCCAGGTCATTGTGTGGATTTTGTGATATTGTACAGCTCAAAATCAGAGGGAAAGTAATCAGAATTGTTATGTGTGTGCATTTGTTGTTCCATTATATTAGATGCATTTTGTTCTGTTTTGTGTCACCTTTAATTATTGCATTCAACATAATATTCAAACAAAGAATTCTCGATGTGAATACAGAAAAAGTATTATTATGTGAAGGTGGTGAGCGAATACAGATGAGGGATATATCCCACAGAGGAGCCTCAGAATTCAATTTTGGTGGCTAAAATTGGAGAAAAGCCCTTCATTTAGTCTATTCCTCTGTGTTAAGAATGACTAGTGTTGAAAATCCTTCGATGCCGTTGTTCAAAACCCCAGGGATTTGAACAGGCCTCGGACCGTCCATCTCTCTCGGCAAGTGTGAAATGGGCTTCATCAAATGATGCCCAGTCCTCTTGATTTCACTCGATGCATCCAAACTGGTTTGGTTTGCTTATTGGGATGTCATGCTTTGGGATGTGTAGAGGCCGACTTGGCGCAGTCCATTCTCTGCTTGTTTTATTGCCTTGTTTTACATCAACTCCATACAACATGCTTTGAATAACCCCCTAAGTGCTTTACGAAGAGAGAATTTATAACACTTCTGGCACAGGGGCAAAGGCAAGTGGGTGAGTGCTCCAAACATATGCAACATTCAGAATTTATTTGATTTTTCAAAAGCCAGTCTGTAGCGTTCTTGACAGTCCAAAGTCGTATCAACCCAACCTCAGAGCGGATGCTAAATTAACATCAGGGCTTTTGCCCGCTGGGTCAGGACCATGCACCATAACCGTGGTGGTTCCTGGACTCTTGTCTCAGTGCTTCTGTCAGCACAGCGAGCCCTCCCCATCTATCATCTCCATTGATCTACATTAATGACAGATGGTCGTTATGGGTGGTGGAGACAGCTTGCCTTCAGCACAGCATGGCTTCACAGGCATGTTCAGGCAACACAGACTGTGCATGTGTTCTCTGGGCGTACTGGTATATGTGATATCTTATCTCTTCTGATAAACAAAGGCCCATGTCTATTTTGACTGTCAATACAGAGAGAGCAAAGCTGCTGGATTTTGAGAATTCAAGCAGGAGCCATGAGCACAGGATAAATGTTTCATCATAGTGTCATGCAGGATGAAGAACACATCATCAAACCGTGGCATCATCCAAAAAAAATAAATCCATACTACTGCATTGGTATAGTGGGTTTTCTTTTATATTAGTGTCTTCCTGGTTTAATGTTTGTGTAATTATCAAAAAAGGAACATCTGTCTGTGTTGAAAAAAAAGCAATTCTATTTTTTTTAGACACCTAAAATCCCATTACAAAATCTGGGTCACTAACCCATTCACTTATGTAATGCACCCAGACACCATCCAGATGCGTAGCATGTGGAACGAAGCGGGGATGCTCACTTTCCATGGAACATTTTGCTGAACTGTTGTATATTATACATTTTGAATGTGGGTGCTTCACAGATAGAAAGTGTATTTAAAGATGCAGAAGCCATGTGTGCCACAAGCCAAAGCTTGCACTTTAGTTCTGCCCAAAAGGGCCAGACTCAAGACCAGCCTCTGCAACACCTTTGTCCTGTTCCCTCGTATTCATGGTGATTGCTTTAAACTATCGAATGTCTTTTTCAATAAGGAAGGAATTGATACCTCTACTGAACAGTCAGGATACATATTGAGAGTTTCATGCATAAAATAACTAAACTTATTGAGTTCATGTTTGGGTTTACTCGTTTGTGTGAATCTTAACACACAAGTATCCTTATACACGTAAATAAGGTAAATAAGGTAAATAAGGTAAATCAAGATCATTTCAATAAGCAATTAAGCTTCTAAATTATTCTTTGGTGTGGAAAATGTCCAAGGTTATGTCCTTAGATGTTTTGTTTTGTCTGACCAACAGTGGCAAACCCAAAGATATTCACTTTACTGTCATAGAAAAGTATTTGGGGCATTTTTGATTAACAAATGACTTGAAAGATTCACTGATAAGGAAAATAGTTTTCCATACATTTTCTGCCAATAACTGACTTCTGTTTCAGCTATAATATCATAGAAACTGATATTGCTCTGATAACAAAACACATTGATGAGCAAGGTTATACAGCCCAGTTATAGAATAAGTGGGTGGTAATATGTAGTGTGGCAACCAGAGTTATCTAAGTATTTACTTAAAGGTGCTCAATACTAAATTAGAGCATATCTATATATTGCCTCCACACGGTTTTCAACATTACGGCCATAACCTAGAAGGTGGAGAGCAACAGAATGCAAACCAAGGAGAAAGTCAGATTACAACACACACAGAAGGAGAGAGACTTTATTGCTCCACTATACCTTTACATTGCAGATAGTTGTCTGCTGCTATATCAATGCTCTGAATATTGAATTCAGCCCTTCGCTGCATGTCGTCTTCCTCTCTCTGCAAATGTCCTGTCAGACAATGCAATCGATCCAAACAAGATACCACTGTGGATGTTGGGATAACAATGAGGTCAGACGTGGTGATGAGAAGTGCCTTTGTGCTGTGAAATCTTTATTCTTCGTGTTGTCAGAGACATCAGAGGCTATTAAAACAGACGTGTTTCAGATCACACAACAGCAGAGCTCCTTCTTTTAGGTTTATTAACTGCAAACCTTGAAAGACTGGCTCTAACTAGCTCAGTATGATTTATTCATAAGACTATGGATCTGCATAAAGCCATGTCAATGCAGCAGGCTATCTTTAGGAGGTCAATAAGTGGTCAATACATATTTTACTTGCATGGGAATTATTCATCATTCTTTTGACTGTTTATCTACCATAGTGTCAGAGGACATCAATAATATACTTCAGTTACCCCTCCTATTATAGTGGAGAGGGTGACTTGTCATTATGTTGGTCAGTTATTTGATATACGAGCAGTTTTTCCAGTCATGAGGTTGTCGAATCAATAATTCTTTCCTTTCCAACCATAGAAGGTCAATCCACATATATATATAAAAATAGATGGTTCTTGCAAAACCCAAGGGATTAACAAGTTACAGCTCATTATTCTTATGAAACAGAGGCCCGATCAATGGAAATTACATTGTGTCACTTTCAGCAAGTGTATCGCAAAAGAGATTCCAATCTGATGAATATTTTCGTACCAAAATACATGCTGCATTAATATGCATTAAATATTTCAAGTTAATAATGGAACTCATTGGTTTTGGGTTTTGTCAAGATTTACAAAGAGTAACTGATTTTGCAAATAAAAGGTTGTCTAGATAAATAAGCAGATGCGATAGAGGAAGTAGTCATCGTTTGTCTAGTTGTAGTTATTGGGGGAGTTTTTCCTGATCCGATGTGAGGTCCCGGGACAGGGATGTAGTATGTGTACAGATTGTAAAGCCCTCTGAGGAAAATTTGTAATTTGTGATTCTGGGCTATACAAAATAAACTGAATTTAATTGAATTGAATTTTCAGCAGAATGAGATCCACTTACGATATTTCTTCTGGAGGAATCAGAAAGTTTGACAATTCCACAGTTTCCACAGAAAGAAGAAATGATTTTGATTTCTGCAGCACTATATGATGGAACCAAGCTCACATTTAAACCCCACAGGGGTAGAAAGTTCATGTTGGATACAACTTGGCCTCGCTTCCAACTGCTGCATTTAGGCTGCGTAAAATGGGATCTGTATGTGTAAACATGGTTCTTGTGTGCAGCAGCAAGAAGAGCATCTATAATCAAAATAGTTATTAAAGTCAAGGTGGAGCTACAATCACAGAGCTGTCTCTGTGAACTTAGATCTTAAAAGCTTGTCAACTCATTGGGTCCCAAAGGTGTCCAGCAGCCACTGGGGCCCCTTGGACCCGGTACCAGCTCAATGATTTAGATGAGGCCATAACATTCTAAATGGAAATGGGAGGCTATACTTGCTTAATTGACCTTTATTGGATGTTCTGCTTCATTTGAATACTGGATATTAAATGAACATGATAATTCAGGCCCAGTGTGTTAATGCCATCACCAACCCCCCTCACCCCCCTTCATCCCCTACATTTTAATATTACCCTGTCCCTGTAACTTTTATGGCTCCCATTGATTTAGCACTGCTTTTTATTAACTGGCTTTCATTTTCCATATTGGCACACACTTACACAAAGAAGGGTTTACTCCAATTGAGCAGCACACTAGTACACGATTGGGAGTTGATGAGGCTGTTTCTATTTAAACCATTCACTATTCTTACAGTGACATATATAGGCTGTAACATGGAGATGATATCTAATAAGTAGAGGAGAGCCCAAGGATTGGCTAATGGAACAGTGGCTACTTGTGTTACAGGTGTTCGTGGAATCGTTTTATTATTATTTTCCATTGTTCTGGACTATTTCTTATATTAATAGTGTGTTTAGTTTACTCATATTTATCCCTCTAGCCGTCCCTCCAAATATCTCAAGCTATCAGCAAAACCTGGCCACACCGATACACATGCTAACTGCTGCATGCACACATCTACAAAGCAAAGGCGGTGTGCATCTTTGTGAGGACGATAATTCACATACCATCAATGTCGAAGTTATGAAGACACTGTTGTGGTCTGGCTTTGAAAGGGGAGGCCAAGAGAACGCTACTGTCCTCTTGTGGAAGCAACGGGGCTCGAAAATGGAGGCTTTTTTTTCAGAGCATCACATTCACAGAGTCACACTGCCAAAATAAATGCACATTTTTAGCAATAAAGGGTTTACAAATTTGTTTCAATTAGCAGTGACAAGTCAGAGCTTGAGTCCCACACTGAGCCTGTGTGTGTGTGTGTGTGTGTGTGTGTGTGTGTAGGTGTGTGTGTGTGTGTGCGTGCAAGTTATAGAGAGAGTGAGAGAGAGAGAAAGAGAGAGAGGACAAAAGGGCAAGATAGAGGTCCCCTTAGTCAGCTTGAAATAGATACACTTTCTCACCAAATGTGACAAATATAAAAAATAAAAATAGGGAAATATATTTCCAAAAGAAGATCCAATGCTCCACAGCTCTCACATGATGACAAATTACCAGACCTACTGGAGGAAGACCCTAAGAGCTGGCAGCAGCAGCCTACTGCATGTTGCTGCCACTCATAAACCGAGGGACATGAGTAGTGAGTCACTTGCACCTTGTTATTGTTTTTGGTTGTGTGTTGGTTCGGCTTTGTTTCCTGTTGGTATCATTCCAACCCACTTTTAATTTGTAGAACGTTACGTATTTTGTTTTATTGATTTTAATACTTTTCAACTTTTAAATATGCGTTGGTTATATGTACAGTGTTACATCATCCCAATAAAGCTATAAATGAGAGAGAGAGAGAGAGAGATGGGGCAACTCCACACACAAATGCACAATCGACAAATAGGGACACACACACACACACAATCTGACAAAAAGCTAATAACCCACCAGCGCATTAGAGGTGAATTACTTCCCGGATGCAGCTCCTGTTCCACCTCCTAAGTGGATGCATTATCATTGTGTCTGTCAGAAAAAAAGTAGCCAAAGAATATGAATATGCGTTTACATCTGTCTTCTATTAGTATGCATGCCTGAATCCACACCTCAACACAAAAGCCAATTTTCTGGCCATCTGTGGGATGGCTGGTAGAGGTAATGAATATTCTTTATGAATATGTTTTATTTTGCGTGGCGGCGATACATCATGAACATGCCACTTTCATTCCCTACTCTCTCTCTCTGTCCCTCTCACTCACTCTGAGGGGCACAACTTGATGAGTTTAACTGGACTGTACAGAGGAGGGATGGATGGATGGATGGATGGACAGATGGAGAGAAGGTTGGCTGTAGCCACACTCTCTCTTTCTCTAATAGGAGCCTTAATAAGCCACGCAGCTGCTCTGAATGGTGATGCTGGAGAGAGAAATATGTCTGAAGGTAATAGCTCTTATGACTTCTGCAGTAACCAGTCTACAGTCCTGATGTTCATTTAATTACCAAAGTAACTCAAAACTGAGGTACAAACGAATGAATATTCTTTCAGTTTTACCTTTAGCTTTAGAGTCCTAACAACAAGAATCAAAGCTTATTGTTTGTATAGCTAATTCACAAGTGTTTCTAAAATATCACAACAAATACATAAAATATATTAGTAAGCAATTACCCAAATACTTTCTGGCACAAATCCAACAACTGCATCTCTGACATATGCTGTGTTGAGGACCATGCTGCTTAATTACAGAGCATATACATTTTTATGACACTGAGTTACAAAATGAAGATAGAGAGCTCCAGTGTAGGATCTGTACGCCTGTAGGCACCTTTATATGTCACATCAATGATTTAGACATCAGTGACAGTATTACTTTTGCTCTCTGGGGCCTTGGCACAGTCCATTGGCTACTAGTGTCCTTTAATGATTTATGATTGAAGTTAGCCTGCGAAGTCCCCAGAGCATCCCCCAGAGCATCCCCCAGAGCGAGAGGCGCAGGGAGTGACCAGTTTTATGGCAGGACTGGGAATCAATTATGCTAACGGTGGCTAATGAATGCACTTGAGGGAACTGCTCCCCGCACTCAAGGGCCATTCACTATTTGCATATTGATAGCAGAAGGACAGCGGCCACTTTCATCTGCCTGTGATGAAGCACCCTGGAAATGGACTTCTGTGTGTTCCTTTCAGTCTTACTGTAGATCACTTTGTTTCTGGTTCATTTTTCCCTCCTATTTTTTTACAGAAATGGTTTACATTTAGCCGAGAAGATCATTTTCATTTATATAGAGTCGGGGAAATTATCCACACAAACAGTTTTTTCCCCACTTCTTCATAGTAAAACACACACACACACACACACAATAGTGTGCCCTCTAAGCCTCTTCCTCTCTTTCAATAGTCTGAAGTCATTTTCAATTAGGGCTCTTTTGCGGTCGGTCCTGGAAGTGCTCCAGTTTCTCCCCAATGGACTCTAGACACGGTTTAAGAGGAATAATGGTGAGGCCTTTTACTGCCGGCAAAGGTTAACATGCATTAAAGTCATCTGTTTGCAAAAATGGACGTCTGGCAACACTCCCTCTCACTCCACTAAAATGCATTAAGGTAAATAACGCCAGACCGAGAGGGAAATCACTATGTCCGCCGCATCTCAGTGAAGTAAAGAAGGCTATGAATATGAAATATGCTATGAATAAGTTATGTTGTGGTGGTAACATTGCGAAAAAGATTGTGTGTGAGATGACGGCTTTTTCAGAAAGCCATTGTGGGGCCTTCCTCATTCAATGAGATGATGAAAGTGATACAATAATTATTTGACATGAAATCAGAAGCCCTCTTTTGTAAATGAGCTTAATGAATGAGAGTTAAATGAGAGGATTGATACAGCTGGACTTTTTATTTTAAATGTCTGATAATGTCTTTGTTATTATGTAATTGCAAACATATTGTGTCCTTTATCTTAATACAAGATAATTGATGCGTTACCTTCATATACTTGTTCTCCCCTACTGTACATTTAACTAAAGCTAATAGCAAACACCAGTCCCTTGACGGTCTTTGATAGTTAATTTGTGCTAAGCTACGCTATGCTAACCGTCTCTTGGCTCCAGCTTCATACTTAACGAACAGATCTGGGAGTGGTATCGATTCTCTAATTTTACTCTCAGCAAGAGAGCAAATAAGAAAGGTCCCAAAATGTCAAACTATTCCTATAAATGGTCAACCGACAAACAAACCAGTGTCTAGGATGTCCTTCAGCATGGCTGCCAGCCTATGTAAACTTGCGTTGTGACCACATGCATGTATGTCTGTCTTTTAAGGGATACTTTTCTTTCCTGTAGGAAATATAATACAGTGGAAGTTTACTTTAAAACAACTTTAAGAAAAAATAGTTTATTACAAGAGTCATAGAGTATCATACCTGGGGAAGGTAAAGTTTGGACACAAACTTCTAGAAACATCCATGAGTGATGCTTTCACTCGGTGGAATAGACAGACAGAGGCAGACAGGCAGTGTTGGAGGCTCCCACTAATTTGATCTGGTGACATTTCCTTCTCCAGCTCCTCGGGGGTAAAAGAGCAGCAGCAAGGGAGTGAGGGAGTTAGAGGAGGAGGTGTTAGAGAGAGAGTATAAGAGAGACAGAGCTGGAGAAAGAGAGAGAGAGACATAGAGATGGCGAAGGAGACACTAATGAACGCAGACAACAAAGACCCTAACCTGAGCTCCAAGCCCCTGGAGACACAGAGAGGTTTTTCATTGGGTCAATAAAAGCACTGGACCGTGTCTGCATTGGCTTGCCCTTCAAGCACCCTCTTAACTGCAGTGGGAGGACTTTTGTTCAAGGTTGCTGGAGTTAAAGGGGAATATCGCAGAATGTCATATCAGGAATGTGTGATTCTGAACCATCACTCATGATGTCTGTGCACAGGGAGAAAGGACCTGCGACATCTTGTTTATGTGTGATGTCACACGAATGTTTATCAAAAATATTTCCCACTGAATATTTCAGGGTTAATTTCTCCAAAAGAGCAGTGTTGTGTCCCTCTGCCAAACCACAGGAATGCAGCCGCTAGAGGAAGGAGAGAGAGGTAAGTTCAAATCAGCATGAGCAGATATTGACTCTTGGCATGTAATTTCATTTTATGCACCAAGTCGCAAACAAGATATCACACTGTTCATAATCCTCAGCGTCCCTGAACACACACACACACACATACACACACACACAGACCCCTTCTTGTTATTAACGGGGATCCTAAAGCTGTATGAGGGCCTCTGTGAGAGGGGCGAGAGGGGGTGGGGGGGCGGGGGGGGGGGCTTCACACTAGGACTTGCACCTGAAGGGTAAGAGTCAACACACACACACACACACACAAGCACGCTAGGGAACACATACTCAGTTGCCCTGCTAAGTCCCCCCACGTCTGACATATGTCACTCCCAATCTGTTCAGCAGGCCACACGTTGTTCCCGTGTCGTACCGCCGCTGTGGCATAGAGGGCTACAGAGGGGGAGAGTCAGGCAGAAAGAGAAACGGAGAGAAGGCTGAGCAGGAGGGCGTAGAGGGAAAGAGTGAGAGAGAAGAGAGCAAGATCGAGGCAGGGAGAGCTGCTCGTGGTTGCTCTCCTCTCCTTGCTAATTGGTAGTTTGGAAACAACACCATCTGTTCTTTAATAAAGTCAGATGCACAGTCGAAAAAGATGCCACCTCTCCTGAATACATTTTCCAGCAGCCAACGCAAATAACTCAACAGCCCCAGGCTTCTTTCAACAGAAAGATCCTGCAGGACACCAGCTAGACAGACATCTGTTCTATTTGTTACAGTAGGATGTTTAGGGATTGTGATCTAGTCCAGGGTTACTGCCAGGGAGTCCTGAATAATGTAAGCATGTGATGACGAAGATAGTGAGGAGAGAAGTGAGTCAGTGGACTCTTTGTGTGCACAAAGAATCCACCTGTAACCATGTGAATTCCTGTTTAGAGCTTTGCAAAGGGACAAATGGAAGTGGATTGCCACCATGTGGTTGAGTAATGCAATCACACTGAAGAAGCTGAGAAACTCTGCTTTGTCTTGCTGCAACTGTATTGTATTGGATAAAAGAGAAAATAAGAGAAGAACAATGTTCACTGTCTCCTCAACTCCATTTAACCCCCTCCCCTCCATGTTATTATGTGTCATAATGAGCGGAGTAAACATTATTCTGCCGTGTACATGTATAGTCTTGAATTACAATAAAGTTGACCATGTACATTTTTCTTGATGTATTTTAATCAAAACTCACACAGCCTGAATCATTTTCCAGGAAATTCATTACACCATTTTATACTCAGCATAAAACTAAGGGTGCTTACTTGACTTTACACAACTCATGTAGGATATCATCACGCAGAAAGGTGTTGGTATCTCTGTATAATGACCCCTTAGTCGTAGTAGAGGAAGGTTAAATCAGAAGCATCTAACAGAAAAAATAATCTATACCAGCATCAACTTTACCAGAGAGTATAAATCAGCTCCTCTTGGGATTCCAGGCACAGAGCTCAATGCAATGACCGTGTTTTACATCGCCAATCTGTTACAGTGGGATCTCCCTTGCTTCAATCCCATGGATGATTAAGCGTGATAATTAAGGTTTTTGGACATTTTCCACAGAGGAGCAGACGTGGCAGCTGGTGACATTCATGCATTCCCAAACACAGAGGAGGGAATTACAATGAGGCCTTCATTCATTTCAGTGATCCCAAAGTCTGCTCTTGGCACCAGCTCAAAAGCTGTCAAGCTGTTGTTGAAAAGGACTATTTGTGTCTCTCTTTGTTGCAATGTAGGCAATGTACCTTGATCTATTTGTGGAATTATAGAAGTCGTAATATTTGGGGGGTTTTCAGCAGGGATGTTCTTGCCAAGCAAAGAAACCATGGAGATTATCCAATTACTTGTTTAATATTTTGTTTAATATCTCTCATAGGTATGATGCAATATTACAGATTTATTTTATAGCTTTCTTGGCTTGAAAACAAAAGACTACTTCTTGCTTTGCTATAGTGACAACACCTTTTTCTCTTGCTCTCTGCTTTGTTTTTGTTTATGTATTATTTTTTGCTACTTTACTTTACTTTATGACAAGGCGTATAAAACAGTTTCCTGAAGTCATTGTGAGGATTATTTGTTTTTAGCTTGAACATTCATTGGAAGGATAATTTAAGACTGAAACATAAAGAAACTAATCCATGCTTTCATTTCCAGCAGGTTAGATTGCTGCATTCAGAATGTTGCTGCAGTTTAAATGAAAATACTTGTATCCGTCAGTCTCTAAATGGCCTATGAACAAAATACATATCTTACTTTATATAACTTCTCACATTAAGAGGACTACTAACTGTTCCCAAAGTGCATCTAGGAGACGCAGCATTTAGTCAGTGTGTACACCACAGAACTGGAACAAACTTCTAGAGGATATAGACTTGCACTAACTTTGACTACCAGGTTCAGAATGTTCTGCTCTGCCTTTGACTGAACCTTAAATACTCATCAGGAACTATCTTTCCCTTCTTATTCTTGAAACCATCTGAACTTTCTAAACAGTATGCATATATGGAGAGCAATACACTTTATGGGAGGACAACAGGACCACGGTTATTTCTTAATAGAAGTGATGGTGATGCTAACTAGCAATGCCACACTATAAAAATATGTAATCCCAAGTACAAGACCTGCGTTTATTCTGTGACTGAAGTTAAACTCAGTATCCTCAGGTAGAGCTGGCTGTCCAGTAATGGTTGCGATGTTGGTAGTTTATTCTCCAGCACCTGCTGCCATTGAGCAGGATGCTGAACCCCAATTGCTTCTGATGGTTCGGCCATTACTCTGGCATGTGTCAGTGAATGAGAGGTAGGAAGACCTTTGGATAAAAGTGTTCTATAAATGATGTTCAGTCCAGTATTATCAGCAATATATACTGAAATTATCAAAAGTGAAAAAAAAATGGTCTGTGTAAATAGGTGTAAGGTTTATATACTTATTTCATTATTATTTGTGGTTGTGATTCATCAAGATAGGCAGCATTTGTAGTATTTGGTCGAGGTGGATAGAGCATGATTTGGACTGCTTTACACTGTTGGGTTGTCTAACCTATTACTATACTATCATATTCTTTTATATATAATCTGCTCAGAAATTAGTTCGGTGAATAAAAGATCTCTGATGAATATGGAAATAAATGTCAATATTGTCCTTTGACGGACTGGTGTAGTATCAAGACGGATAGATATATAAATGACTCAATCTCCCAGAATCCATTGCGCGAGCGGAAACGCCGGGTGACTCCATGGAAACGGGAGACTGGCGTTCTAGCTTGGGAGAGACGCAGCATAGTTAGCTTGCTATCTCGCGCTAAACCTGCGTCCAGATAGGCTGCCTGAACGCTGACAACATTGCATGTACTGCCTCTCTGCAAAGATGAGCCGAACACCGGACGCAAGAGCGAGGTAAGGGGCACACTGCGTCACAATAATTCATCATTTAACGCCAGTGAGTTGCGTGGGGAAAAACTAAAACGAGCATACACACGTTAGCTAGCTCTCAGTCAGCTTGTGCGTTCACGCTTTAACGTTACATTAATTCCAGATATAACCAGTTACCTGTTAAGCTAGTGGACGAGGATAACTCTGACCCTGTCAGCCACAAGCAGCAAAAACAAAGTTCCGTTCATAATCTTGAAAAGTTACCTTTTGTAAGATGACATGTGTGTCTATAACGGTAACTTCCGCCAGCTGTTACGAAATGAATGGGTTTCACAGTACTCAGACATGCTCAAGATGTTTTCGTTATGGACCGACACAAGTAAAAACACGTTATAATCTCTTCCCCGAGCAAATATGTGAGACGAGTGCAACTTTTGTGTCCTATTTGATGGCCGCTGTTCATCTCGTCCGTCACTCTCTCCAGGGACAACCAGACCAGAAAGATCCAGGAGAACATCACCAATGTGGAGAAACATTTCGGAGAGATGTGCCAACTGTTTTCTGCCTATGTCCGTAAAACAGCCAGACTACGAGACAAGTCGGATGTCCTGGTTCGGGCAATCGGCGTGTACGCAGACACAGAAACGCCCCACCTGAAGAGGGGCATGAAGCAGTTTGCTGACCACCTGGCCAAGATTCAAGACTACCGTCAAGCTGAGGTAAAACTACTGCTTTCTCTTCATTCATAAGTGTATAGTCATCTCACAGTCTAGATGTGTTGGGTAAGACCAAACCGGATGTAAACGTGTTTTCCTTACAGGTGGAAAGACTTGAAGCCAAAGTCATAGAGCCATTAAAAAGCTATGGAGCTGTGGTGAAGCGTAAAAGGGTGAGTGTTTCTGTGAGCTACAGCCATGTTGACCACTGCACTGATTCCAAGTGAGCCAAATGACGCAGATAGCTTAAATCATGTTCCAGTTACACAAGTACAATGGGTCCTTAAAGAGAAACGTGTCCCTTTCTTGTGTTTCCGTTACATCCCATTTATTGGAGCTTTTTTTTAAATAGCATGTTTCAAGATTGACCTCGTTCTGGGGCAATTTTAGTGTCAGTGGTATTACCACCACATGGCCACATGAAGGCAGTGTTGATTTAATTATGAACTTCCCACTTCTTTGCACCATTGTTATCATCTCCCCCTCAGCATTTTGTTTTAGGATTAAAAGAAATGTTCAGCGTAAAACATTTTTTGGAGTCCCCTCTCATACAATGTTGCCATATATTTTAAAATGAGTCATGTTGCCTTGTGTTGTCTGGTCACCCACTGTTGCAAAGTGATATCCAAAGTTGCCTCTTTTTCACGTCATCTTTTTGTTAAAACACTTTGAAACTGCAGATTTACCAGAATTTAAAGTATGTGCCAAAACCCCACAATACACTTTTGTGTGAGTTTAAAGAATGCAGTGCACTTGGAGATTGTGATTGGTCATTGTAAAGGCAGAGTGAGCATGCCAAGAAAACATTACCAGCTGTATCAGAGTAAAGAAAACACAAAAAACCTGCACCACAGAGTGTACTCGAGGTCTCGATCTGGAAACGCTGTGGCTACACCAAATATGGGTTTGATTATGTCCCGACACAAATGTATAAATAATTGACTATCATTGTTCATTCTCATAACGACTACTTTGTCCTTGTGTGCTCGTGCATCCATGCAGGAGGATCTGAAGACGACTCAGAGTGCCAGAGACAGAGAAGCCAAACAGATGGCTCAGCTTGAACGGACCAGACAGCGGAACCCCTCGGACAGGCAGATCATTGTATCCTTGCCTTGTTTCTCAAATGTCCTAATATATAAAACAGACGAGTAACTTTCAATGTGACAACAACCACCTGTATACTGCATGTAACATATTGAGCATAACTTAATTCTAGATGTGGATTAATATTGCAGCAGGAAAATAAAGTTGGAGAAAGTTGTAAAGTATCTTTGTTACAGTATAGCCATCTGATGCAGGCTGGTATATTTTTGATGTTTCCTTGACCAAGCTTTCAGTCTCAGGTGTGTCCCATGGTATTTGTGCATCTCATTCCTGGTAATGTATGACTACAAGATGAACCACATTCCATTCAAATGGAGGTGTAACAAATCAACAGAAATCATTTAATGTGTTCATTCTTTTCATTACTCTTTATTAGATGTGAAGCACATCATGAAATTACTTGTAACTTACTCACAAACGTATAAACTCCCTGGAGTGTGTCCATTGTCACACCAGTTATACACATACACAACCAGGACTTATAGGAAATAAAAGTAATAGCAGCAGCTCATTTTACACGGCTCAGATTGCAGATGTTTTTCCTATGTGTGTAGTTAAGGTGGTAAATTGCATGCATGCATGATACACATGTCTCAAAATTGCAGAAGCTATTGTTTCCCCCTTCCTGTTTAAAGAGTACATTAGTATGTACGTATCTGAAGGGCTTATGCAAATAGGTGGCATATGTGGGACTGGAACGGCAGGTGTGAAACTTATGGTACTGCTGCTCTGCTGTTGGATGCTATTGGCCTGGGTATCAATTATGAGTTTTATTTTAATGAGTAAATTAACAAGTATAAAGGGGTGCTGTTGAATTTCTATCTTGATAAATGGTTGTTCTCAAAAACTTCAACCCAAACCTCTCGTGTTGGTCCGATATTGTTTTGTAGCATGTTGTATATTCATATTTTTCTCCCATTAGGCTGAAAGTGAGCTCCAGAGAGCAACCATGGATGCCACACGGACCACAAAGCAGCTGGAAGAAACCATCGACGAGTTTGAGAAGCAGAAGATCCGGGACATCAAGGTCTGCTGCGCTGAGCCACCTTAAATTAAGTACTACAATTGCAGTGGTTGGAAATACAGTATATTCTTTTTTTCTTCTCTCTATTTCATGTCTTGTTGGCCCCATGTAATTGTTAATTATTTTAAATGGTGCTGAAGTCTACTCGGTACTTAATTATTATCCATGTCTTTCCCCTGATAGAAAATCTTTGGTGAGTTTGTGACGGTGGAGATGTCGTTCCATGCCAAGGCCTTGGAGGTGTATACCTTGGCCTACCAGAGCATTCAAAGTGTGGATGAGGAGGAGGACCTGGAGGTAGGCTGACTCTCCACTTCAGCTTGACCAGCATTACTGTGTTTGTGCACAGGAAATATTTGAAGATGCAAATGTAGGTGTAGTTATTGGCCTGCCATAATGTGTCACAGACAAACACAGAAAAGGACGTCTATTTAAATGTGCTCATGTACTAGAGATGAAAGCTGATCGAGCTTTATGTACACCCTCTGCTTTATTAACCTGGTGTTTATATTTAACAAGTCCAAGCTAGCATGGTCTTATGCAGCCTTTTACTCAACGACTCATTGCTCGTGTATCCTCTATAGTCCACACCCTCTTTGAAGTAACCTGCGGTGAACTCTTCACAATTCAGAGTCATAGCGCGCTACTTTCTTCTGTTTACAATTTGGTTTGAGAGGGTTTGCTATTACTATTTTAAGAAACACAGTCTGTAGTGAGAAAACAAAGGATCAATGATTCAGTAAACAAGGTTCCTCCTGCAGTTGCCCTTGAGCTATTTTCCTCCACCCCTCGCCATCTCATCTGTGTGTTTTGCACTGAATCATCTCCTTCCATTCATATTGAAGTGAAACTCCTCACCCAGACGAGGCTGTTTTTCAATGACTCATAGAACAAAGTATGGGAGATTTAATCATCTGAAAAAGGCCCAGTGACAGGCATGAAGATAATCCTGATTGAGAGTTCTTGTGGAATTTATTTTTGGTGTGGTTTAAATGGCAGTTTGCTGTGATATCAGAGCCATACCTGTTGAACTGCTTAATTGATGTGCGGTATAAGAAAGATTGCCAGTTGATGACTATTCAAGTTGTCTGTGTTTGCTCCTGTGACTACATTTATTTATACTTGCAAGTATTGCGTTACATCCCTTAACAAACAATGTGAAGACAAGGCCATTTTTTTGTTCATGGTTATGTTGCATTGTGTTCAGTGAGACACATTAAGGTTACTGATGAGTGTGTGTAGGCATTGTTTCTCTTTGGAAAAACGTAGCGCCTACTGTCTTTGGCAGGTGTTCAGGAGCTCGCTGCACCCCCCTGACTACCAGTCACGCTTAGACATAGTGCGAGCTAATTCCAAAACCTCCCTCGATCGGACCGGGTCCTTCCTGAGTACATCAGGGACCTTACAGGTAAGATACAGACAGTGCATAGATGCTTTAATACAAATTCCCCCAGAAGATCCCGGTTTCTGTTGTGGCATTGGTATTTCATCTTATGAATTTAGTAGTTGTATAAGTTTCATTGAGATGACGAAATAAATTTAAAAAATCCCCTTTTCAAACTAAGTAGTCTTCCTCTTAATAGTTGACACTGGTGCTCAAATAACTAATGTCGGAATCAGTTGTGCCAAAGTTTATAGGCAGCATTAGCTCGGCCATCATCAGCTTAAATCTCCACACACGTCATCGCATGCCAGTAACATCATGCATTTCCTCCTACGTTCACAGTGTACCCAGCATCTCAACCGGGGCACTGCATTAACTTGTGACTTCAATAGGATTGCCTTGAAAAATGTCTGGAGAGCTAGTCTTCATCATTTGGCATTCTTTAAGATTCGTTGTCTTTCTGTCCCGTAGGGTGTGTTCAGATGTCGTATCTTGTATCTAGAGATGTCAAGATTGCAACTTGCACGGGCAGATTGCAGTTTGCACGACATCAGAATGGGCCTCAAATGCATCTTGCGCCACATCTCGAGATCATACTTTGCGGCCATGATTAGGTTTTATTTTTATCTGTGGGAATCTGCAATCTCTGCTAAACAACAAACACAGAAAGTGAACTTGGCAGTCCTTCAACACAAGACATATTTATGTTCATATAGTGTTACTATACAAATATAGAAACATATAACTTGAGGGATTTGGTGCATATTGGTGCGTGTTCACACACGTACCTGGAATTTCCCGAGTGAAACAATTGGGAGAAAACCGGAAGTACCAATTGGGCTTAATGTCTACCTGCTAAGTGGTTTTAAGTGCATAGTGACTGTTTATTTGTTGTCACAGCAACAAAGAGCCTCCAGTCGGCAGACAAGAAGAGAGGGGGAGGAAGAGGACGACGAAGAGGATGAAGATGAATCAGAGGAGGAGGAAGACCAAGAGGAAGAGGAGGACACAGATGATGAACATTAATGTTGGTCTCATTTTGTGTGTCATTATGGAACAAAAAATGATAACTAAAGGTATATTACTGTGTCATTGCCAAATTCACCACTCGGGTGGTCTGAGCAGTATTGTAGTGCACGACTGTTGTAGCTGTGTGATGCTTTGTAAGAGAACATGTTGTCCTTTACTAATATTTGTCTCTGACATTTCAGCCAATGATTATATGTCTTATATATTTTTATATAAAACATTCTGAAACACTACATTCATATTGTACTGTAACTACCATTGCATTTTATTGCACCATGTTAGTCATCTTTATGAATAAAAAAGAAAAAGCCACGTGTATGTGTATGTGTTATTCTAGTGAATTACCATTCTATAATAAGTACATTGTGTACCCTCAGTCACTTTGCATAGAAATGGCAGAAGAGAGTTTGATTGTTATTTTAGAAATTGTGTGAATCAGCCTAAGTGACAGTAGTTACATGACGACCGCAGTTGAAAGTGAGTCATCTTTTCCACAGAAATACAAAAGTTGTACAAATGAAGCTGGGGCATTTTGCACCATTCTGTGTGTGTGGGGGGGGGCACAGTATGTGTTGTCTGCCACAGTGGAGGCTGATGGCTCCTATGTCTGTTTTTCATGAGTCACTCAACACATTTATTATTCTGCCTGAATACTGAACATGTTTCTGCCCTTGGACTTGTACATATAAATGCACACGTATTATATGTTTGTAAAGAAACAACATACGCACATTTACACACCTGCACAAACAGAATTCATGGAGCGGTCATGCAAGCAACAAAAAGACGTTTGATTCAACACAAATGAGGGTGACCAAAACCTCCCTTCCAGCAGCACTGATTATCTCGTTGCCTGAGATAATAGCTGTGTAGGTGGTGTGTCATCAGCCCTCTGTGCAACACCACCTTAATGCATATAAAGGTTAATGTTTATGCAAACACAGTCACACTGACACACTCGCGTACCAGTTTTACTTTGGTGTACTGTGGATCTGAATGGCCTGTGTTGCAATGAGTCATCACCTATAAAGTGTGTTTGTGTGAGTCAGAGAGCTTTTCCAATTCCACATAAACCTAAAGGCTCCACTCCCTGATCACAGAGCAGAAGAATGGACGGTGACAGGCGAGTGAAAAGGCTCTGAAAGAAAAGACATCTTCATGTGAGGCTAGAAGTTAGACCAATCTGCGTGTTAGCCAAGAGTCAAAGGTGCCAAGGAGGCAAGAGGTAGTTATGAGTCATTGACTGTAAAAAGAAAACAAGGGTAGGAAACAAACAAGGATACCCATGCAACGGACCAGATGTGAAGAGAAAGAAGGAGGAGTGCAGGCAGGAAGAGGGCCAGTTGAGAAAGGTCAGTCATAACCCCAGGTCCTTATCATTGACTGTGACTCATTGCCCCTCAGCGTCATGCCACTCCCATCAACTCCAACACCCACAGCACACGGCAACCACTGCAATCGTCTCGTTCAGCTGCTTTCATATGCAGCACCTTTCCCTTGAACCTCAAGCCACTGATCCTAAATTGCTAAAAGCCCTCTCGTTTGCCACAAATATTTCTCTGAACATTAAACTAAATTGCTAGTTTCTTCAAATACGGTTCTGCAGATGACTTCCAAAACTACCAATAAATGCAACTATTGGCAAGTGGAGTCCCTCCAATAAAAGAAACAAGCAAATAAACCAATGTTTTTTTTGTTCCCCGTGGGATTGAAAAACCCTTTGAATCGCTGTGCCAGTTATTTAGGTTATTCACTTCCCCAGACTCACCACCAGAGGGCGATGTGTAAAGCATTTCTTACATAGGCTCTTTTTTCAGGGAAATGAAGCTATGGAGACATTGTGTTCTTTTCAACCTGTAGGTAGCTGCATTGGAATAGTGTATGCGTGTGTGTGCGTGTGTGTGCGTGTGTGTGTGTGCGTGTGTGTGTGTGTGTGTGTGTGTGTGTGTGTATGCACGTGTGTGCGTGCGTGTGTGTGTGTGTGTGTCACCTGTTATCAGTTAACTCTCGAGAGAAGCAGACTGATTGCATTTTGAAAGCCACAAAAGAGAGCTTCGAACTGCGAGACTAAAATATCCAGATATGTAATTTAAGCATTTTAAACTTGACGGAATCATTTCGGCCTCCACCTTCATGAGAGTGCAGTTTTATGCAAACACATGTGGACTGACTGAGCCTGGTTGAGTCTAGCAGTACATGCAAGTGGTCCGTATCCATATTCAAGTCAAAACCAACCATATCAGTGCTAGTAGGAGCCATTGTTTGTGTCTACTTTCTCTCACAGGGATTCGATATTCCACCTCAGAAACTGACATAGGCATAGAGACATGTCTTGACGTGACATTTCAAGTACACACCACTCCATATTTTACTCCACCTACAGCTGCAGTCTGTTGTGTGATTGTATAGGGGGATGATTCATAGGCCAACCCTAATGGAGTCAGTATCTGTGCTGCAGAATCCTATGATTGGCTCTCCCATCCGATCTGGCTCACGAAGAGGTAAGGATTCCCTCTTCTCCCCCTCTGACTCTGACTCAACTGCAGTCTTCCCCAGTGATGGGCATGCATCAATGTGTGTGTGTGTGTGTGTGTGTTTGAATGAAGGAGAAAAGGCATGAAAGTGAGTGTTTGTAATAATATATCCTTTATTGATCCCACAGTGATCTCTGTATTTGACCCATCCTTAGTTATTAAGGATGCAGTGGGCCCAGGGGGCAACTGGGGGTTCAGTGTCTTGGACACTGCAACATGCTATGGGAAGAGCGTGGATCGAACCAGGTGCCTTGTGGTTGCGGGATGACCACTCTCCCCATGAGCTACAGCCGACACCAGAACAGAACTCGAAAATCATATTTGTGCTGGCGTACTTTCCCAAAGAAAATATAATGTGTGTGTGTGCCTGTGCGTGTGTGAGAGACAGTAATGCTGATGTTAATATACATGCATGTGTGCCACAGACTCCTACAGTACAGTTGTTTGGAATATTAAATACAGTGCCGTGCTGGCAGCTGTTATAAAATCGAGAGGCAGCATAGCCGGAGTGTGACTCACATACTGACTCACTGACAGCGCTGCCATGGTGCGTGTAGGTTTCTGTACGTGTGTGTGTGTGTGTGTGTGTGTGTCTCACACACTCTGTGGTTCCTCTGGCAGACTCACTGTGTGTTGCTGGTGTTCTAAGAACTCTGAACCCCGCCACAATCCCTGGATTTCACACTAGCGAACAAGGTTAGATAAGAGTGTGTATTAGTGAATGGGTGCGTGCGTGTGTGTGCGTGTGTGTGTGCTGTGCGCGTGTGTACGTGTGCGTGTGTCTTCCCTCCTGCAACAACATATGTGTTGTGCATTTGCAATGGTCCGGCAAAAGATCTTTGCACTAATTTAACAAGAGCAATGTTCCGATGCCTGTGAGATATTTGCAGGTATTGTCAACTCAATCATCACAAAGCAGAACAAGCAATATCCATAGATACCAACACATTCATCACTCAGATGGTCATAATGCAAGTCCATCTACTCTCAAACTGGACCAATCAGAGCAGAGCAATGTCTGATACTCCCATACAGGGCAAAAAAACATGCAACTATGGAAAGCGCTAAAGTATCAGAAAATGTCCAAAAGGTAAAAACTACTAGTTAAAATGATAGTTCATCAAACAAATCAAAAACTATAACAATAATGACAATATAATACTTTCCCAAAAGGGTTTGAATGACAAAAGCAAACAACAGAGAATGAGAATGTAAATTCAAAGTGGGGAGCTGTAGCTCATGGGGATGAGGTGGTTGTCCCGTAACCAGAAGGTACCAGGTTCAATCCCCGCTCTCCCCATTAGTTGCATGTCAAAGTGTCCTTGAGCCCTGGGTGATTTCACAGCAGCCCACTGCTCCTTAATAATTAAGGATGGGTTAAATGCAGAGGACAAATTTCATATATATGTAAAAATGTAATATGACAATAAAATACAGTTTAAGTTTAAGGATACATCAACAGATATTAACTCTTGGGAAATACAATACAAATATTCCTAATAGAATCTGTAAAAGAAGAGTAATCACACTTCAGAAAAAGGTTTGTTCCAACGATAAACGTTTACAAATAAACATAAACCCCATACGTGGTGTTATTGGTAAATATATAGAATTCCTCGCTCCTCAGGAGGATGTTTTTGATGACGTGTGTGTGTTTAAACTAGATTGTATGTTTTCATGTGTAACTACAGAAGTGTAGAGACTGGAGCTGCGGGAGACCTGGAGCTGCTCCGGAATGTCTTGCCAACATAGACAACAACCGCTCAGCCTCCCATTCACCTGATTTATGCACCAACATGAAAGGCAGTGTACCTGTTGTCAAGGGCAGTAAGTCAGAACAGGTCTTGTACAGTATCTGTCCTGCATTCCAGGACCACAGGTACAAGCGTAAATCAAGGGATGCTTCAAACAAGCGTACAGTACTGTACTATCCGTATGCGTCTTGTGCTTTGCAGTATATCATCTGATGGTGAGAAAGCAGAAAGCCACTTCTTGTTTACTTTCCAATGTCTGATAGATGCGTCACTTGGATATCCCCATGCAGCATAAATCAATGTTTGCAAATAATAAAAGGGAAGTGAGAAACCTGGTGCACACGAGTGAGTGAGTGAGTGAGTGTGTGTGTGTGTTTGTGTTCTCTACAGCCTGATTTTGATGTTTGATGTATTTCAAGTCATATAGTCTGTAATTAAAAGACCTGGAAAAAAACAGACATGGATGTAAAAAGGGTTATTTACCCAGATAGAGGTTGTCTTACAGTATCAATGTATATATATATATATATATATATATATATATATATATATATATATATAGATACTGTATATATAGTGTGTGTCTGAGAGCAGGTGCATCACTTGAATACAAGTTTATTTCATGTGTCATAAGTCATCTTTACTGTGTGTGTGTGTGTGTGTGTGTGTGTGTGTGTGTGTGTGTGTGTGTGTGTGTGTGAGTGCGCGTGTGTGTGTGTGTGTATGTGTGAAGCGTTGGCTTCATACTTGGCCTGCCAATCTATTCCGCCCCATGGCTGTTGTTAATGATGTCGAAATCATCCACTTTCAAAAGAATGGGCAGGACAGAGTGTGTGTGCGAGAGAGAGGAGAGAGAGAGAGAGAGAGAGAGAGAGAGAGAGAGAGAGCACACGCTTGCATCTGGGTATTGCACAAGATGCTTATCAGTTGTGATCAGTGAGTGTAGCTCTGTGTGCATGTTGCTGTGTTTGCCTTTTTTTTCTTCTTTTTTTAATCTAGCCCATGCCTCTCATCAGCCAACGGCCTGGTATCAGTGGGTCATTGTGAGCCTGTGTGTGTGTGTGTCAGGTTCCTGCCAGGTGAGCAGTGATCAACCACTTCCTAGTATAACACAACACTCCTATCAGCCTTTCTGTATCTCTGCTGTAGTTCATTAGACTATTAAACTATTATTATTATGAACCTTAACTCCATAAACAGTTTCTGAACCTTGGCCACAGATGAATTGACCTTTAGCTAAGCTTCACCACCTGCTGCTACTCCGTCAAGCTGTCAGAGCTGCCATGGAGCCCAAACTGTCATTAACTGCACTCCCTGAATAAATACTATCAAATCTTTGGGAAATGAAAATGTGATTTACAGAGAGAAGCTGACAAATGGGTCTACAATATGTATTTGAAGGATATATCCAGGATATCAAACTGATTCAGCAGTACAAACTAAAAAAAAAGCTATATGATCGCGGTGTAAAGGGAATCACCACATCACCTGGCAATCCAGACAGAATACAATGAAATTAAGGAACAACATATTCTTCTTTATTCACTCATACAGTCATTAAAAAGCAAAAGCAGCATGTGATTACATTCAGTATACTCTCAGTACTGAAGTATCCAGTAGTTTATGATGCACTACTCTGCTCATGTTAGCTCCACAGGTTTTTATAGAAATGTAATGTTTATAAAGCTGCTGATGGGGCAGGGCTTAGCAAAGGATCAATAGAAATGTGAAGTTTTGGCCCTTCTGGTGGACCATCATGGGACCTCAGTTTGGAAACAAAATATACATGAAACAGCGAGAAACAAAACATTTTTGATCCAGCCATGATTTACACAGTTGATACAAAGAGTTGCTGGATAAATCACATCAGGTAAGATAACGTTACATTAATGAATGGAACATAGCTAAGTCACCTCGCTGGCTAGCAAACCAATAAGGTAACGGCCATGTTGGTGTTGGTGACGTACAGTATATTGATGTAGTTCACTGATCGGTTTCATACAAAACTAAATGGTACTTCAGCAAAACTACAACAAACTGCGACATTTCAAACAGAATCCCAAAAGTATTTATCTTATCCCGCTGACTACTGTACTTTTCTTTCCGAAATAAGGTCCCATGGGAGACACTACAGGGGCGGAACTTTGTCTCTCTATAGAACCATATGCTTAAATGTTATGTGAGCAATTTTACTGCTGATTTACTCAATGTTGTTGATATTCACTATTACTGAAAAGAGTCATTTCAGCCTCGCTTTGCTTCCTGCTCTTTCCTTTGCATTTGTCAAAAAAAGGTTTATTCTAATTGGGTTTCGATTGCAGCTACTCAGTAATGGATCCACATATGAACAGAAGATGTGAAGCAGAGAGACCAACAGACACATGGGGACTCTTCTTTGTTGTTCATCGGTAAAGCTACAGGACTGACACAAGGAAGAAATACAACAAACACAGTTGTACTAGGGACATATATCATTTAAATCTAAAGCACATACCAAAGGAATTATTCAAAAAGAAGCCTCGTCGGCAAATTATATAGTAAAAGTATTTGTTTTTAATTTCTCTACAAACAGAGGGCATACGCTGCTACAGTCCTCATGTCTCAGGTAAGTGTGAAGTGCCCCCTCTTGTCCTCGCGCTCTCCTTAGCCTGAAAAATAAAGTGAAACCAAAGACAGAATGTGACATGAGAAGCTGTCAGGCCCAGTTCAGGTCAACCACGGGGGGTCAAAGCTATGTCTGGAACCACAGAGTCCCTGAGTGATGTATTAAGTGTCTCTCAGGGACACTTCAGTGCATGACAGCATGGAGAAAAGGGAGGACAGCGTGGTTGCGTGTGTGTGTGTCCATTTACGATTCCTCCAAAGTTGAGAAGAGTCCATGAGGCAAGCTAGTCTCTTGAGAACATCTCATCCACTTCCCTGAACTCCCCATGCTACCTTACTGAGCCTCCAGCAACACGTGAAAACACAGGCAGGAAGCCCGTCTTTTGACACTATACACAAAATATCATAGGAGCATCACACAATTACAACCAGGGAAGAAGACACACAGAGGTTCTCGCAAACAGCTACAAGATGACACAACAAATGTGTGACCGTATAAACAATCGCTTTCACCTACACACACACACACACAGTGGCAATAAGACAGCCTGGGAACAGCTAGTCCACTAATGAGGTCTATCCCATGAGGATTTGGTACTGCACAGAGGAATGCAGGCCCTCCGCTCTCATGACTGACCTGCCCTGACACACACACACAGGAACAAACACACACAGACGGAGCTACTTTAGTGTCCGAGAGCTGCCCTCTCACACATGAATGAGAATTGATAGAAGACATCCAAGAATAGGACACTTGTAATTTGGTAGGTGCTGCTTTCGAAACGAACATAACAAGCTCACTGGGGAATTTGACACTAATTTGAGACGAGAGCGGGTAGAGGCAGGAAGAAGAGGGGAACGGGCTGAGAAAACAGAACGAGACGGAGGAATAAATAAACATGGGCACAGAAAGGTCAAAGAGAGAAAGCAGTGCAGAGAGAGGAACACTGAGTTATGAGGGTATGAATCTCTGAGTTTTATTTGCTCTCAACATTTGTTCTCGAGATTGGCTCGTGGTTTGGATGTGAGAGCCAACTTCAGTGAGTTTACTAGAACAGATCTGGTGTCTGAAGCAGACAGACCCCATCGCCGGTGGCCTGTTGGTGGGACCTGCTGCTCGCCGATAGACAGACAGCATGAGTGTCCGTCTCAGTCACGACTCTCTCAGAGAACACGACTTCCTAACTCTGCAGTGAAAGTAGAAGTTTGAGCTGATTTTATACGTGGGTTTTGAAACGTTTTTTAAAACGTCTTTGAATAGTCGGCGCACTCGCAGATGTACGGCTCGAACCATTCGGAGTGAGTACAATATCAATATAAACAATACTACATTTTAGTGCTTATATATCTAGAAATTTAAAAACATTATTCATAGAAGAAACCACTATGGATTTGTTTGGTGTTTACGGTTTCTATTAGATAGATAGATAGATAGATAGATAGATAGATAGATAGATAGATAGATAGATAGATAGATAGATAGATAGATAGATACTTTATTCATCCCCAGGGGGAAATTTGGTAATTTGATATTATTGTCTTGTGAGATTTTTGGGTTATTTTGTAGAGCTCAGACGGTGCATAAAAAGATATACTGGTAGAACAAGACCTAGAGCCTGGGAGGCTGTATTTAGGCACGAGCTCAGCACAGCCCATTCCTTTGCTCAGACTTCTAACACGTTGATATTCTCACCAAACTTGGTAGTTTGGCCTCACGGGTTAAATCAGAGGTCACGAGCCTTGGCATCGGACTTGACTTTTAAATCCCACATAAAACAGGTGACCAACGCAGCTTTCTATTATTACAGAAATATCACTACGGCTGTTCCTTTCCTAACAAGATGCCAAACAACTAGATTACTGTAATGCCCTCTTCAAAGGTCTACCAAAACAATCCATTGACAAATTACACTTAACTCAGAACTCTGTTGCCAGGCTTTTAACTAGAAGAGAGAGAGAGCACGTCACCCCATAACCTGCACTAGCTCCCAGTCACTCTAAGGATTTATCTTCAAGTTCTTTTACTTGTTTACAAGGCTCTTAATGGGTTGGGATCAGCCTAAATTACAAATGCTTAGTGGTTTTATCATCCTTCAAGGCCTCTAAGATCCTCTGCTAGTGTTCTTTAACTATCACTCAAATAAGACAATTCAGCACCTTTTTTTACTTTGCGCCACAAATATGGAATTCCCTCCCCAGGACTATAAGAGATGGAAGCTGCGTAAACATTTTAATTGATAATTTAATCCATATTCAATCAGCATGGCCTGTCACTCTTGTTTACATGTGTTAGTGTAAGTATGCCTTCCTTTGCTCTATTGCTTGGTTTTGTTTAATTAAAGTTAAAGTTTAATTAAAAGTATTTTGAACTACCACCTGTATGAAAGGTGCTGTATAGAAAAAGTTATTAAATTATCATCAGTACATTATTACTGTTATTATCATATTCACAATCAGCAGGGTTAGCAATAAGTGTGCAAGAGTATTTGGCAGTTGCATGGCCTCTTATTTACGGTAGTTTGACTGATATTTTTCTGCGAAGACACACCTTACTCTGCTTCTGATTAAGTACTTGTTGCCTTCATCACATAATTTATTAAAGTGTAATGCTCATTAACAAGGTAGGTAGAGTTCATGATTTTCAACTCAGATGTGGATGTTTTCGTAAGGAGCCGCCTTCTTGTATAGTGTCCTTCTATATAATTACAATGTCCTGAATAGGAGAAAAGGTGTTTTAACAATGTTATGCCGATATCTGATCTTTAGCCTGTTAGCATGCTAACATTTACAAATTAGACCTGAACACAAAATACAGCTGAGGCTAGTTGAAAATGCATTATTTGGTCACATTTTTTAAATCTTATAAAGGCAACATTACTATCGGAATGAAATTTCATGAAAATCCTTCAAATAAATGTTGAGACAATTAAAACCATCATAGTAGCACTAGAAAAGATTAAAACATCTTGGACTCGTGAACATCTGTACAAAATGAAACTGCAATCTATAAAACTGATTTCAGACAAACTATCCAACACTGCCAAAGAGCCATGTCCATGTAGCTTAAAAAAAGGGTTTATGCTATATACTGTACTTTAGGCCTCCCAGTTCAGTACAGTTAACTGGTTATTGTTATGAAATGCTTCATTAATGGTATATAGCATATGTGTGCAGATAACTACCCTAAATATGGCAGTATGCATCTACTACTGTTTGCACTCATCCCTAGAAATAAACAGTGGCCTGCTGCTAATCATCCCTGTGTCAGACATGCGTAACACCGCATGTCACAGCGGCTGCGCATGTTGAAAGCCTCGCAGACCCTTGTTTTGGAAAATGTGGCAGGGGTTGCCATGGAGCTTGTATTTGATCTATTGTAATTAACCGAGCCCATTGATTGCACAATGCTTCTCCCTGGCTCGTCTCCATCAACAGGCAGCCCTGACGTTTAATCAAACACCACGTAAACCACCGTTTATGAAGTCGCCTCCCCACAATGATTTGTCCTCACATGGCCCAACAGGGATGAAAGGAGAACAGGAAGTGGAGGGAAGACAGGCCAATAAGGAGCATTAGAGGATTTAACAAAGCTCAGGTTTACTGTTTTGAATTATGACTTGAATCTGAGCTCAAGAGAACTGATAAGTGTTAACTGATTACTGTGTGTGTGTGTGTGTGTGTGTGTGTGTGTGTGTGTGTGTGTGTGTGTGTGTGTGTGTGTGTGTGTGGGTGGGTGTGGGTGGGTGAGGGTGGGTGTGTATGTGCTTTACGCATTAAGGTGTTGGTAAATGAGCTTCAGCAATGCTTGGCAGATTATTTTCAACATAGCCATGCTAGCTGTTTCCCCATGCCTTTTTATGCTAAGCTAACCATATCCTCGCTGTAGCTTCATATTTAACAGACAGACTAATGATCTCTAACTCTCTGCGAAAAAGTAATGAACTAAAATGTCTGAACTGAATTCATTGGGATTACCATTATATTTGTATCTTCTGTTAGCCACAGTGTTTAATCATTCCTCTGAAATCGAGTCACGGAATGTACGGTTTCATGCTGAGGAAGTCCTACTAAGTGGCCACATCCCTCTGTAAATGTGTCCTTTGTCCCTTAGTAGTACAGTCACTGTGTCCTAATGCGTGTCACGCAGCCTGCTTTAAAGTCAATTAGCCCTGCTTTCCAACCCCAGGGTGACAATCTGGGGCTCACATGTCCCGTCAGGGCTGACCTTCACATGAGGGACTGAGCCAACACTCACATATGGCCAAGCCCTGGGGTTGGAAACTGCCGACTCTGGCCAAGGACAGGACTGTGAAGGGTGGATGGATGGCTATGAGCATGTACTCTCTAGAGATATGGCAACTTTCTACTTTTTTTATTTTTCTAAGATATAAAAATAGTGTTTTGCAATGTTGTAGAAAAGGTATAGTAAGAAAATAAAAGCTAAGTTCACACAATCTTTTGGAGTATGGTGTTCACTTTATTTATCTGAAGTGTGAAAGCCGTTTTTCTGAACACAAAGTACAATAAACTTAATCTGAGAATTATCTGCAAGGGATTTCCAGTGAAATTGATCGGTACTGTTTTTGGGCTCGTTCTTTGAACCTGCTTGTAAAATGGTGCAATAACCCTACAGCTATTTACATCATACATCATAAAGCCATTTTATGGAATCTTGACAACGTTCAGTAGGCCTCATGACTTAAGTCTGGACTTTCCCAAAGCTGCTGTAAAAGCAACTTCACTTTTTTCATTTCTGTTTTAGTAACCAAAGTGGATCAGGAGAACTGGATCCCCCAAAGCAACAATCAGCTCAATGAATGAAGACTTTGCATTCAATATGGAACAGAGGACCACCCATCAATAAGCTACTGGATATGGGGAGGTCCACTCAAGGCAGCTAATCTGGACCATGTTTTCTCAAATGCATATTTCAGAATAACAAGAGCGTATCCGTCAGAGGGGATTCCTGTGATGTAAGATACAAACAAAGTTAAGACGCATAACACGTCTGAACCCATAATGCATTTTCACAGGCTCTGGGGGTCAAGCAGGTACTTCTTCTGAAACTGAGGTCTCTCTGTGTTACAATTCAATAACAGCATAGCGTGGGAGTAGGTGTAAGACATGGCTCACTGAAGTGAAACAAGGTCTTTCAAATTGCCTTGGCCAGCTTCTCCAAACAGTGTTTACTGCAGTGTGCATGTGTGTGTGTGTGTGTGTATCTGTGTGTGTGTGTGTCCCCAAATGTGTGTGTGAAGTTTTGAAGCGCTGATGGCTGCACTGTTGTGCAACTGCAGTCCATTTGCCCAAAGCAAATAGCAGCATTCTAAGAAAGAGGAAAGGGGGGGGTGCTTAAGCGAAGGCTTTTTGCATGTTTTTTTCTTTTCTATACTTCACCAATGTCATTCGCATTTAATCTGCAGGGCTTGTACACTTTTCTGTTACATTTGATGTTGAGCAACACATTCATAAAGGTGACAAACAGTTGTGGCACTCCTTTCAAAAACACCTCACTGAAATGCACTGGGTCATGAGTATGAATCCTGGGCAGAGCCTTTTTAATGTTAATCATGGTCTAAAATGTGAAAAGGTCATCTGGTTTGCACAAATGCCTTGCTTAAAAGTGTTGGCTCAACTTGTAAGAGCCTGTAAGTCTGCTTGCATTCCTGCATAACCATAACCTCTGGAAGCAACAGGTTGCCAGGTGAAAGCCTCAAGCTTTAATCTACTCACACGTCTGAATAACAAAAATGTAAACTGTGGGAAAAAAAATGACAAAATTAAAATCCACACTGTGTACAAAATCTTAGCCTATAGAAAAAATACACATATTTTAATAATTAAAATTACCAAGAGAAAATATTGAACTAAACTAGAACAACAAAACTCTAAAGCCATGGCTGTTATATGTTGCTTATTGCTTAAAAACGGAGAGGGACTACATATAAACAAAATGTATTTATTAGAAAGCAATAGACCTTCACGGTACTATGTCACTGAATGTATTGTAACCTGCAGTACAACCTGACTCAACAACAGCAAACAGGAAAGAGGAACACCTGTGTTGAAAGACAAATATGAAGGATGATGAAATAGATGTTTTGGTAAGGAGGTAACCCTGTCGGCACCGAAGTCAACAATGAACTACGCACATGCATATGTGTATTCATGTGTGTTTATGCACACACAGGAAGGGTGCGTTTCCTGACAGGCCCACAGCCACAGGGATTTTACCAGAAGGCAGAAAGCAGAGGGGTAAGCGTGGGTGTGTTGGGGAACACCAACCAGATTCTGACCAACCAAACTATTCCAATTTCCACTCCTTTTGTGAAAACCTAGTGAGGGCAAGCTGACCTGATCTGCCACCTGATCTGTCCCCTCAACCCCCCAAGCCACTGTAACTGTCATTACCTTTGCCAATGGGAATCCTGTGTTTACTGACCACCAGCCAGTGCCTGGTACCAAGATTGCTTACGGTCACTAAGCACACATATGTCCGCCTGTTGGTCAGTGCACTTCTCCATACTGGGACATACGGATGTCTGCTCCTCCTATAATCAGGATGTAAGTCGGTCATCTGTTCAATGGTTCTCCTCTGCCCAGTCTAATACTGTTGGAAAGTCGTCCTGTCTAAATGTCACATGTTCATAATTACTGTCCTGTCGCGACAAATAAAGATGGCTTCAAGAGAGAATGAGTGCAGAAATGAGCGATGGTGGTTTTGCAATAGAATTATAGAAACCCACTTTGAAAGCAGCTCTGCTGTTTGTTCTGCCTGTTTTGCACAAGATAAACCCTTATCTTTGTTATGAGGGGGAAAAAGTAACTTTATGTTGGTTTAAAATGTATTTACACAGTTGTGATACTGGTAAACTGACGAATAAATTCCATCTCATACATACACATCACTGGCCCTTTAAGTCATTGTAAGTATTAACTAATTTTAGTCATTTGTTGTGTAACAGTGCAATGAAGAGGCGGGTGGTTTTGATGTTGCATGTACATGTGTGTTTTTATGATCATTTATATTGAGCCCTTTTCTTTAACTTCAACTCCCTTTTGGTATGCTAATTGTTTGCAAGTAGCTCATCAACGCAGTTTCAATTATTCAACATATGATGCAAAATAAGTCTCATATGTAACCCGTTCCAACACTGAAACCCAAGGTCACATTTTAATTGGCTGTAGCAGAGCTGTGATACTCTCATATTGCCAGTAATGATGGGTTTCCAGGCTGAGCAAATTCCTAACCACCCGTTTGTCACTTGAGTCATCTCGCCCTATGCAATCCTTTGTCTGCAAGCCTTATGCGAGGCATAACCCACAGACAGTGGAGCTTTTGAAATGCAGCAAATTTGAAATGTAAAAATGTTCCTTCTCTTTGTTTGATTAATGCCCCAGACCACACACTGTGTGGCGGAGCGGTGGAATGTTTCTTCTTAATAAGCATGTTTCAGGTCCAAACAGGCTGTTTCCTTTCATCCATATTCATGTTGCAAAGTCTGAGAAAACAGGCATGTCTGAATCATCATAGCCCATCACAAGGCAACTGTGCATTAATGTTTACTTCAAAGTGAATGTCATTTACTTCCCAACATCAATATCACTGACAATTATATTCATGATCTGACTCTGATGAGAATGTGGCTTGCAAGGCTTCATTGCACTGCTGCGTGAAATCATTAATTTGGCTTTTAGTTGCAGTTCAAATAAATCTGTAGCTCAAAACTTTTATTTTCTAAACACAAAAAGCAAGTCACATAATTCTCCATATAGCTAAATGAGCACTTTCCTAGTCACGTCCCTTTCAACAATAAAAGCATCGGCTACGCAGCAGACAGACTTTTCTTTCTCTAGCTCAAACACTTCTGACATGACTATTGGACAATAAATGGACAGTCTGTGGAAAGAAATATTAACAGTGGAAAGTATGCTCATCCCTTGAATTACACATTCCACCTTCCCTTTCAGATATCTTATCTTGACAAATGTGTCATTACAAACATATTTCTCACAACTCAAGCCTATATTAGGTATGGAATGCTGTTCTGTGTACACCAGCAGAGATGGACAGAGGATCTTTAAGAGCTGGAGCAAGCAACATTAAACAATAGATTATTTTAGCTCACCGACAGCTGATTTACGACAGCAGCAGCCTCAAGACTCCTACAGGCTCAACACTGAGGTTTCCCTTAAAGTAAGACTTGCCTCTTCCTTCCCAGTATTCCTGCTGTATATGTTTGCATTATATTAATGACATATGGATAACAGTTTGCTCTCGTCTAAACCTTTCCCTTTGTATTATTTGCAGTAGGCTGAAGAATTAAAAGTAGAGCTAAATATATAGTCTATTTAGCTCTTTTGCTTGTGTTGACATTATACTCGATCTTTCATCATCTTTGGAGTAGTTTCTATATTGTAGCCTTAAGACGCGTTTCCTTTGAACATCAATGAAACTCATGGATTTCTGGTTTAAAAGAGGTGCAAATGATCTATTTCAGTTATGTGCTCCTCTTTTTTTTACGGCCTTCCACTTCTAAGGATGATAAAACATTCAGTGCAGGCAGGGCAGTATATGGATATCATATGGTGACCAATGGTCAACCCTACAACATTATGGCAATATCGATAAAGGTATTTGATCATAAATATCGTGATATTTGATTATCTCCATGTCTGCTAATAGATCAAATTCACTATCTATTCAAAGTGACTGGATGGAAAAATCACCAGAGTCTCCATATGAAACCATAAAAACATTTACTTTTACCAATATAATATTTTCCAAGAAATATTATTAGAGACTGGGAAGTATAGGCACTGCAACCATTGGTTTCATTCTCCAAACTGTTACTGCTCCTGTTGTAAGAGCAGATACAGTATTTCTAAAAGTACTACACAGCAAGTCGTTTGTGTTGTTATGTATTAAAACATCAAACAGGATCATAGTCATGATTATCGGAGGTTACATCTTTGTGACTGTTGAGCAGCCACAGCTTTGTATGTTGATACCTTTCAGATCTACAGCCTACAGGCGGTTAAACCATTTAGGTTCAAGATTCCTGGATGTTATGCAGGTGATGTCTTTACACACTTAGCACAGCACATGACTTTGGATAAGTTCAGCGATTACATCATTCTTGCCTGTATTGTCTCCTCAATAATGTCATGTTATCCTGTGCCCCCGACTCTGAAAGGAGATGCCTGCGTTTGATCAATGACTGCCTGGACCGGGTTCCGTCTACTCAACGTTAGACTGTTTCATTACATCCCATCAATCATTCAGTGATGTAAACATCCCCTGAGCATAACGGTTTGCCAAATGCCCTTTACAAAGTGGGCTAACGGAAGGAAGAGAGACAGGAGGAAAGGGAGAACAAACGCACGAGGAAGAGAGAAGACAGAGGATAACCAGAGAGAGAGAGAGACATGATGAAGTGAGGAAGCGAGAGACTCTGAGTCAGAGTCAAATATCCTGACTGAGACGTAGATGGAGATTCTGCGAGTATCCTGCTCTCCCAGTGGGAGAGAATTTGTTTGGGCTGGACAGGATACAGGGGGGTACATCTGGACAGATTAATCCCAAATACAATATACAATATATTTTTTCCTGTGCTGTGTGGAACAGGCCTTTTTCTCCAGAGACTCTCTACAACTAGAGCTTCACCATGAGCTAGTGCGCGTGATGAGCAATACCAGCTATTGATATGTAGGCATATATTACAAGTGGGCCACCCTTCTTATCAATACTAATAAGAAAAAGTAGTCAAAAAATGTATCGCTGAGATCTGAGACTGCAGTTACTTCCCTTAAAAGAAGTCTGACATGCAAAAAAATGTGAACAGTCATCATACGATGACTCACTTATCAGAGAATAAAGTCAAAAACTGCATTTTTTCATCCAAATTCCGAACTATAAAGTGATATGCATCAAACTGAATGATGACATTGCTCATAAAGCTTCCAAATATGATAAATACCGAAACCAGCTCTGACCATTAACACACGTTGTTTTACCTTCAACTAGATTTTGTTCACCTTACTCTGCACAAAAAAACATTCCCCACTTTATTTAAGTCAATTGCTTATTAATTTTCCATACGACAAATATATCATCTTTTTTAAGATTGCAGGTGAACCTACTATTAGGTTTTAGTTCAAAATAAAGTGGTTTATTTACAACCTCCTCTACTGCCTGTAAACAAGCCAACATTTTAGCCGGATTATCGACTGTTGCCCCATTAGATATATGTTTAGAGATCTCAACAAATAATTTGATGAGACAAAATAATAATAAATAATAATAATAAAGTTGTAAAATGTGTCCTTTGTAACCCTCCATACAGTACTTTAGTCCTTTGTCTGAATGTACAAACAATTTGCTAACCACAATGTTGCTGGAGTGATTTTTGACATACATTTGAGGTCGAGTTGACTGGCACAGACGTGTCCTCACGCTTGTAAAACTTGTGAAAGGAAAGAAGTGTGACGAGAGCGAGGCCTGTGGAGGTAAGGCGAGCGGTCACGGTGGTCTCGTTCCACCATCAGCCTTATTCTTTTATCACGAGCAAGCGAGAAAGCGTTACATTTGTGTCATTGTGTTCTTATGAACTCGGCACCTGAAAATGACCAGGCGAATGTCATTCCCCATATCTGCGTTCCTGTCCTCCTCAATCCGCCTGTTTCCAGTTACATTTCAACCGGTGAAAAATATTTACCCCTGAAAATGAAGAGGATAACTTTTCATCTCCGACACTGTTCCAGGAGACATCTGGCTTGTGTTTTCTGAGCTTTGGTGTGTGCGTGTGTGTGTGTGTGTGTGTGTGTGTATGTGTGTGTGTGTGTGTGTCTGGCGGAGAATGGTAATCATAAGAGAAGTGGATTGTTTCACTGTCTGTGCTCTCCAACAGGAGAAGTCAGCTGCAGTGAATTGCACACGTACACAAGCCACAAAGCCTACCGACATGGAGCAGAGAAACACTCTCTCTCACACACACCCACACATTACACACACAATGGGGATGTCCATTGTGTGTGTACTGTGTGTAGGAGGAGGAGGTTCTTGCTATGCTTACTCCTCCCGTATGAATGCACAAACACACTACAATGCAGGGGAAGATCCACCGGGGTAAAGCTTCCCATTCATACTTATACCACTAACCTCCAAGGTCAAACATGACGTGTATACAGTCTGCCTCCTACTTGCACTGGGGAATGGGTTCAGATCCTTCCCTTTTCTCCTCAACGAGCCTCTCGCATACTAAACCCAACCTTCGGACCATGAACCAGCTCACAGTATAAACCACATGGTTGAGTAAATCTTAGTGTTGACGTCTTTCAAATAAACAGAAAGTCCAGTATACTGTTAATGATTTGATCATCTTCTCCAGGTGTCTTTTGTGACACAGATGTGAACCGTTCATTGGTGTCTAATTATAAAGATAATAAAATGTGATGGTTTTCATAGCCGTGACTGTAAACAATACATTTCTCTGTCAAAAAATCAGATTTGGTTTAAGTTATTGCTCCATAGAGACTTAGTTGCGAAAGATGATGAAAGATGAATATCAAGAGTCTGCCAGGGTTTTATGAGGCTATTTAAAAGTGTTATATAGATCATGATGCCTTGCAGCAACCTGGCAGCAGTTGAGTCCTGAGCAGGTCACAGGTTTGCCAGTTTGGCACAATAAGTACATATATCAGATTCAAGAAAATATTTTGTTTCTGCGAAGTGATCAAATTCATTTGTGGCAGTCATCACTGACCTTACAGCCCCACACATCCTTACAATTATCTTAAGGCATAGTTTGGGGGAAATACGCGTATCCGTTTTCTTGCCGAGAGTTAGATGAGAGGTTAAATACATACGCAGCATAGAAACTGGACAAAGCTAGAATAGCTGTTTTCCTGTATTTCCAAACCTAACAAAATCTCCTGACCAGCATTTCTAAAGCTCAATGATTAACCAAATATTTCTCATATGTGTTATCAAGGTACTGGTCCGAGCCAAAATATTTTCCACTGACTGATTTCCATGTTTCCAGTCTTTATGCTACATGAGAGTGGCATTGATGAAGAAACAGTTCAGCATTTACAGTAACGTGTGTACCCTTGTGAACAATGTCCTCCTGCTTCTCCACACGCCAAGAATACTGTAAGTTTAGCTACATATTCACAAGACATGAGAGTGGTTTCGTTATCCTCATATAACTCCCAGCAAGAACGTGAATAATTCCCAATATTTTAAACCTTTCCTTTAACAGCAACAAAATGCTTCTCAGTATACAGTGCAAGTCATTCCCTCTAGCTTGTCAATATATTTTATGTGACAATTTCACTTTCTTCCTTTGCTTTTTTGGTAGTCTGGAACTTGACATCATCGCTAGCATGTGAGGCATCATTGACTAAAAGCCCCACATTTTTTTAATCCAGTTCAATAATGCTAATTTAATTATTAAATAATTAGATCACTAGCTGCCCTCTAGTCTTTGCAAGCGTGTAATTAGCCACTAATGCATAGTTTGCTCTTTCACAACTGGGAATCATTTTCTTTGGTTTCTGGTTTTGAAATAGAGCTGTTTATTCTCTCCTTTCATGTCATGAACCAATTGATAGATTGTATGTTAATCGTCAGAACCTCAGCAGCTACTGGTGAGGTGCACAAATCTCTCAAGAAGGCTGTTCCTTCGTGCCCCTCCTCTTCTCGTGAATACTGCCCATCTTTTCCAAGCAAGCCTCCACGCAGGTTTTAGCCGTTCTTTCAGATGCACAGCCAGGCGTGGTAAAGAATAATAACACGTCAAAAAGCTCACAAAAGCACAGACGGACGAAAATGGAACACGCCTGAGGGTGGAAAAACACTTTAAGATTTCTCGCTGGGCTCTTTGAATTTATTGAGTGCCAAACTGCTCAGGATCAGGGGACAACAAGTAAAAACCATGAGGCACAACTTTCAGAATTACCTTGCTATGCTATAAGTTAACTGTACTTCTGTGTAACCAGAATTAGTTGTATTATTACCAGAAATATTGCTTTGCTGTATAGAAGATTTCATACAAATCATCTTGGGCTATAAAAATGCATTTATAGTTTTCTTAGGAATCTGTTTTTCTACCACAGTCGGTTAAGTCGATAAATTATGATGTATTTGCTTCCTTCTGAGATTCTTTGTCAAATAACAATTTGACATTTGTGGCCAGCCAAAACGAATAGCACATTAATTTAACATACTGTATGATTGACAGTGCAATACAACACAGTTCATAGAATTGATAATAGCATTTGTTATCTGCAAAGAAAATGCAGATTTATCTAAATAACAAAGTTAGTACAATGAGTCCTCTGTTACTGCACCACTTCAATTTGAGACTATTTTAAAGAAAATATTGTTGCACCTTTCTCTCTGTGGCTTTTAGCTTTGTATTTCATCTGTGACAACAACTTTCAACATAAGCCCTCACAAGTCTCTTGTTTCATTTGTTACGCCAACGCTCAACTAGGATTTAAAAAAGGGCCGGCTCAACCTAACCCCTTTAGAATTTACCCTGTGGGAAAATGACATAACACCAAACAATGAGGAAAAATCAACACTAAACATTGAGTCACAGCCCAGTAACTTGCCTAACACCTAGTCCTGCCCAAACACTGCAGCACAAAGAAGCTCCTCTTCAGCCCACTGCGCCACGAATAGACGACTCCGGTCCTTGTTTGTGTGATTGCGATGGCCCTGTCACGACTACACTCGCCGACCTTCGAATGGCAAAAATAAAAGGACCACACCATTCATACATAGATCATACATACATATTTGATTTGTCATTCTCAGTGACACAAAAGTATAAAAATAAACACATCCACAACACATACTATGTTCCTGTTATGTTTTTGTCAGATGAACCAAAAAAATAATACGAGAAACACACACACACACACCCCAGGGCTGCTGAAGCAGCCGGGCATGACAGATCACGCTGCCTCTCCATTATTACGTTGTGTTCCGATTAATAATGCATGTTTCCTGACACCTTAATTACCTCCGCCCACACCCTATAGACACATACAAACCTTCATTCAGCACCAGCTCTCTCACGTCAACACACACACTCTTCTTTCTGTGGCGGGAACACATCAACAGCACCCACAACACTGGACGAGTGACTTGAAGGAACTGCAGCAGTCTGTGCCTGAAAGCACGCTGCAGGACGTGCTCTTCACTCAGCTGTCACGCACCCATAGCGATCCTGTCACACTGACTCAGCGCTCACTGAAATGTGAAGAACCGAAGACAAAACTTGTTTCCTGCAAGTCTGACTGATTGGTTTAAATTTGGCGCAATGAATCACCATTCAACAAAAGTGTGCATGAGGTTAACGTCGATGGAGACTTTTGACCTGGAGGTCTACAGGGAAGACAAGGGACTGTATACGGATGACACATTTCAGTCAATGTTTATGAACATTTGCAATCCTCATGCACCTTGTCCACCTTATCGGATGTTTGACTGATAGTGTTGCTGAGCAGTAACAGGAAGCACACATTGATTGGAACTACAAATACAAAAACAAGAGCTTCAAAATCCTTCATCGTTTTCTCACCTCTGTCTGTGTGAAGATTGAATATCACAATAATGCTCAAATGTCAGAAAGGTGTGTGTGAAACCTGGTGTACACGAGTGTGTGTGTGTGTGGGGCACTTCAGCTTTATTTACCTGAATTTAATGGAAGTGAATATTATGTTATTTTATAAAATACCTTTATGATTTATTAAAAATGCCACAGCAACACATGCCTCTAAAATGCCACCTTTCCTCTGCATACAAGTATCTCTTCTGTAATCTGGACCCTTTTCCTGTTAGTCACTGCTATGAACAAAGCACCACAAACAGAAATCCTTTTGAAAATGAAATCAAAACTTCAAGCAAATAATGCACAGCAGAAAAATATGCACTGTGGAGGAAACTCTTCAATGGACCACAGAAAAACACGGCTTGCAAAAAGTCCACGAGTTCTGGATCAACAGTTTGAAGCTTTTCGACGGTTCAAGACGTTTCTGAGAAATAATTTGCCCCGTTCTGGTCTACTATCTCCCCTTAATTAGGAAGTTGTACCATCATGACTCATCAGGGACAAACATCTATGAATGAATTCCTTTGAAAGACTTTAGTGCCTGTTTCAATAACATCACATGCTCTCCTTTATGATGACACTCTGCTGTTGAAACTCAAACACAAACTTCACAAATGTTAACGCACATTTTCCACATCCTTCAAAACTGATGAAACGCCAAGAAACGCGGGGCCTAATTTTCAGCAGCCACAGAGTCTGCAGTTAATGGAGCGGCGCTCGGCTTTCATCTTTCTCCCGTGAGTTGGAGAGCAATCATATCATTAAAAGCTCTGCGTTAGGTAATTTGTGAAGAGTGACAGGTTGTTGTTGCTGGCTGAATAGTAAGTATGCATGTGTACACACAAACACTTTCTTTTCTCGCTTCCTCTTTCTCCCGCTGGCCTAGCCCTCGTTCAGGCAGTGTGTTCCAATGCATGGGAAATAATTGGTCATCCCTTTCATCACGGGATTAAGAGAATAAATCTCCTTTTGGAGTGGAGCAGCGCTAACAGTCATTGAAATCCTGTTACATGGGGTATTATCCCGCAATTAATTGCTTTTTCCGAACGCTAAGCTCTTCTCTCCCTCTCGTGTTCGCACACTTTGATAAATTTACTACCGGTTGACTCACTCCAGAAAGAGGTTGGGGGTTATGGGACTTGTAGAGGGGATCGGTGACAAATAATTCTATCTCATTGTCCCACTAGAGGTGTCATTAATGATGGTCCGACCTCTTGTGTTTTGGCTGGAGGATGTACTTTGTATCCTCGCTTATTGAAATGAAGAGAGACTGAGGATCTGCTCACTTCAGGAAATAATTTAAAGTAGGTATGTGTTAAATGCAGATGGTCCTTTTGAACAGCTGCTGTATCTTATCTATCATCAAAAAGGTACTTTCACGTGCCATCCTCATGCGGCCCTTTAGGTAAAAGAATACTTTTAACGATGCCGGTAAAATAAATCAAAGCAACTGACAATCGTTTGAGCGAAAACACTGAGAAGAGGACAAACGACTGCAAAAACAAGCAAGAAACCTTTAAATGCATCTTTAGCCGTGCGTGCAGCGTGGACAGATGGAAATGTTAGTTCGTCCGCCACCACTTTGATTCAGACCGAAATATCTCAACGTTTGTTCCATGACTTTGTACAGATATGTACAATAGGTCGAAGACGGTGTAACCAAAGGACTTTGCTGATGCCCTGACATTTACTCTCGAGCCAACCATGAGGTTGACATTTTAGGTTTCAAGTAAATCATCTTAACAACTTGCTGTGTATTGTGTTTCGTGCTAATTAGCAAATATAGCGGTCAACATGCTAAACATTTTATCTGCTACACATCAATCAACATGTTTGCATTGAAACTGTGAGCATGTCCGCATGCTGACGTTAGCATTAAGCTGAAAGCATCACTATGCATAAGTACCATGGATGAATAAAGAACTGGATACAGGGTTGGAGGTGGGGCCATATTTCATTCCTATGAAAATTACTCAGTTTTGCGTGAAGCTAAAACAGTTTGACTTCCTTGATATAAAATATGCTTGGACAAAAACATTATCCACTGACTTACAGAGTTTCACAATGCAGGTCTATGGTGAAATGTCTTTTTGGGCACACAGGCATCACATGATGGACCCAGAAGTTGTAATTCCACAGTTTGGCCACTATGTAAAATGTGCTTCAAAGGCCGGTGCAGCCTCAGAGTGCAGGTAGATAGCAAAAGCATGGCTCCCTCAAAAGCAACTTGCCTTGTCAATCACACTTTGATCCAAAATGTTCCTCATCTACCACCCTGCTCTCCCACAAAAGTGAATGGTCACCAGAAATCATTTGTAAAAGATTCTCAGGGCAGCAATAAAGTCACTTCTTGTTTCCTTTTCTCAATCGGTGTTTTCTCATTCCACTGAGGGTGACATCATGGGCCAGACCCGGCAGAGCGGAGACAGCTTGTGTAACCTCAGTGATGGGCTGGTGACAGTAAGATGGTGACGCGTGTATTGGCCACATACACACATATGCATACACACACACGCATACACATGCATGCATACACACACATGCATACACAATTGCTATCCGCTTCCCATTACCAACCGGAAACCCCTTGAGTCATCCCGAAGTGGAGCTCTGAGGGTAAGGCCAACTATTTCAGTGAAATCATGTGTTGAAGAGTGACTAATAAAGGCACAGAGTTGTGAAATGATGTTCTTGGGACATGAAGGGAAGTAAGCTGATCTTTTCAAGTGAAATTCTGCTGATGAAGGCTTAACGGGGTTGACCTTTACCAATAAATTGCCTACATATAAGAAAAATAAATAAATTGGGTTTTTATGCCTGATGGTTGTAAATACTGCATTGCAACGTTATTGTACCGAATAATTTCAATCATACAATAAAAACAATTAATTGGTCAAACTTACAATTTCAATTAAATCATGCTTTTGTGGTATTATTAGAGGTTACATGACTGGTCAAGGAATGCAGATGCTTCCATGCAGATCTTTCTATGGTCTAATGAATATGAACACCTATGTATTATAATGTAGACCCATATATTAGACAGCACTAATGGAAACACTAAATGAAGGATTGTCCTTGAATCTTTGCCAAAGGGCCGGGAAGCTGTTCTGGAGGATTAACACCTTACTGAGACACGTAATGACAATAGTACCAAGTACTTCAAAACGCCAGAATCAATAATATTGATACCGATACATTTGCCTAAACTAAGCCCAAAACGTATTCTAATGTAAGAGGCATCCATTTTTTTTTTACGGTTTTATTAGTTTTGAGTACAGATCTGAAAGATGCTCACTTAAGACAGGACTATCACTACATCAAGAATAAATCCACCGTCTAAACCTCAACACCCCACGTAATTATAAACCTGAACCACTTGCACCATCTGGACAAAAGGGTTTGCAAATTAATGTAATGTTATTGTTTTCCCTTAGTATACGGTAAAAGTGCTCCTAAAGAGTAGTTTTCATTTAACTTTCTGCACGTTAAAACTACATTTAAGACGATGGAGTATTTAATGTTGCATTGGGAAAGTTTTAACTCAACATCAACAAACTAGGTAATGTGATCATAAATATATTTCATTCGGAAAATATTAGGTTTGACAACATTGGCATTGTCAACATGACTCAACATATCTGTTTAACATTTGAGAAATGTATTAAACTGTATTTTTATCCATCCAAAGTAAATGCATTGCTATAGGTGGGTCATCACATTCCACATTAATCGAAACAAAATGAAGAATTTTCTTTACAGCGAAAACTTTACAACTTCTCAGAAAACCTTTAGGGAAGTCTCTGTGCTGAGTATGTTCAAACTTGACAACTCCCCATAGTGAGAACAAATGTTTTCGATCAATGGGGAACAATGTGTAGGTGTTGGTTCCCATGTAAAAACAATTAGTGGTCATGAGCTGTAAAATCAGACCACATATTAGGAACATTTAAACTATATATTAAACTGGACTTTGAAATGCACAAATCATTCAGCCTAACAGATCAAAGAAATAGTGATTGACAGATTGGGATGACTAGAAAAGGAAGGCAGACATTTTTGGCCAGACTACAGCCTGGAGTTCATCCACATGAAACAATCCCCCATCTTAGCTCCTGGTTTGATTGATTGTCTTTCAGGTCAGCCAAGGTTGTGAAAATACACATCATATTCAGTAGAGATGGTTCTAGTGGGCCGTTGACTAATTTTGGATGAGGAGCTTATGTTAAGATACACAGTAGACAAAAGGAGTATTTATGTTGTTCTAAAGGCAGAATTTATGGAAATGGCAATTCAATAATCTTTATTGCTAGCATATCGTTGAATATCCAGTGGCTCACTTCTATCTCCCACACCCTAATCCTACATTCAGAAATTGTCAGCTGTCCAAAGACACAATGGTAATGGCAGACAACCAGACATTTACAGAAAACAAGTTCTGCTTTACAAAATTCATAATGGAAAATGTAGCAGTATAATACTAATAGAGGAAGATGGTGAGCTTGTGAAAAGAATAATGTTGCATACAGTTTCATTACTTCCTTCTTTCATTAAGTGCCTTTTTTTATATGCTCAGATATAGGTTTAAAGTTCTGCTGTAATAACAATAATTACCATATTTATAATAGTTCTGCATGCCAGTTACAGACATACTGATCGTGTGTCTGTGCAGAGATGAAAACATCTGGGGTGCAGTGTGACCAGAAGCATCTTCCAGCACATATCTTCAGGGTAATTATTAATAAATATGATTTAATAAGAATCACTTAACAAATGTGCATTACAAACAACAGCTATGCATGAACATTCAGTTCAAATGAACTGCCATGGCTGATTTTGTGTTCATGTCATATGATTCAGCCCGTAATCATGAGCCGCCAAGACGAAAACAATTATTGAGTCTGTGATATTCTGAGTTTTTGACAACTACGATTTCTCAGTGTATGTGGAAAAAATATCGAAGTGTCAACAAACAAGGTTATCTTTGTGGGAAATGTTCATCCCAAGGCATCTATCACCGTTATCCAATACAATATTTCACAGTTTGTAAGCAGTGATGAGGTGCATTAGTGTCCACATGCAGTTTGGCAACAGAAGAACAGAGAAATTAAATAGCTTGTCAAGCTGTGCGAGGGCATCAAATACTGAAGGTCGTGAATGCAAACTACACAAATTGACTTTCCAGATCTGTATCCTATTAGTTAATGGGTAATACAATAGCAAGTGGGCAAATAGTCAGTGACCAGGTACATGCATTTGGTGGAGGAACGCAGCGAGTAATGTTACAACAGTAAAGAAGTCACTATGCTTACAAGAATAATATCTGTGGTCATGTACAGAACGTCACACACCAGGATATGGACTCAGAGTTCACTGACTTTAAAAAAGGATGCTACAAACATGAGCGTTATTTCATCAGTCCAGTAGTCAACCGACTTGATAGCTTGCAGCCATAGTAGTAAGAAGTAAGCACGGTAACTGGTGACTCTCAGCCGAATGCATGCACGGTTGCTTGTGTGGCGGCAGCTGTTGAAAGCACCAAAATAACATGTAGTTGTCCTGTTAAAGCCATTAATCCATCGTTCAATACATATTCATCTGTATGTGCCAACCATTTATGTAAGTTAATACAAGCAACAAAGGACACATCGCTGAAAGTCACCTATCAACACAGTCACTCGTTTAATTGAAACACCTGTTGCACTAAAACAGTTGTGATCACGTTGGGATTCTGTCCAAACATTGATTCTTATAACCAATTATGCAACAAACCGGACATTTTGATGCTGTTAACAGTTGTATATCAATGTTTAAAGATAAAGACAAAAGGCCACTTCCATTGCCATAATGTGCACACATATTTTTTGATGACGTCGGCTGTGAAAAAAGGTATATATTCACACCAGAAAAAACTGGTTGTGAGCAAAGCACTAAGATGATCATCATTTAAAGGTGATTACATTGGTGTTATTAATTAAAAACTGATCAAGAGTTGTACTTTCAAATCAAGTCTGGAGTCAGGCAGTGAAGTTGCACGTCGTAGTTTAATGGCTACCTGTACATCTGACTTGAGTGTCAAATCAGCAGCTTTGCTCAGAGCAGCTCAGATGAGGAATAATTCACAGCGATGTCTGGCTGTCTGCCAGATCAGATTGAACTATTCTCAGAGCAGATCAATTCCCAGCCTCTCTTTACCACTGCTGGTGGTGAGTGACTCCGCTAATTATAACAAGGGAGAGCATGACCTGAATACTGTTTTTCTCTTGCAGCTCACCAGCACGGGGACACACTCCTACACAGCAGACACACACACACACACACACACTAGTACACACTGCCCGACCAGCTACTACCTGCAGTCCAGCAACATAAACTATCTTGCATAGGAGTAACGTACAGCGTACACATGTGGTATGGTGTGACCTTGTGTAATGACTCCAACATAAATTATTTTACGTTGGAACAAATCGTCATATCACATGCATGCAAACACACACACTCTGTGTTTATCACAGCCAATACAAATAAGCCTGTTTTTCCAGTGTATACCTAAACACTGTGTCACACATATACAAGCAACACACGTACATCATCACGTTGACGCACTGACACACCAGGTCCGGAGTATTGTCAGATAACAATAAATCATTGGGCCTTCCACGGCACTGCCGCCCATTCCCACAGTGACTGTTCATCCTGCTTTTTGAACTTCTGAAAAAGAGAGCGAGAGACCGCAGAGAGAGAGAGAGGGAACCTGTTCCTGTGCCTGCTCAACAGCATGACGAACACACTCGCTGACAGAGACGCACGCACACATCAATCAGTTGGTGAGTCACCTTATTCATGGGACGACCACTGCACAAAGAAAGAATGCAAAGCCTAAAAATAACAGCCATCATTCCTATGGAATCTGCAGCTCATACGTGTTTAGACGGCCTGCAGAGACAGGTTCACGTGACCTTTTTGAGTCAAGCTGAGGCGAGCCCTTGTGACCTGGTTAAGTGTGTGACCTCTTGTGGAAGGAACTGTGTTGGAAATGTGGAAATAAATGATTTGGAAGGGCACGCTTCTGTTTGGCAGGAGGGGTTTTGTAAAATAGAGGTGATAGTGCTCTTACACACACACACGCACGCACACGCACACACACACCACACACACACACACACACACAGGCCAGCTGGTGCTCTGTGTTTTGGTGAGGCACTGGGCCTGTGTGACTTAAAGTAGTGGAAAAAGAGAAGTCTTGTGCAACACGGTCATGAATCGTTTTCAATCACCCTTCAAAGTCTGGTTCATACATTCGTAGGTAACAGCCCATAGTTTACTGATCATCCTGCTTTCGAGAATACTGCATCACTTTCACACCGATTGCTGATTTGTGTATATACAAGTACAGTAGTTCTAGATTGGGATCAGTCTCTGGGAGCCCAGCTGCTATGATGTTGTTTACGGAGCCGCACTGGCATATTTTATGTGAATGCTTATAGCCCATGCACCACTAAGGCTTTATAAGAGTGAGTCATATCCACATAACAAACAAACCCAGCATGGGAACATATCATGGTGATGTTAAAGCTAGAGTTAAGGCCCATACACTGGAGCTTTGTGCGGGCTAGTTCACACTTGAGGCCGAACATTTGGAGAGCAAACAGCTCAGGTACCATACAGGAGGTCTGTGGAGAGATTGTTGCAATAAAATGGCTGAACATTAAGGAACAACTGAGTCAGAGAAAGATCTTTAAGGATTGTTAATTATTGTCTAAGCCATGTGAGCATGCTTGATCAGGCAGCCATGATAAGTAGCAGATGATTTCTTCATTCCTCTCACATGGTAGTTTTGTTTTTTTTACCCCCAATATCAGCAAAATCTCAGAGCAGTATTTCTGAGAATGTTGACACCATAACAAACAAACTGAGGCGGAAAAAAAGAGCACGGATGCTTGCGCCATATGGTCACGCAGTCTTCTGTGAAAGGTAATACAGCCGGCTGTTTCATCAGAGCGGAGCTCGAGCCGGTGCCGCTACAGGATTGCTCAATGGTTGTGTCACCAGGAGGCTGGACTGGTCGGGCGGAGTGTTTGAGCTCTGAGCTCAACATCACCGCAGCTCACTCACTCTCTGCCTCTCTCTGAGTGTGAGGCGGTCTCTCTTTCCATCCCTGTCTCTCCTTCTCTCCCCCTCTCTCTCTCTCTCTCTCTCTCTTTCTCTCTCTCTGTCTGGACTCTGAGGGATCGGGATTTTCTCACCAGAAGTGCACAGACCTCAGAGCCACCGTCGGGCATTCGCTCTCCTAAAAGGACGTGGGTCGGATTATCCCTTGAATCCGCGGAAGTTTCATTTATAGCTCAACGAGAATGAATCTCACACGGGGAAATGGAGCGCAGCGTTTGTAGTTTATTTTAAAGACACGTACCAAAACCAGTCAGGGTCTCGTTTTTGCTTTGATGGTGAGTCGGTCTATCAGGATGAACTTGCAGTGGAGCAGCCCGGCACCCTGCATCCGCACCGGCAGAGTCGCGCACAAGCGGCTGGACTCAGACGATCAGCCGCCGACCAAATGCGCCAGGCTGAGCGCCGAGGCGGGGGACACGCAGGGACTCCTCGGCACCTCTCCTGGTTCCCCGGTCAGCCCCGTCTCAAACGGTATCCCGGCGACCCACCAGGGGCCATCCAGGATAGGACCATTTCTGCTTCTACCTCAAATGGACCGGGAGAGCGTGCACAGCGCGATGAACAGCGACACCGGCGACGAGCAGCTGTGCAAGGTATGCGCAATCCCGTCGTTGTGCAATTGTCTTTGAATGAATGGTCTTTGAAGATATGGCGTTGCTCAACAGCCTGTCTGACATGTCATCGGGATTCAGCCGACTTGTTCGGCAAATGTCATTCTCACGTGCAATATGCGTGTCACACATTTGCGTAATAACAGGAGTGATTTTTTTAAAATCCCGAACTACATTAGATTATTTCAAATATGTTGACAAAGACAGGAAGCACCAGTCCGCCCCATAGCCTCCTCAGATGGAAATACAGCCTACCTATTGAAATCCACCTATCCTCGGCACTGTAGCTTCACACGGTGTCTGTCAACTCGGCTCATTTGCATACACGTCACTGCAATACGCCACGCCGTGACACACACAACAGGCAAACATGTGAGGCAAATATTCATGATAATGACAGTATCCCTCCGCTGCTCCAGATCTATGCGTTTTATGTTGCACGACAGACCTGCAGGCGTTTGGCTTTGTTGATTAATAAAGTTAATCGCTTCATGCTTTTCTAATTCGTTTGTCATGTTTTTGCAAAAGCAGCTGGAATCAAAGAATATCCCACGCCTTTGTTTTTTTTTTAACTCGCTGCCAAATGTGCATGCTTGTTTCCTCAGATGATCATTAAGAACACACTGACCCATTGCCTCCTCCTCCTCCTCACACACAGTCTCCCGCCCCCTCTCTCCGAATCTTCCTAATTTCCATCCTGCATCTCTGTTTTGCTCTCCTCTCTCAGGTCTTTGATATGGGAGTGTACCAGGAAAAGATCAGAGCCTACGGGATCCTACCAGCCCACAAGAATGTAGCCGGAGTCAGGGACATCATCCTTGGCGAACGTAAAGCCTACGTGTTCCTGGACAAGGACTTTGGGGACATGCACACCCTGGTGAAGAGCTGTCGCAGGCTGGACGAGGAGCACGCCTGCAGGCTCTTCCGTCAGGCGGCTCAGGCTGTGGCACACTGCCACCAGGCGGGCATCGTGCTGGGTGACCTCAAACTGCGAAAGTTTGTCTTCGCAGATGAGAAAAGGTGAGAAGCATATCCCTTGCAGTACTTTCAAGGACACTTAAAATACTGGTCCTCAGTGTCAGATGACACCTGAGCGCTTTCTCGCATTGTAACCGTGCACCTGCTCCGCATCATGTTCAATCGTCTTAGTTTCATTGAGCTCCTATAACAGGTAACTTTATTGTGATGCCGTCAGACCTAAATACATGCATTGCAGTGGGACGAGCCAGTGAAGGCGAAGAGCCAACGCAGCAGCAGCTGATACACACAGGCCATGTGTGCAGATATCAATGTGGGCACAGATAGAGTAGGAGGTTCTGTACTTGTGGAGGCAGACTGCATAGCTTCCCAGATTCTCGCCCTCTCTGTCTGTCTCCCGACGTGTCTCTTTGTATGCGTGTTTGTTTTGCATGTTTGCGCGCACGCATGTGTGAATGTAGTGGGTGGTAGTTTGGCAGAGCTGCGAGACGAGGCTGGTGAATGAGACAATCATCCCCTTCTCCATTCGATAGCTTAGAATATATCTATTCCTCATTATTTATTAACACATTACATCATAACAATTCTGCAGAACAACTGCTTCCAACAAGGATTCATTGAAATAAACGTTCATCCCTGCATGATTGAGTAGGTCAAAGTGCTTTGCTTAGAGCTGGCTCCCACACATTCGTGCTACACATTCGGTTCAGGAAGACACACAAAACGCCTGCTTACAAAACTATTTGTCGCCTCTTTGCCCTCGCGTCACACTCTTTCCTGTAAGCGCCTGTTGATGTAGCACTACCCCCTCCTCCCCCCTTTGGCTTTCCAAAGGCCCTTTTTCATGGAGACTTCTCAACAGTAACATTCTCCAGCCATGACCTCTGGGTTAGCAGGGTCACACTGGATGAATGAGAGCAGACAGCCAGTGAGAGAAGTTGAAGTTGGTTGTGTCCCTCTGATAGCTATACGGCTGCAGAGCGATGAGTCACAGAGTATATGTGCAGAAAGAAAGAGGAGGGGGGCTGCATAGCTCATTTTATTTCCTTGTGCGTGTGTGTGTGTGTCCATACATTCATATCTGTTGTATGAGCGCTAATTAAACATTCAGAGCCAGCTCAATGGCTTTTGCCTGTAATTTAGTATTTAGTTCGCAGAGCATTGCAACATTGATGCTGGTACATCCACAAGACCCTGAAGTTGTGGGATACTTCTCATTACACTTTGGCAGGCGACATACTGCAGTGCCACTACAGATGATTTACCGTGATGTGACTATAAGAACAAAAGCAGTAGATTTTGCCGATAGTGTGGAATTTAGCTTTGGTTCACCCTGAGGTGGCTTCCTCTCTATCCAATCACTGGCAGACCTTTGACGTACATCAATATCAGTCTTCTTGAAATGTTTCAATTCTGCGTAACCCCATCAATCCGAAATCAGGCATCTTTCAAATCCCGACAATCACGCTGTGATGCAATGTCCCTGCTAACAATGCAGCACCCGAGCCAGAGACAGAAAGTCACAACTATTTGACAAATGCTATCTCTACGCACACACACACACACACACAGTGCATTTGGAGAAGCCAGTTTAGGGAAAGTGACTAGCACTGTGAAGCATGCAGAGCTTCACTGCTGGGCCGGCCTTCCTGTGCGTCACTGATGTGGCAACAGCCATTTGAGGGTAATTATGGGATGGCTGGCGCCGCAAGTGTGGGACCCAGGTGCAGATAGCCGCGGAGAGAGAGAGAGAGAGAGAGAGAGAAAAAAATGTACTCTCAACAGAAGGATGAGTCATTCTCTCCACCCCTCTAACTCTCTCTGTTCTGTTTCCTTTTCTGTCTCCATCGCTCGCTCTCTACTCCCCTGACTTATCTCCTCCACTATCTTGGTGTTTAAATATTATTTTCTTTCTATCTTGGTCCTTCTGGCTGTCACTCTTTTCATCCCCTCTCTGGCTGATTATTCCTCTCTTCAGCCACTCCGTCTGACAACTGAAGTGTCTCCCAGAGTCAGTCGACCCTCTGATTGTGAGATAAAGAAGCATACTACTTGATAAAGCCTCAATCACTGTGTTAGTCTTGGGAGCAAATCTTAAGAGGCACACATTTAATTTTTAATAAAATCCTGGCACGTCTGTCGCTGTAGAAAATGAATCATTCATTTTCCCATTCCTATCAATCATTTTGAAATTGAGCTTCAGACATAAATGTCCTATTCTACAAATACAATTTCACAATCTCAGTTGCTCTGGACTAACTGCATGTCCTGTCTTTAACATGGCTAAATATAGCATTGTGAGTGTGAGTCGGGGAGGAGAAGGACTTGTATATTTGTGTGTGTGAGTGTGCATGTGACCATGTGTGCCAGGAAGTCATTAGAAATTTGCTTCGGCAGCTCTGATTCTCAGACCGGACTTACTGTTGTGCACTTAGGTCTTAGGGAGTTCACTGGTGTGTGTGTGTGTGTGTGTGTGTGTGTGTGTGTGTGTGTGTGTGTGTGTGTGTGTCCATCTGCCATGCAGCTTAAGGCTCAAGGAAGGATGCTTGTTTTTCCTGTGATGCAATTAGTGACTTACATTTAATAGATCATTGAAATGTTTGACAGTGGTAAACAAAGCCACTGTTAGAAATAGACTTACACCCACACAAACACTACACACCACTAGTGTTGCCCTAGATCAAGGAAAGACTATGATTTCAAATATTGTTAAACATGGGAACTCTGATGACATCTTTTCCAACAACAACACGACATTCTGCAAAGAATATTCGGCTTGTGACATGCAGATTTGGACGGAGGTTCTTTGGTTTCACAAAGCGTACAAGATAACAGATGATGTCACTTCCAAGTTGCAGTGCGACTAAGGCTCTCACTAGTAGCTGCTGTTCTTGTAGAAAGGGGATTCTCAAATGTAACATGTTGCTCACAGAAAGGAATGTACTACATTAAACTTCTTTTATTTGTCACAGCTTTTTAAAGGTCCTTTGAAATGTCCTGACCTTATTTTGACTTGTTCTTCACAGGACACAGGTGAGACTAGAAAGCCTTGAGGACTGTCGCGTCCTAGAAGACCCAAGCGACGACTCCATGTCAGACACTCACGGCTGCCCCGCCTACGTCAGCCCAGAGATCCTCAGCGGCTGCGCGCCTTACTCTGGCAAGATGGCCGACATGTGGAGCCTGGGGGTCATGCTGTACACCATGCTGGTTGGCCGTTACCCGTTCCACGACCCGGACCCGGCCAAGCTGTTTTTCAAAGATCCGCAGAGGCCAGTGCTGTTTGCCAGAGGGCTTGTCGCACAGGGCCAAGTGTCTGCTCCAGAGCCTGCTGAGGAAAGAACCCTGGGAGAGACTCACGGCGAATGAACTGCTTGCTCACCCATGGTTCCACCAGCCACCGTCGTCGCAGGAAGTGGCACTGGGTGAACAGGAAGTGAGCTCGGCAGAACAGATGGTACCATCCTTTAAAGTGGAAGAGGATGATGATCTGTTCTGCTGACGAACTCGATTCAGCTGAGACTGGCTGAGGGACCAAAACAGGAATTGCTATGAGGGATTCCATTGTTGTGTTTTTACAATGGCACTTTTTAGAAACCCATTTGTGTAGAACTGAGTGTACATGCACCCTCAAGCTTTCTACAAGAACTCACTGTACTGTATTTTGTTGTTGTATGTGCGTTACTTGCTAAGGGCATTGTTCACAATGATCATTCTTATGTTTCTTTATGTATGTTTTTCAAAATGATTTGGTGCTAAAAGAAATAACAATTTCTGAATTTGCCAGATTACGTTAACAAAATTAGCTCAGCAGCTACTATGAGTGTATCACAGAGAAATAACCCATGGCAAACAACAGTCACCGATCCTTGCTCTCAGCCTGGACTCAGAAGGCTTCAGGAAGCATTAGATGAATCTTGAATTGGAGGCGAGGAGACGTGACGTTGTTCCTCTCACTCTAGTCTCTGACCAGGCTGCAGGCTCCACCGGCTGACTCACTGCCCGGCTCGAGGAAGGCCTAGCACAAGCTTGACGTCTCGCAGCAGGCAGTGTCATAGAGTGAGAAAGACGCTTAGCAGAGGACTGATGTGTCACACTCAGAGGGGACGCTACGAAGGTGTCTGACTGCCAATCTGGCAACGTCTCAGCAAGTAGAGAGCTTTTACAAATCTCACACCATCCACAGAAGGTTGAGACCGGCAGGATGCTACGAGTGTAAAACTCACTGAAAAGTCACACACACACACACACACACAATAATAAGCAGTGGACTGGGCTAGCACAAGTCCTTGTAAATGAGGAGGAAGGAAGACGTTTTACAACTAAATCTTGTACCGATTCAAAAACATGCTCATATCTGAATATATCATCAAAAAAGGTTGCATCGGAACAGGAAGTGTCGATAAATGTGACTGTGATCAATCTGTTCAGCTCTTCTGAAACACTGCATGTGCAGTTAGCCACAGATAAACCCAACACTAATGTTTCTTAAAATAAAGTCAGACGTTGTCACATGGCTTTGCAGCAACAGAGATGGTTGATCTTAAGCCCAAACCAACAATTCCAAATGGTACTTTCACTTGAATTACAACGCCATGACTTATCTCTCAATCCAACAATGTTGTATTTTTACTTCTTAAAGAAATGTGTCAAATATTCAGTTAAGGAACTATTAAGTCAGAAAGAAACCCACTTCAGAAAAATGAAGACTTTCTCAGTTGAGCAGGTGAACGTGTTTTGTTAATTTCTGTTGGAACATTATGTCGAGCTGTGTTGCTTTAACAAAGCTGAGTGTTGTGCCCGTATCACTGTGTTTCATAAACTGAAATGTGGCTCTGAATCAGTCGCAGGCTGTATTTGATGTTGGTCGTCTAATGATGACTCAACACTTCAGCGTGTCTGTAGAAAATGGGCCTGACCTTGGCTGGAAGAATCGGTTCTGACTGTTTCACGCTTTTCATGGTACTTTTTCCCTTCCTTTTTATTTTATTTCTCTGTCGTTGAAAGCTGTATCCAAGGAGATTCGTCATCATAGTTAGAGACATGATGCACCATGTTCTAAAAGATCTCTTATCTTGAATAGTGACAGGCGGATGCAGACCTTCAGTGACATGTATCTTTGCAGGCTCGATCTGCAGCCAGCTATTTCATTCTGGCACAATCATTTTGAAGACGGTACTAAATATGGCATATCTGAGAAGCGCTGTGCATTACATGTTTGGCTCAACAAGTGGATTAATAAAACGTCTGCTGCAGTTCTTTAATTCTTTTCTCTCATCTGTTCGAGATACCAGATGGGAACGGATTTGTGACAATCTGAATTGTTCCTCACAGAAAAGTAATTTCAGAGATTAAGGATGTTATTCCTGGTTCGTACAAGCAGAGTCACACATTTGTGTGACACGTAGAGTAAACTGACACGGGTGCACAAACTTCATATTGCACTGTGAATTCTGTATTTGTGACACAACCTCGAGGCTATTGCTGGTCCGGACAGGTTACATACGAGATGTATTCATTGTACAAAAGGTGTAAATATGTATATTAGAAATATGTGTGGAGATGTTGAATAAAGATCACATTTTTTCATATGACCATGTTGTTTTGTTTTCATTACTATTGCTTGTCTCTCTCACGCACACCCCATGCAAACACTTGCACATTACACAGCCCAAGCTCATGCCAAGGATTCCTTGCAATTCTCATTACATTTTCTCATTTTCGTCAGCGTTTTCAATTTCCTCCTTGAAAGGGAAAAAAACAAACCTCTCTCTCTCTCTCTCTCCATCTCTGCCTGTAACCGTTTACTCTTCTCTGACCTTTGCGTAATGTAACATTTAACTCCTCAAACACACAAATGTCAACAGTGGGTCAGTGTCTTTTCCTGGAATACGCAAGGGGGAGCGGATACGCCACTCGCTCTTATTTCCTCAGCTTCAGCGGTAACTGGTGGAAATCATCAAACAGTAGCACTATTCAAACCCAAATACATATAATCCTTTTTTTAATCTCATCCACTTTTGCTTATGAATCATTGTTTGACCTATAACATATTGGCACGTCGCCACTGTCCGTGTGTTATGACTACCTTAGGCATGGCTGGCTGGGGCTTGCGTAAGCCCTGTGTTTGCGTGTGTGTTCATACGCATACCTGCCTGGAAGTGTGTGTGTGCATGGGTGTGCATGTGTGTGTGTGTGTGTGTGTGTGTGTGTGTGTGAGCACAAGAGTCAGATTAAGTATCAACAGGGTAGCTGGTGTGTCTCAGCTGGGAAGCTGCCAAATAAGCGATTGCCTAACCTGTCAGAGACGTTTTTTTCGGGGATGACAACTGGGCCCCCAAAAGGTAGGTTAGTAATTAGGTGAAGTAATACATATCAGGAGTAAGGTGTTTGGGGGAGGGTTGGAGGGCGGGAGGGAGAAAGGAGGTGGTTGTTTGAAGGAGCGTGAGGAAATTACTTTTGTTTGTACATGTAGAGTCTGTCATTTAGGGCTTAACATGATTCAATGATACAGAAATAGCTATTGTACACTTTGCTTAATACCAGAACACACTGACTGAACATCGGAGATATGGCTTCAGTTGGCCACAATAACAGGAAGCAGAATTACTTTACGACACTGGAAATCAATGAATGGGTGGAACAAGTGTTGAAGATGTCATCATAAGAGAAGGAAGCATACATAATGAGAGGGAAAGAAGATGTAGCTGAAGAAGGTTTGGGCACCATTCTTGGCCTTGACCAGATTCACACTGAACAGCCTCTAAAATGACAATCCACCATTTTGAAAGCTCAGGTGATTAAGGTGGATCCACTCCTGTATTGTTATTATGGTTTTACAACACTGGGTACAATGATGGGTGCACATTTGTTTTCTTTGGTTATGACATAAAAAAAAAAGTGGTTATGAAAAAAGTTTCTTTCAGCACGTGGGTGAAGGACTGTATGTGCATTGTAAATAGGATGGATGCCTACAAGTTAAACATCAATAAAAGATAATGATAAGGGAATAGTTAGACATAGTTGGGGAATGTATGAAAAAATGATGTTCCAAAATGTCACACTTCCTCAAAGGTTTAGGTCAACTTAAGGTTATGGTTAGTATTCAAATAGAGGTGTTTTGTGGTGGGGAAACAAATGAAGTCAGGTGTTCTCCATTGTGTGTCTGTGTGACCTCATAAAGTGTAAACGGCACCCTTCCTATTTATTCAGGTTCATTCCCAACCACACATACACACTAACTTCCTTGTTGGATGAACACACACTAGAGCGTCATAAGATAGTTCCTCAAGCCTCATGACCTCACTTAATGAAATTGAATTGCAGAGAGAGTTTACTGGTAATTCATGGGATGTTTGAAGCTCTTGAGGGCCGATAACAAAATATGTGATATCATCACATTTATCACAATATATCATTTAGGGTTACGGCTTATCATTTCATTATTGTTGATGATAGTTTGGTGAGGGATAAGGCTGGTGTTTTCAACTGTCATCTTAAATCACAAAGGCATACCTGGAGTTAATTTGAGTGATGTCAAGTTATGGTCTCTACTCCCATCTTATGGAGATACGGCAAACTGCAGCTCTGTGGCCGATAACATACTGCATGTCTTTGTAGTACAGTCTGTCTCTATTGCTCCTCCTCAGGTTTATTCTAGTGTTGCTCCCATTAAGCGGGTTTGGTGGATTTTATTTTTAAAAGCCATGTATAAAGTGTGCCTTTTTAGAAAGTGAAAACTTTTTTTAAATATATGACAATTAGGAATGACAGATGAAAAGACCAATACATAAGAAAAACATTACATTAGGTTTAAAGAATATGTTTAAACGTCTATATTCGGCCCATCTCATCTCTCTTTAATCTCTTTTATATTTGTACAGATCAAATATTCCAGTCAAGGTGAAATCCCATAGAACATAATAGAGATGACGTATAATAATACAGTGTGTGCAAACTGATCCGGTACAATAATCATAAGTTCTGCTCTGCGACTGTGTCTTAGTGGTGAGCAGGGTCGTCCTTCAATCAAAGGGATCGGTGGTTCGATCTCCGTCTCCTCTAGTCCATGTTGTTGTGCCCAGTGTGTGAATGGCGTGAACAATGACATGTAGTGTTAAAAGCACTTTGAGTGGCCGGAAGACAGGTCCAGTTACTATTTACTCATCCAACATTTAATTATTCTTCAAGGCTAAATTAAGGAACTACCTTGTGTGAATACTCTGACATTGTAAAATGAAATCCTACAATAAGTGTAATCATCTTTGACTTTCATTACACATTTCTGTGCAGTAGCTGAAAGCTTTCAGGCACCGCTGAGCACACTTCATGTGTCAAATCATCTTCCGTGTAGAAACATGTTTTTTAAGAGCTATGCGGGTGTTTTACTCTTATTGGCTAATCTGGCAACATCGTTAACTGTCTGGGTCAAGGCAAGAGAGGCTGATTGGTTTCCATCGACAGATGGACGATTTTACAACCAAACTGTTTAAACAATTTGGTCTGCTGCCGTTTAGGACCCAATAAAGCCCAAATCTGAGGTCGTATTATGTTGCCTGCCTCAAATCAAATTATAGGTTTTAATGCATGAGTATGGGACTTTCTATTGTTTCGGCAACATATGACAGCCAAACGTGTCTTATGATGAAACCAGCAATCTTCTTATGTTATGTAGATTTCCTCAGAAGAATTGTTCTATCCAGCTATCTCCTGTATGTTAATCTCACATCAAAGTCTTAGATCCACCCGTACCTTGTTTTAAAGAGGATAGTTCAATTGAAAAGAAGAGGGATAACCAGGCCAGGTGCATAAAAACACTGCCCTCTTCTGGAATTTTGTTGTCATAACATGGTCATCGTGAACAGTCAGGAGTCCATGAATCCATAAAACACAGAATTAAGTATGTTTAAAGCATTGTTTGATGTGTAACTTTCCAACAAAGTAAAAAGCTTAAGATATTATGTCTCTTGTATTTCCAGCTAGGAACTAGGGCTCAGAAAACAGGCGAGGAGAAGTTCTGATTAACAAACCCTGTAAATTCAGGCCACCAGGGGCCACATCATCTGTTTTCAAATTCCTTTTATTTTTCACGATGATAACAAAGAGCCCTGAAGGACCACTTTGCTTGAAATAACCTCATCAGAGAAGCGCTCTCCGTTCCCCTCCTGTCTATGCGTAACACTCAAGACCTCCACTTGCCTCCAATGGAGAATAATGCTGTCAGAGAAAGACCAAAGATTGTACTATTCCATGTTTTTTTGGGCAGCATCCAACGATTGTTTTTCATTGTCGATTCATTTGATGAATATTTTCTTATTTAGAGGTTCTCTGGGGAGTTTTTGACCATTTGCAGTGTTACAAAGCAATGTCTTTATGAGTGTTTTAATTGTTCTCGTGCTCACACATGAGCCGGTGGGTGACACGATTCACATTCCTACCAGTGGTTTCACACTATTCCACTATTCCACCGGCGGTGGTAATGTGTCAACAAAAGCATTGAAGAAGACGACTGTTAGATCCTAAACATGGATTTAAACAAACCTTTTAAAACCTTTCTTTTATGAAGAAGGAAATACATCAACATGTTTTTTAGAGATCAAGGATTTACACGTGTTCCAGTGCGAAACACTGAATGTAACTATAACTTTTGTTTGTTTTGTAGAAAACTCCAAAGGAAACCTTTAGTAACAGCTAACACGTGATGTAAAAAGAAGGGCAACTTTCATTCACTTCCATTTCCCTCCTCTCCTGTCTGTATTATTCTGTTTCTCTCTCAGATTTCAAAGGATATGGGTTTACTGAGCTTGCTTGATTAAATAAACATCTCTCCTGCAGGTAGAAGAGACCAAACAAAGAGAAGTGATTGATTCTAAGTGCCACAAATACAGCATGTGTTCTACATCCCACATGAGCTCATCATTACATCCATTTATCTCTAATAGCTACAGCAGAACAGGAGGTAGGCTGCATGTCGTTTCATCCACGAGTCCCACTGCAGTTTCCTGGAAATGTGTAATTCTGCCACCAGTGCGCACTCATGCTGCAGTGTGAACACTGACATGGCAATTAGGCCAAATGGAGAGTACCAGAGCGTCCTCTGGAAGCTTTGTGTCATTCATAAAGTCATACTGACAGACAGTTCTAAACAATCATATTTATTCTTCAGAAATTCTGCAATTTCAGAGGCAATTCTGAATATCAATAGTCAAAGTCATGAGGGGGTCGAGCCCATCCCAGCATCCCAGGAAGCATCGAAAACACGCTGCAAAACCATAACAAGACCAGCAAAAAACCCTACAAGAAAAAACTAATCTTTCCCACAGTAAAGCTTACAGCTGTGACACTATGCCTCCCTTATTTGCCTATTTTTCAAAGTGAAATAACTTCAGCTCTCGGGAAGTGGAAATACTAAATTGTATTGTTTTGGTTTGATAAAAGTGAAATTAAGACAGAAAACAACAAGGCCAGAACAAAAAAGTGTTATTCTTCTTCTCAAGTCTTCTGGGGAACATCGAAATGAAGCTGTACTCCCAACCTCTGGGGTCTTTTTACAAAAGAAAACAGAATCACCGCCAATCTCACTGCAACAGACCCAAGTCCGTGAGGAGAATAGAAATCAGGCGACTTTGTGGTTTTCATCATTGATGGTATTCATTGGAATTTAGCCCAGCCAGGAGTTGATTATTTCTTGTATGAAGGTCAAAAGATCTTTCAAAATATGAAAACTGTCTATATACTAAACCTGTCAGGGAGAGCTGATGTTTGTTAAGTGTGGGTGTACAGTGCATGTACATGCTGTTAATTCCTCTAAGGTCATACATCAACACTTTTCCTTACTGATGGCAGATAGAAATGGTGCAAGAGATTAGCTCAAAATTAAACAAAGAGCGCAGTGTAAAGGGATTTTCTGTACAGTGGCTGTTGCTGCAGCCTTTGTGGTCTTTCATGCCACTGAGCTTTAAAATTATTCTTACTCTCTAAAAATGCCCATTAGCCCACTTGCTGCTCACTTCAAGCTGCAAATAAGATGTAGGTACCATTGTACGGAAATACAGGGATCAGTTCAGCAGCATTAATGCTTGACCTGCATATTTAATAGCAAAACTGCATGCATGAGAGCAAAAGCGCTGCAATCTCACCTGTGTATCTCACAGTTAATCTACTGGTGGAATGAATCGCCGACATGACATAAACATTTAAGTGATGTACTTAATACATTTCTACTTACTATGGTATATTTCAGAGAGGAATGTTGTAAACACTGCAATAGGGGCAAAGTGTGGCTTCACTTTTGATACTTTGCTAGTACTTTGAGGTATTACTACTTTTAATTAACCTGCGTTTTTGGCCTTTGGAGACAAAGCTAACAAGCTGTAAACACAACATGAAGGTGAATGTAGCTACTGAAATTAATCCAAAGAGAGACAACACAGACTAAGAATCAAACACGGCCGACAATTAAAAAAGAAAATGTCTGCAGACAACACCACAGGGGCGCAACAAAGGCATCATTAGTCCACCAAAATGAAATCACGTGCCACTCCTTATAGAATCAACAGATGAGTAAAGCATAAATCACAGAAGCAACTACAAGGAGATGTATAAACAATATAAACTTCACAGCACCTGAAGCCACAAACACACAATAAAGCAAAAAGACAGCTGCAGCACAGTTTCTCCACACACAAAGGCCTTGTTACTAGGCAACATACTGGTTGCTGACGCTCTCCTCTGAGGCCTGCAGTGATTTACAACAGCAATAAGCCGGTGGCCATATGTACTCACCTGTCTCAACGTCATTCTGTGGGTCCTGTGCACCGCAAGGTCCTCCATGTTAATTACCAGTCCACTCAGAACTGTTGTCCCAGTGTAATCAGTCCAGTAATGTTTGCATTCAGCATGTTAGCAACGTACACCTGTTGATGATGCAACATCGTAGGTGTGTTTGATTTGAGTCCCTTGGCGTGATCTCCAGGTTGTGCATTAGATCGCTGCTTAATTAAGGTAGATTACGGTTGCTCCTCTTTGCAATCAGGCCAATGTACAACAATCCTAACCAAACCTCATGATGCATTCTTGTGCATTTCTGAACAGTTCAGCAACTGCGAGCCCCGGATAGCAGCATCTGGTCTGTCTTCCCAAAAGCTCACTGCACAATCATGGAACATGGGGGTGATTGATTTGTTTGGCATCTGCATGGAGGGTGTCCTAGTCACCTATTTCATGGGTGAGAATGAGGGGAGAGCTTGTCAAATTGTATTGCTTTCACTTCGATTGTTATCTCTCAGTACATCACAGTTTTCCATATTCAATTAAATCATACATTTAAGTTCACAAATATATGATCTTAAGATTGTTGCTTCTAATTGTAATGGTTAAGTACAGAATGTGCCCCATCGTCAGGGGAAGTTGTCACGCTATGCGGGGCAATTACCACATCAACAACAAATAAGAACATGTGTAAAGGTAAAGGCTTTCCAAACTCATTAATGCGGTTAAAAAATCTGATTAATTTAGAAAGATGTTCAAATAGCAAGGCTTCATCAGTGTCTGGAACAACCCATGAAACATAACAAATGAACAAATAACATTTAGTCTACCGTGGGCAAGACGACAAACCATAAAATAAATAATTAAATAATTAATCTTGAACCATGACTATTTTCAAAACCAAATGCAGCATGAATGTACTGCTACAATACTACAATCTATTTAAGAAAATATTTTATAAAAACAACTTTTTTACAGTAACAAGAGTAAATCTCACCTAATTCATTACTTCCACCACTAGTAACTCTCTAAAGGGGACAGTTCTGCATAATGATGAGAAGGCCTAGTTTAACTTTTCATGCTTTAAGTACAACATAGATATGAAGTTGATATGGTTGAACGTTCAACACATACAGAGCACCTGAAGCATTAATTCTGAGTTGTGTGTCTGGCCACCTAGCAAATGTAAGTCAATATCCTCTCTCTTTTCAGCTCTATAGGATCTCGACCAAAGGTTACTATTATTATACAGATGCTCCACTATGTTCTATGAATCTTCTTCCACCATTGAGTGTGCTTCACTTGCTCGTACTTATGACAATATGACAAGCAAGCTGCGTGTAATTGAACTGAACTTCATTGATCCTCGGGGGGGGGGGGATCAAACACACGCCCCCCTGACACGCTGTCTAGACTCATTTAATTGGGGACTGATGTTCGTTAAGTTGGCTCATCACCGTCCCTGCTCATTGGCTGGTTTGCTTTTCTCAGAGTGGGGGATATTGAGAGCACTAGCATATTACACTATAGTCTATATACAGAGCCTGAACTCTGTTAAACATGAACACAGATTAAGTCACCAATCCACATAGTTATACCCCTTTTCTCTCCAGCTACTCTGAGCTCCCCCACGGGTGAGCCAGGGGGTATGAACAGGGGAGCAGTGAAAGGGGTAATCTTTCACTCCTTTGCATAGCACAAAGGCTTAGCTGGCGATAAGCTCACACTCTGCAGCAAGCACGGCACGTAATATTAGATACACACTGCTCGCTTTAGGAGGAAAGTTGGTCCGACATCTGAGAGATTTGAGAGGATGTTGAGGCAATAATTATACATGCAGAGATACAGGAATACACATGTAAGCACACACAAAGAACCAATACACAGTCCTGATGTGTTTACCTTGCATTTGAGCTACAAGGCCTTTAAAAGTAGCATAATTACTTAATAACAAAAGTGCACTGTAAAATAAAATAAAACAAGTGTGTGTGTGTGTGTGTGTGTGCATGTGTGTGTGTGTGTGTGTGTGTGTGTGTGTGTGTGTGTGCGTGCGTGCGTGTGCGTGTGTGCATGTGTGTGTGTGTGTGTGTGTGTGTGTGTATGTGTGTGTGTGTGTGTGTGTGTGTGTGTGTGTGTGTGTGTGTGTGTGTGTCTGTGTGTGTGTGTGGCACAGGGTTTCGGGATGCTGTGGTCCATTTATTCACTTCTTTTGCACATAACAGGTAGCTGCCGCGTTCATGAGTCAGCGGGTGATGGATGGAGAGGAGGAAAACACTCAGAGGCTGAAGGAATGATGGACAGATGGAGCGAAAAGCAAGACAGGAGTTTAGTGGGACGATAGCGGAGGGTTGGGAGGGAGGGAACAGAGTAAAATGCAGCAGCAGCAGGATGGGGGATAAAATGGAACAAGAATGAGGGGAGACAAGGAGAGCGAAAATAATAGAACAGCGAGAAGTCAAGAAGGGGTGTTGCAGCAAGCTGAGAGTTCAGTTTGCATGGCTCCACTCTGCGGGTGACTTTAATTACTTTTCAGCGCCACTGCCTCTCCTGGTCATGAGCTGCATGCTCCAATCACCAGCTTCTGATTATCGGGCCACTGCCCGCTGTCAGGCCGTAATTACGTTCACGGCTGGAGAGCGTCTCAGCACGTCTGAAAGCTTACAAAGTCGTCATCCATGCTCTCCTTCTCTTTGGGCTTCAACTGCACAATGTCGAGTGTGCTGTTGTTGCTGGAAGTAGATTAAACTAACAATAATGAATAAATAACAAGATATGTAACGATTATAAATAATTCAACTATGATTTATAAACCAATGAATTAGTATAACAAAATTAGGATTTTCAGCTTATGCCACAAAATCACCATTAGGTTAACAAACAGAATATAAAATAAGATAAAAAATAGGTAAAACTTCAACATTTTATATTATTCAATTAAATCCTAATCTCAGGGTTGCTAGGGTACATGGATCTATAATTTCATATAGTGTATGCACAAATCAAATGACCAACTTCTTTATAAATGGAATATTTATATAATATTTATAAATGAATAAACGATACAATTTAAATAAATTAAAATAACTCAATGGTTAAGGCAGGTGCAAACCGGAATTGTGTTAAACTAGGGGATTTGCATGTGTTATATCAATTGTCCCATCTATTCAGTGGAAGTTATGATTAACAGTTTGTTTTCAAGGCTGACTTGCAAACAGAAAGGTAATAAAAAACGGGAACTGATTGCAAAAATAAATGTAATTGATTCATAGTGAAACTGCACAATAAAGCGCAAAATCATCCAAGTCATTGTGAAACACGTGTATACACTTCTTTAACGAATGGAAGCACTGCCTCACACACCCAACTTCATCCACTGCGTAAGCAATGTATACTTGTAACATCATGGCTGACAGCCTGAAGTGAGAAAAAAGCCTTTTGATTCCCAGTTAAAACACAACTGTCCCCAAGATCTGTATTCACACTCATGGTTTTCCATCTTCTTTACTCATCTAATCTCTTCCGTCAATCTAACTTGTTTGAGTTGTTATTAAATGTCAATCACTCTAGGCTACTCAACAAGCAGACAAAGCCGTTTTTGAGCGTGAGCCGACAGCATGGCACCGGCACCAAAACATAAATCCTGGTGGAGCTGAAAAGCTCAGGGAGAAAAAGAAGAGATGTCTGGAGGAAGGGTGCATCAAAATATTTACACTTATTTGGAAACCAAATACGTATGAGCGACTAGTTGCTGTGATAAGATGTGATGCATCATTGGGCTTTACTTTGCCCAACTTGTGAATGACGTGCTGGAGACCATGGATCTGGATGTGAAGCGGTGTATTGGAAATATGCAAGGCCAATGTAAAGGCTTCTCTGCACTGCTTTCCGAAAAGTACCCGACTCGAATCCATGTGTGCTATTCACACATCCTAAACCTTGTGCTGTCAGACAACACAGTGTGTACTGGCAAGTGGGTCTCTTTTTTCCTGATGAACAACACATCGCTGTCGAGTCCAACCAGAGGATGAATAACTGGGAGAAGGAGAGCAAAGACCCAAGATGCAGACGTCTCACCTCACGCTGGTGGTCCAAAGATGGAGAGACCATCAAGGGATACATCAGTCAGCTTCTGAAGTATGAGACTACACTTACAGCTCAGATGTTCCTAAGAATGTTCCAGGTTACGTCACCAGTCTCTGAATACCTTTCAGACAAGTGGAGTGGACATCCTGACAGCTCATCGGATGGTTGCGGCTGCAAAAGCAGAGCTGAAGGATATGACCAGAGATTTCCAGAGTGTCAAGACAGCGGCCGACAAATTTGTCCAGTGAGCCAACAATCAACTACAGGAGCAGGGTGAGGAGACTGAGCTGGAGGTGGAGAGCACTATGCCACAGAAACGGGGAAGAAAGAAGAAATCCATGCCTGGAGAGATGTCCTGAGATGAGGCTGTGACTGATCCCGAAACATCATCAAGATTGAGGTCCACAATCGAATCATGGACACAGTCGCAGGAAGCATGCACCAGCGTTTCCTCAAGAAGGGCACTTTGTATGCTGATCTGGCACTTCTGGACCCGAAAAACTTCAGCCAGGTAACATCTTACAGAGATAGAAGTGTTTTCTGCCATTTGATGACAGTGGCCAAGTTACAAAGCAAGCTCAAAGGTCTGACAGTGGGATGGGCTGAAGGCATCATCAGTATTTGAGGAGTAAACAATCAAGGCAACAGAACCCGAAGATGAGGCAGAGATGGTTTACAAAAAGTGCTCATCTTGTAAGGACTGTCCAATCTGTTCCGTACAAACTCCTGACAGACACATACCCCATCTCATAGGCCTTGCATACAGGTTCCTGCTTACCCTCTCTGTCACACAGGTAGCATCCGAGCAAAGCTTTTTTCGATGCTGAAATATTTTTAAAACGGGGTCAGGAGCTCATTATCTCAACAGCACATGGAGGCTTTTATGTTGATGGCTACTCAGACAGATGTTTTGCAGATGCTGCGACAGTGAGAAAATCAAAAAGTGAGCTGCTGCAAAAATTACTCATGTAGTGATGGTAATAATAACACTCACCTGGTTAAATAAAGGTTTAATGAAGATTTAAGAAAGAAAAAAAATTCACCTGGGCCGGCAGAGTTAGTTTAGGTTCTGTTACTTAACTTATTGCACCTTCAACACCCCCTACAAACAAACACACACACACACACACACACACACACACACACAAACACACACAATCACACACCCAGCATGCAACACTACTGATACCACTGATGTGTACGCCCCATCATATGTTCTGTTCTGTTCATTTCTACAATATAGTATATATATAATTCATATCCTACCCTCTGATTCCAGTTTCTTTATTGTGTGGTCTTTCTCTGATGACATGCATTCCTTAAGGCTCCGTAGTTATATCTGATACTAGCCAAGATGTTAAGCATATTCATCTAGCAAACTATACCTTGAGTGTTACAATAGCCAATATCATGTTATTCCATGTGTCCATCCAGGCAAATTGGTGGATCCAAGTGTTATTAAAAAAAACATATATGATGTAATTTCTTTGTAATCATCCAAAATAATGTTAAGTGTATGGGTATTTGTCCAAGTAGGCCACTGACTGGTCGATACGTGCAATGCATTGGGTGGGCAACGCGCCGTGTATTGAGTGGGCCGGTCTGACAGTAACTCCCGGGCCACTTTTTTCCCCCAGTCCGCCCCTGCAGGCAGCCCAAACTCCGAACGCCCACATCCCACAAGCCGGCATTGGTCTGAAGGTCGCATCTTTCCGGGTCACCGAATGAAGCTGCATGAGGCCTCTGAACTCTTGCAGACTAGCACCTGCCTGCTGAGCGCGATCAAAAGAGCTGGGACAGCCCGTCAATCGCAGCAAAGTCCAAAGCATCTCAACTTGTTATTCATCTGTCAAGAGCAGAGCGAAGGAACATCTCTACGCAGGGAACAAACCAATCTGAAATTTGTCTGTGATGTTTGCCTTTTTGTGTTCTTTCACACCCAATAGTGCAGCACTAGCTTACAACAAAATACATAATTTGTTTCAAAAACCATTACCAAATCTAAAATTGTAACCCTGCATATTGTGATCTTGTGTCAGATTTAGCTGACTCAGTGACTGGTTCTTTAAACCAGGCTGCAGATGACCCATTCGTATGTGATAATGGAAACTGACAAGATGTTCATTTAATTTTGCCAGCTAAAACCAGACAAAGATGAGCTTGGCCATGAATGAACTGAGGTTTTGAACCATTAAGGGAAAGTCTTTGTCAAGGTCATTCTCCTGCAACTTGCATTCCTTTTAACAGAACTGTAGAGGAAAGAATGTGAGTCTCCGTGTGCACCTCAAGGCCATTTTAACGGTGAGCAAACGTCACTGTGAAGATCAAAAGAGTTAGGACTAAGTAGAGGCCAAGCTGGAAAAGTGAGCCATCCAGGTGAGGGAGGTTATTATTATAAAGTATTTAATTATGGCTGGCTCTAGATAAGAGAACAAATTGCCAGTTGGGTCTGCCATTATTAGTTACATTAAAGCAGCATTCATTTATTTGGTTGTTTTACGACTCAGAACACTGACAAATCATCTCATAAAGTCAGCAATAATGCCCCTATTTATACATATATAGGTCTCCACCAACTCCTGAGTTTTTAAGAGCCAAATTACTCTTATGTTTTGATGTTGGGCAAGTAGTGTTTAATGGATTTATTAGAGCTTTATTTTTGTCAGAAACAGCTGCACGCCTGTGGCTAGAATTAAGGTTTTAAAAAGCAGTGAGAGTGAACAAAACAGCGAAGTAGAGAGTATAAAACCAAAGCAATTGCAAAGTTGCTCATATATTCTGCTAACTGACAAGGAAACATACTAGTCTGAGTTCAAACATGAGAATTAGAAGGAATATTGTTATCTTGATCCCTGATTTTCACGACTTGGCTCAGTCTTCTACTCGTAAAGCCTGACTGTGAAGGTCCGTATCCCGGCAACCATAGAATAAAACTAAAACATCTCCAGGGAAGATTTATAAGACACAAATATGTCACATTTCAAACCACCTCTTCAGTCATACATATCCATTGTTAATACTAATAAAACTCGAGACCTGGCCGTCCTTTAAACACGCGTTACAATCCCGACTGTCGAGGCATTTGGTTAGCAGATAAAAGCCTTTTGTATGTCGAGGTTATATCAACTGGAGCAAAAGGTGTCGACTCCCTTTGATTGCTACCAACTGTGTGTCTCTTTCATGTGTGTGTTTGCTTTCCAGCAAAGCATGCAGCCGTCAGAGGAGCAAGCAAATGTTCTCCCCGAACAAACTTCCCTGACACAGGATTTCTGTCAAGCTTGTCCTAGAAGGCAGCAATGCCACCAATTACCTCCGCAGAGCTGGCCAGCCGCCTCGCCGGTTTGACAGATGACTTTGACCTGAGCAAACATGAGGACCGTCTCTTGGTTGACACATACAACTGCTGTTAAGGGAACGGGTGATGGGTTAAAGTGGGCGTGGAGGACGCAAGCCTCTTTCTCACACTGTATCCAGTGCAAGCCTCAGGCAGGCAAGGACAGGTGAGTTATCTTGATGGTATCTTCCTGTACGACCCCTGCGAACGCACCTCTGTGCAGTTTTCCACAAACGCACGTACACACAGTGACTTGTTCCCCAAATGATCGGGTTCATAACCTGCTTCCTGCTGAGCCCGAGAGCTCGGCCATGCTCACACTGAGCTGTGAATGTGTGCAGCTTGCTGCGATAACTCAATATGGAGAGAGAGTCGTGGCAGATATGTCGGCGTGAGGACAATAATATAATAACCATCTCTATTTATATTGTAGCAGTTGTCAAACAAACATTGCAAAACTGCCTCTCATAAAACTGAGATAAAACCCAAATCACGTGAATAAAACCAGCAATATCAACAAAGCAAACAATAACAGGACATTTAGTTTTGTAATGTGGACAATGTAGATGACTGATCAACTGACTGTGTAAGCTTGCAGACTCCCTTGTGTGTTTTGATGAGGCCGATATGACTCCACTAATGAGAATGACTATGAAAAGCTGTATGAATTTAAAACTTTGACCCTCCTCTACAGAAAGATAGCATCCGTACATTAGTTTAATAACAATTTAATGTACAGTCAGCGCCACATACAGTGGAGGATGTAACATCTAAATAAACTTGTATGAACTACATGCACTTGGCAGTGTAATTGGAGCACACTTTGTGTTTTTCAAATTGCGGCACTGTGTGACTCCTTATGCTGTTATTAACATGCCCTCTGACAAAACATGCTGCTAAAGCACCTTAATCAGAGTAAGGCTCTCGATTTTTACGCTCCCCATGCAACTGAGTTGATCCTTTGTGTTCTGTGCAGCTGTTATTATCGTACTCAAGCCTTTCGAGGCACTGGAATTTCCTCGGCTTTGGCTGACACACCGGCAGAGGGATGAAAATGCACCTCATGAGTGTGAGCTCAATATTTTGGGCTTTTGGACACAGTATGAATACAAATTCAAGGATTCAAGGTTTTTATTTGCCATTTGTGCATAGACCAACAGTCCAGATTCAACAGTTTAGGAAATAAAAACACACTATAATAAGAAAAAAAATTATAAAACATTAAAAAAAACTATAAAGGTGGTAATGTGTACAGAAAGATGGTAATATGTACAAAAAAGCTGGTAATATGTATACTAAAAATCCTTTGTGTTCTGTGCCGCAAATAGAGTGTGAACGTAACTGGATAGTACACTCCACCTCACCCCTGGTAAATAGCAAAGTTAATGATAATACATTTACTAAGTTCCTGGGTTACCACATTCTACCACCAATTGTATAATTGTCATGTTAAATTCAAAGCTGGAACAGGTTTTCCTTGAAATACCGAACCGTTAAATTAAATATTTGAACATGTGAATTTACATTACCAATGTCCCACTGGCAAACCAAAAGGTTAGCTAATAATTAACTTTCTGTGATCTTACTGTCCTTTCAAATTGTTCACAGGAACTCAAAGGTCAGAAAATAATTTAACTTTGTATGAATTATTTGTTATTATCCATAAATTGAGCATAGCAACTTTTAAGAAAGGGTTTTTCATAAATTCAATTTCATACACAGAGACAAAGAATTAGAGCGACAATAGAGGCCAGAGTTCACTCACATATGCCAGAGGGGTGACCCAGCCAGCTGTTACCCTAACTTGCCACACTCCTGGCATCTGGAAGCCACACATTTATGCAAATGTACAGCAATTAGTACCTGGATGCTCATTTGGCCTAAAGCCTTCCCCAGATGTGACCAGATCAAGGAGGACAGAGCCAGAGGGTTTATCCTCCGAGGTGAAAATTTCATGAATGCTAATGTGTCATATGACATGCTAGCTGACCTCCCTGCATGCAATACTGCAGAATGATGTACCATACAAGAGTCAATTCTCTCTTTTGGCAAAGCCGTTAGTGACAGCACCTCGACCCCTGTGAAACCATTAGGAGAGAAAGCTCAGCATACTGACACTCTATCTGAGCAAATGGCCCCTCTGAAGAGACAGGTAAGGCAAAGCCCTTGACTCTGTGGAGAGAGACCAGGCTGCACTCTTGCAGCTGATTAAGTCACTGGGGACACCCAAGTCCCGTCTGGTTATCAAGCTGAAAATTCCTCTTCCTATGCACCCCGTCAGTATTTGGTTTTAGATCATCTCATAGAAATAAAGAGCAACACGAGATCAGCTTCCAAGAGTGATCGAACAGCGTCCCGCTTCAATTGCACAATGAAGGCAGTGGTCCCCAGATCTCAAGACAGATGGTATGTGCCAGTTAGACTGAGCCTTCAGCTGTCGGGCTGTGTCCACAATCTACTTGTCCACTACACTCCATCCACCATCAAAATTATACGACCAATAAGCACCCTTGCCATTATGGCCTATTTGCATCATGTACTCTTCCAGTCCAGAGAAGGCTAATATTTGGGTAATAACCTTGAAAATATCACGGTCTGGGTTTTTTGTCTCTTGTTTCTTGTTTCATTTTGAAGCCCTTGTCTCTTGTGACCTCTGTTTCCCTGCACTTCCTGTCCCTGTGATTGTCTGCCATGTCCCCACCTGCACCTTCCCTGTGTGCTTCCTGTGTATGTGTCTTCCCTGTGTCACCTGATCATCCCTCATTCCCTTCACCTGGTCCTCACGCCCGTTTCACCTGTTGCCCATTTCCTCATTAGTCCATCACTACTTAGGTCCCCTCACTTGCACTTGTCCTCTGCCAGTCTTGTGTGTTAGTGCCAATCTCTCCAGAGTACCGTTGGCTCATGCCTGATATACTTGCCCTGTTCTGTCGACCCTGGATTTTGCCTCCTCCTTCTCTGATTTGTTTGCCTGTTTTGACTGACCTCCCTGTTTTGACCCTGCCAGAAACTAAGTAAAGGTGTTTCGCTTGTCCATCTGCCTCTGAGTCGTGCTTGTGAGTTCCAGTACCTGTAACACTTACAGGAAACCCCTCTACAATGTATTGTGTATGCTACTATGAGAGTGCATTTTATCAATAATTAAATTAGGATAGATATCCACCATACTTTCTAAAATGGCCAAAAGTCAGTGGATTTAACTAGAAGGGGCATTGGAAGCATTCATACCTTATATGAAAATAGGCTATGGGGTGCAGTACAATTGTCTGTGCTTTCGAGAGCATCGCACTCTGAACAAGTGAATACTGAGCCGGCCTCATTTGTTTGTTAAGGGGTAAAGCTGCACAAGGAGGAGAGGCAGAATGCCAATCCATTTGAGTAGCTCCTTCTTGGTCTTTTCCCCATCTTTTGTTATCTACTTTAAAAGATGTTTAAAGATCAAATGGAGGCTGATTAGTTTGGTGCAACAATTGTGGCCAATAGGGATTCATACCAGGCTGTCTGTTTAGAGGCTGCCACATAATGAGGATGTAAATTGATTATGTAAGATCTGGCAGACACACTAACATATTGCATATTTATACATTTCGACCACTCTGTTCTGCTCCCAGAGATGTTTATATGTAAGCAGGACTGAGACGGAACGCTCAATGCACAGTCACTTCACGCAGTCTGGGATTTATGCAAAGTATGAGTTAATGACTAAGAGCTTAGATTCCTCTTCGGTGCTATTCAACACCAGCTGCATGTCAGTGTTTCAGTTTAGACTGCAAGCTTATACTGGATGAGCTCATACTTACTGTGGGGGACTTTATTTCTTATTAATTTTCCTGTGAGAAATAAACGTCTCAAATGTCTTGAAGTATTTTATTCAATAGAATTCAGCTGAATGGTCAGAGCTCTTTCCCTACGGATGGGTCAGAGGTCTAACAGTGAGACAAGATTTAAGCAGAGTACGAATGCTTCTCACAAACTGAACTGCTTCTTCATTATCAAACACACACACACACACCTTTTCAGATGGAGCTAAGATGTCAAGGCTTGACAGATACTGCTGTTTCTGCTTTAGACAGTGGAGTTCTGCTTCTGCAAAGTCTGGAAGCACACGATGTTTAGAGTTGAGCAATACAAGTTACATCTAAAAAAAAACTTCTGCTAAATTGTCACAATACTTAGAAGAATTACCAGCTAATCTTTATCTGGCACAATTTTACACATGTCTTGACAGAACTAAAGAGACACTTCAGAGACTCTGCAAATGATAGGGTGAATTGAAAACATGAGTACTCAATAACTTGAAACAACTGCACATCATTAAACCATAAACAGGAAATGATTGCCAAATGAAGTGATGTAACTATCCAGATGTTCAGATAGTTGCAGCTAATTGAATTGAAGTGAAAAGGCTGGTGTCCTTGTAAAATACACATAGAATGGGATTCATTCTCACTAAAGACCTACTTGTTGTTCTGCCCTTTCAAAGGTGATCTCTGCCAGCACATACAGCTGCGTCAACAGATAAGCAAGCGATAAGAAGAAATGATTGGGCTACCGCGTCCTTTGACTCACACGGTCTGCTCGTGTCCACTAATTTACCAGCTTGATGATGCGTTAACCCTGAAGAGAAAAGCCTGTACTGTTTGGGTTAAAGTATGTAAATGTGCTCCTGATTTCCTCACGTAATGCAGCAAAGTCACTTTCAAGTGTTCCATGAAATGAATGAATACAGCAGTTGGTCAAAGGCGTAGACCTCAAACCAACCTGTCGCCAAAGCTTTGTATAAACATGACTTGAATTGCTTGCGTTTACTTAGCTGATGCTAATTACCTGCAAGCCAACTGAGATCATTTAAAACAACTCAATTCACGTGACTTGTGTGCCCCCCGGCAAACACTGAGTCCTGTCATCTCAAAATGATCAGTTCAAAGAACCACTGCTAGTGAGCACTGCCATGGGAAAGACCAGGACAACAGCGGGGATAAACAAAGCCAGGCAGACAATGAAGCCACCTGCCTCTTCGGCTTCTGAAACCACACAGCTGTGCCACGCGACTGTGGACCTCATATGAAAGAGCACAGCTTCAGCCGGCATTTCGGGCAAAATACTCGGGCAGCGATCCCAGTAAAATAGAAAAGTTTTGATCAATTGCACATTGGTGAAAAGCAATCCCTAACTTTGATGGCTAATGAAACCCTGACTCAGCAACAATACCTCAGACATTTTTTATAAATTGGAAGTTTTGGACAGTCAAAGACTTTCTTTCTCATACTTTGATAGAATCTTTTAAATTCCGAGACGATGTAACAATTGAAAGAAGAATTAACACAATCTTCCTCTTAGAAAAAAGTTGAATTCATAAGCGGCTGCTCTTCATTGAAGGTTACCTATAGTCATGCTCTAAAAGCTGCTCTCTTGATGGGCGCTGAACAAATATCTAACTATTCACCATGCCAGTGATTCATTCTTTTGTTCGCTGCTAATGCAAATAACACATTTTAGTCATTCCTTCCTTCAAAGTGTGTCATATCGACCTGCCAGGTCAAGTATGACGTCAGTATAATAGTTGTCCTCGAGGCATTGGGGGGTTTTCCTGGGATGACTGGAACACACAATGAGAGGTTGTGTTGCTTATGTGGGTGGCTGTTACTCACTCCCAGCATGCAGGTGTAATCGCATAATGTTTCCCAACATCTTCTCTCTGAGTCTAGGCAGGTCAGGCCACGAAGGGAGTGAATCCTAAAACATTTATAAGCATTTGAATGTGTGCATGCAGTTAAAATGACATTATTAACACTTGGTTACTAGAAAAAAGGAACCCTGGGTGGGCCTCCATGTTGCGCCTTGAATTAGGTCCTTTGTTTATTTACAGAGAAGGATGAGTTTGCGAAATCATATGTCTCTTTTTAGATGCTGCACATATTCAACACACTGATTTCTCTACTGAGTTTTCTATTTGTACAGCTGCATTTATGAAATACATTGGGATGTAGTTATATGGTTGTGTCACATCTTCCATTTCATAGTAAGAAACAACAATAGTCATTATATAATCTTCCAGCACTATTTACATTTTAAGTTAAGCATTTTGAGAAGCTACAGCAGTATATGGTTAAGCTTATCATAAATAGTGATAACAGGAGAAAGCAGCAAGGTTGGCTCTAAAGGGAATTAATCAACGTACGAGGACATTTGAATCTCACTAATCTATGTCTTGTATCTTGTTTGTTTGATTGGTACTAAAAGAATACATATAAAGTCAGGCCATACATAAGTGTAACAGTTCAGCTCCACACCTTCTTTCTGTTAATAGTTGTTTTCATTATATCTGTTTGTCTATTAACTCTCTTGTCATTTCAGACCCGGTCATTCACACCTGATCGTCCTTCATTCCCTTCACCTGGTTCTCACGCCCATCTCACCTGCAACCCATTCCCTCGTTAGTCACTCACTACTTAGGTTCCCTCACTTGCACTTGTCCTCTGCCAGATTGTCTTGTGTTTTGAGACCAAGTTCTCCAGTGTGTATTGGTCATGTCTTGTCCTGAAAATATTCTGTTCAGTAAAGGACTATTTCTTACTACCTCTGTTTCGTCCATTGTGCTTGGGTCCCTGGTCTTCGATCCGTGACACATAAGGCTTTGTCTTACAGATGGAAAAGGGGCACCATTGCCTCCATCATCAAATGCAAATTAACTAAATCGACATAGAAAACCCAAAGCTGAGAAACTGACAATACTTGCAGTCTCTAGGCTCTTGTATTGAAAACCTGTTTGTAAAGAGAAAAAATATCTGTATTATGTGTTGGGCTCTAATGGTCTGCCAAGTCTTTTGTTTGTGTTTGCATAACAGAAAAATGAGAGCATTTCCAAAGCTAAAGAACCCATTTGGTGAAAATGAGAAATGGACCACAACAAGATGAACCTCTCAAACTGTTTTCTAGGTTGAAGGGTTGTGGTTGCTAATGTGCATCCACTTAAATGTATGAACAATACATGTGGAGGCATGAATAGATAAGAAAGAACATTGTTTCTGACCGAGTCTAAACGAGGCTTGTTAAAATGCTTCTTTTGATTCCTCATCCACTGTGTACATCTCACACGGACAGCAAATTATTTTAGTATTATTTAGTATTTCTGCCACAGTGGGACATGAGTGCTGGTTTCTCGCTCTTATAATGCAACTAATCTAATCAGTTCATTAGCATCCTATGGAAATAAACCACACAGAGTAGTAGCAGCAGCAGCAGCAGCAGCAGGCTAAGGTACCTGTAGGCGAGCGCTGACGGTTGATTATAATTGGGTTGCCTCCACCATGTCCAAGCTTTCACATCCCATTAAGAGTAATGGACTGGGAGAGAGTTGATGCTGCTTCACTGTAAGAGCAGAATGCACCTTTCAAGTATATGTAGAGTATTCTAAACAAATCTTATAACTCAGCTCATTAAAGAAATGCATTCAGTATAATACCTTGTTGTACCGCCATGATTGTGAATTATGTAATGGATCTCTGTTACTGGATGAGAGTGTAATAATAGTGAGTTGTTCACTGCAGATGCTCATCGCATCAACACATAGTCACATGTAGAGAGAATAGAATGTTGTTGTATTCAATGTTAATCGCAGCGACACTTCGATGGAAAGACAAAGAGACGGGGGTTTCACTTGCCATGAAGCATGGACATGCTGTGCATCAACCTGAAGAACAACCCTACCTGTGTTTAGATTATGATTCAATGTGCTGCCTGTATTCTTGACCAATGTGGTGAAGTCACTCCTTCTTTTACCTGTATATTTACAGTATGCATTTACCGGTTCAGGATTCGTAAGTTTTGCTCTGCAGACAGGAGAACGACGATTGTTTGACTGTGGCCCGGAGGAGGCTTGCGGATCTCTCATCTGAGACTACTCTGTATCACAGCGTTGTTTTTCACTTAATTGAGTATGCTTTATTATAACTACCGATCCAAGACGTCCCTTTGTCCTTAAAGAAGATTTATGAACATAACATATACCACAGGAGGAATTGTCTGTATGCATTTAATACACGTTGTGATATTATATATTGAAATAATATTGATTATATCAAAGACAAACATCGACCAGTGTAGTGAAAACATTTGTACTTGTTCTATAAATTTGTTAAAAATCAAGCAACATTTTCATTCTAGTGCAGCAACACGCATTTATGTGTGGTTTCAAGACAAAAACTTGAGACTATTAGTTCTGCTTTTAATTGGAAACAGATGAAAACCCTCATAGTACCTAAATATTTATTTCACTTGCAATGACAATGAGGGCTTTAGGATGTCACTATAGACCGAAATGCCTCCATAAGATTGTTGACAGTGTTGGTATGAAAGTTCTTTGCTTCTCAAATTACACCTTTTCCTTCTTCAGACCTTTGAGTGGAACAGCTTGAGAATGAAAACAGCTCATGTTCACACTGAGGACCGAACCTATGACGGGGAGTCATGAGTCGACATCGCTCCATTTTAAGAGGTCGCAAACAAGAAATGTTGAGCAAAACTGCATTGATGTATCTGGAAACTAGAAACAAGCACAACCAGCAGACGCCAACCACGCGTCTTCACACTCAAGTTCATCTGACATGAAGTTCAAAATAAGCCGAACATCTCAAGAACCAAGTGGTTCTTGAGATGTTCAGCTAAAGCAGTAACATCTGCACAGCTGCACTCCAGTCTTGTTAAATACATTTTAGTTCAATATGAAATTGCCTACTATACTTCAGAAACGCTGAACTCGACAAGACCCGAAGGAGTCCCAGTCCCAATTTGATTCTAGCACTGCCTTCAACATCAGAGCAACTGCAGGAACAGCTACTGCACGTACCGTGTGCACGTACCGATGTCAAGTTCAACAGTCTGACTTATTTGAAACTGGATGTCAGGCTGCTGCAGGTTTTAAGCTGTGGGTTTACAGCTTCCTCATTCGGTGGCTTGCAATTTAGTACAACAATCCAGTCATTTCTGCATTAAAAACAGTAATCATTTGGAAAATTGCTTAAAATATTTGTATGATTTCTTTTCAAGCATTTCACCTGAACTAACATAAAAGTCGGAAAATTAATGTTAGCCTGAAGAGTAACATTTCCGTTCTCTTAAAGGGAATAAACTATTAGAATAAATTAATATGAGAAAAAAACGAAACCTACGCATTGTAGAAGTTTCTGATGCGGGGAGAATCACTGGAAACTGCAGATAGTGGAGGCTTCTACAGCAATAACTAAATAAGCTTATTACTGCCATCATCAGGGCACAATGAGCACTCGTTCCATTGATGCAACGCTCTTTCATCACATTGAGGCTATAAAAACACCCTGTAACAATGTTCCCTTGTGGTCTTCAGGGCTGAGAACAAAATACCGTCTGGAATCGTACAAGAAATGATATGAAACAACAAATGTAGTAGGTTATAGTTTAATATCAAAGGTGGCAGGCAGATAGTTGAAAACATTGCTGCAAACATTCATTGTAGTTCTGATACAAACAAACAATCTTGGAGGAGCATTTCTGTCATTCTGTTTTCATCCAAACATCAAATCAGTGGGTTATTATTCCTGTTATTGCTCGTCACTTTTTACTTGAATGCAATCATTTTGTCCATACCTGGATCCTGTGGGCAGGGCCAGAACTAGAAATGATGGGTCCTTTGAGGATTATTGCTTTAGGCCCCCTTAATGAATTTAGTCAAGTTTGTCAGCTGTCAGCCCCGAGAATCATCACAATCGTTTCCATAACATAATGACAATGCTGCTAAAACTATCAATTGTTTTCATCATCAATTAATCTGACGATAGCTTTTCTTGATTGTTTAGTTTCGTAAAATGTCATAAAGTTTCCCAGAATCCCAAAGTTGACGACTTTAAATACCTTGTTTTGCCCAGACAACATGAACAACTCCCAAGACATCCCATTTTAAATGGCTAAAACAATTAGCGATAATCAAAACAGTTGATTATGTTTTACCTGAGAAATAGGCAGAAAGCAGGTGCTCTGGAGTCTGGTGTTAGACAGACCCGGCCTGCAGCATACAGTAGGTTCCAGTGGTGATTCCTCAGGTAAAAGGGAGTTCAGCGAGCAGTTCTGACACATTTCGGTCTGAGAGATGACACCACACAAGGATCAAGGAACAGGATGCACTACGAATAGAGAAGCATTCACTCTACTTACAGGGTAGTGACAGTTTGATGTGTAAAGCTTTTATAAAACTACAGTCTGTGTACAGTGACAGTCTATACAGGCTGTGAGCTACAAACAAGCCTATCGACTAATTCAATTCAATCAGTTTTCCCCTAGATAATTGCATTAAAACCTGATAAGGCCATTAAGCATCTGAGGGTGTTGATGATTGTGGTTAAGGCAATAACATTGTTACACACTTATGTCAAAACATAAAATTAAAATGACAATGTCCAAGTGGAAATGATGACGTGCGTGCTCCAACGTGCTCCAATTCAAACTCAAATGAAGGAGCGATGGCTTGCTAGCAGCCTGTAACAGTTCATGTTTGGTAAAGGCTCCTCTACTTGCAAAGCAGTTATTAAGAAAAAGCATCAAACAGGTGAAGGCGCCTCCATCAGTCGGCGCCTGGCTCACTTTTGATCTCCTCCACGTCTGCGGAAGTGAGCGGCCAGTTCCTGCAACATGGCTTTCCTGCCCAGTTGATCGTTCCTCCTCTTCTCCATGATCGTGTCCTCCAAACTCTGAAACTCCAACATGTGCGAATGTTTGTCGGACATATCTACTTTCAACCTGTAGGGCTGCTTGCCTATCCGTATCTCTCCGCCCATTTTGAACTCCCTCCTGCCGAATCTGCACCAGGCGGCAAAGCACTCGGAGTTCCTCCAGCTCAGCTCGCGGTTCTTTAAGCCCATTTGCTCCATCGCGTTCTGCACCACCATGTCCGGAGCCAGAGCTTTGAATTTGTAAAAGTCGTTCACAATCCTGCACCTCCTCCCTTGACTTGCATCTGTCAAAAAGCTGTTTTTCACCTCGGCTCTGTGCAGGTGCACGACCTGGAAGTCCCCCACGTACACGGCCCAGTGCGGCAATAGACCGATGGCCACAAACTCCACCAGGTCACCTGCTTTGCATCTGTTTAGTAGATTCTCAGGGGAGGAAACCTCCAGGTTGGCAGACTTGACGCTCTTCTCGTAAATGCACTCATCTCTGTTGTAGACGGCGCTCTCCACCTCGTCGCGCCGGTCGAATTGTTTCTCTTCCTGATTCGGGTCCTTCATCGTGCCATCGGCCGCGCAGCCATCCCCCAGCTCATCGTCGTCGTTAGAAAATATGTAAGAGACGCCGATCCGTGGACCTTCCTCCGTGTCCACGCCGTGCGGGTCCACTGTGGGAATTTCGGCGTAACTTAAATGGGACAGCTTGTCCATCTGGTTCCCCATGCCGCTTCTCACCTGGCAGCAGCCCGTGTAATACGATCGGATCGAGCAAGGTGTTACTGGTCGCCAAACATCACCTCCATCTGCTCCAAAACCTCGACAGGTTCAAACTTGCTTCGCTCTGCCGTCGGACAGGGTTTTATCCAAATTACGCATCAGTATGTCTCCGTGGTGATGCTGCTGGGATAGCCTGTTGGTACCACGTCAACAAGTGGAGTTGGAAGGAGAACACAGACTGGTTTCAAATCCAGCGAGCAGAATGATCCGTCAGGTGGAGCCCCGGAGACTCACCTGCTGTTTCCCTGCGTAAAGTTATGTCTGCCGGCGGCCACATGGGATCAAATGAGAGTTAACATCCAGTTCCGGCTCGTATGTTTGTCTACGCCGCGGTTGAACTAGTCCACAGTGATGACGGAAGAGCGTACATTGCGCACTGTGCAACAGAGATCCGGTCGGCGCTGAACTGAAAGCAGATCTTTCGGCATCGCGACAGCAACTCTCTTGAGCGAAACAGCTCCGCTTTTAAAGCGGAAGTGCGCGGAATTTTCTTCACCGCACATGAATATCCTGCTGTTCATGTCCAAATACTTCCATGCTGTTATAGATGTTGCGCCTTTGTCCAAACAGTTGTAAGCATACAACTTTTTCTATTTGGCTTTAATTTGAATTAAAGACAAACTTGATGTCTGGGGTAACAACATTGTGTCTGAGTGGTCTAACAATGTGAACTGCGCTATATATGTTGTATTATATGTAATAAGTTAAGTAATAAGTATTTTGTATTTATAGATGTGTTGTCCATTTTAGTTTCTTAACTTTTTAATGCATTGTAATTTATCTAGTAAATTATCTGTGTTTAGTTGTTTTTTATTTAATTTTTTTATTTACTTTTTTTATTTAGTTGGTTATTTATTTACTTTTTTATTTAGTTGGTTATTTATTTGTTTATGAGGCCACTTGGATTGTGTTCTATTTTAATTTTGTATTTATCCATCTATCTACTAGGGACTAAACTCTATTCTACTTTCTACCTTTAGATAAACAGGCCTTTGTCCTTAATCAGTTTTGGCAAGAATTTCACATTCTTGTCAAACTGAAACTTCCCTGGTTCCAAGGATCCTCCTGCCATTGTGCTGACTCATACCAGTATCCAAAAGTGGGCAATTCCTTCAACACCTGAGAGCGGGGTCACACAGCTGTAACTAAGTATTGCAGCCTCTCTCTCCTCTGTCCTTATCCTTGTAGACCTTTCTGCTGCCTTTGACACAGTGAACCACCAGATCCTTATTTCCTCCGTCCAGGACCTGGGCATCTCAGGCACCGCGCTCTCCCTCTTCTCATCCTACCTCACCGACCACACTTAACGGGTAACAGGGGCGGACTGGGGGAAAAAAGTGACGCGGGAGCTCCTGTCAGACCGGCCTACTCAATACACGACGCGTTGCCCCACTTGAAAATATACCCATACACTTAACATTATTTTGAACGATTACAAAGAAATCATATATGTTTTGTTTTTTATAACATTTGGCTCCACCTATTTGCCTGGATGGACAAATGGAATAAAATGATACTGGCTATTGTAACATTACACGGTATAGTTTGCTAGATGAATATGCTTAACTCTGGGCTAGTATCAGATGGTTATACTATAACTACAGAGCCTTAAGGAATGCATATCAGCAGATAAAGACCACACAATAAAGAAACTGGAATCAGACGGTAGAATTAGTATTAACTATATTGTAGAACAGAACATACGATGGGGTGTGAACATCAGTGGTATCAGTGGTGTTGCATGCTTGGTGTGTGATTGTGTGTGTGTGTGTGTGCGTGTGTGTGTGTGTGTGTGTGTGCGTGTGTATGGGTGTTGAAGGTGCATAACAAAACAATAAGTTAACAAACAGAACCTAAACTAACTCTGCCGGCCCAGGTGCATTATAGTCACATGGTAATAAAAAACAATATCAGTATACTTATGTGTTATTATTACTTCACTCCATGAGTAGTTTTTGCAGCAGCTCACTCTTCTCTGCAACACCGTCTATGATTTTCTCACTGTCAAGCATCTGCAAAACATCTGTCTGAGTAGTGTGGTGGAAGATTTCTATGTTTGATCAGGTGGAGAGTTGTGGTTCAAATATTCAATTGCAACAGAATCTCCGAAGGAATCAAAGTTGTCTTTCCGTTTATTCAAGCTTGCAAGCTGGGAAAGGGTTCAACAGCCACGTATCTCAGTGAGTAGCAGTCTTTAACATAAAAGCCTCCAGGTGCTGTTGAGAGAGTGAGCTCCTGAGCCTGTTCTTGATATATTTTAAGACGTTTTATTTTGAAAAGGAAATATGTACCCACGCATGTTTTATTTTGAAAAATGACCGGATACATCCGTCTGTGCGTCTGAGCCTCTTAGTCTTGACACATGTCAAGAGGCTACATGATATAACGTCCACAGGAACGACTCGCAGACGTTGGTTTCTTTAGCTTGCCGGTTTATTCACAGGAGCTCACAGTAGTGAAGGTATGCTAACAGTGGCTAACCTGAATCGCTAACTAGCTCACGTTGCTTCGCTCACACTTGTCATAACAACAACACAACACAGTCACTACTCCTCCAATCACAGGGCTCCACCCTCCCAACCAGCACGCCGCTTCCTTGTGATTGGCCAGCTAACCTGAACATTTCAAGCAACATCCAAACCGTGAGTGTGAATACAGTTCGCCAGGAGCAGTATAAATGTCAGTCAGTGATTACGAATTTTAGGTATTAGAGTAAATTGAACGTGTTCTGTGAAGCATAGAATGTAGTCCGGGCCGGCGATGTCAGAGGGAGGGCCGGTTGGTGACGGAGGTGGGCCGGCTGAACCCACGTCGGCCTACCGGGGAATCCCCGGTATCCCCGATGGCCAGTCCTCTCACTACTGGGTTCCCTCAGGGCTCAGTCCTCTTCTCTTCTCTCTGTACACCAACTCTCTCGGCTCTATCATTCACTCACATGGCTTCTCCTACCATTGCTACGCTGATGACACCCAATTGATCCTCTCGTTTTCCCAATCTGAAACACAGGTAGCAGCACGAATCTCTGCCTGTCTGACTGACATCTCTCAGTGGATGTCCGCTCACCACCTGAAAATTAACCCAGACAAAACTGAACTCCTTTTCCTTCCAGGAAAAGGCTCTCCCACCCACGACCTAACTATTAACTTCCACAACTCAGTGTTGGCCCCGACTGCCAGGAACCTCGGTGTGACACTCGACAGTCAACTCTGCCTGACTGCCAACATTACCGCAACAACACGCTACTGTAGGTACATGCTGCACAACATCAGGAGAATACGACCTCTTCTCACCTAGAAGTTCGGCACAGGTTCTGGTCCAGGCTCTGGTCATCTCACGGCTAGACTATTGCAACTCCCTCCTGGCAGGTCTACCTGCTAATAGCATTCGACCTCTACGGCTCATCCAGAATGCAGCTGCTCGACTGGTCTTCAACCTCCCGAAATGTACCCACACTACTCCGCTCCTCCGCGACCTTCACTGGTTACCGGTGGCCGCCCGCATCCGCTTCAAAACATTGGTACTTGCGTACCGTGCTGCGAACAGATCGGGTCCGGTCTACATCCAGGACATGGTCTAACCTCACACCCCAGCTCGTTCACTTCGCTCGGCTTCTGCCAATCGGCTTGTAGCTCCTTCACTTCGAGCTAAACACTCAACAAAGTCACGACTGTTTGCTGTGCTGGCTCCTCATTGGTGGAACGAGCTCCCCATTGACATCAGGACAGCAGAAAGTCTCTACACCTTCCGTCGCAAACTAAAATCACATCTTTTTCGACTATACCTTGAATAGGGAAGGTAGAGCCGTAGTAGCACTTTAGTAGCACTTAAATGTCTCTTACTGATAGCACTTTGAAGTTTAACTTTATTAAAGAAATTGTACTTTCTCGATTCTTGTTGTTCTGAGTTTGTACTCGGTTGAATGCACTTATTGTAAGTCGCTTTAGATAAAAGTAAAATGTAATGTAATGTAATATTTTTTTAATTTATTGATTATTTCGTCATTTATTCGTTGATGTATTTATGTAGTCATTCTATTGGATTTAAATGTATCTATTTGTTTAGTTTTTTAAAATATGATTATGATTTTTAGAGGGAATATAATCCCCTCAAAAAACAACTGTTTAAAAAAATGCAGAGTAGGCAAAGCTTAATCCTGGGTTTAGTAGTTGAATGTTGTCCTATTAATAATAACAACCTTTCACTGTGAGGAGCACAGTCAGAGGTCCAACATCAGCGATATTTACTGTTTTGACCACCTGTCAGTCCTTGAATGAACTGAAGCTGCACAGTCATTTGCTCCTTCTCCAGCTCCTGGTGGGACCATAATGTCGTCATTATATCCGTAGTGGCTTGTGGCCTGCCTAGACTCGCTCTCAGTTATGGGTTATTTTCTCACCATTGTATCCCACAGGAAAGGAAAATGTGCTCAATATGCCCCAAAAATGGCACACACTGCCGCAGCCTCTGTGTGAAACCACCTGTCTTGGAAATAGTATAGAGAGAGACTGGGAGAGATGCTGAGGGGTGTTTGCATGTTTGACAGGCTGTAAATAGAAACTCTGTGTGTTCAACTCTGTGAAAAAAGGAGACCAACCGAGACAAAAAACTTTAACGGAGAGGATGAACCTGAGTTTGACCCCAACATTGAGCTCGGCACCCACTGGAGGAAACATTTACAAACTAACTGCAAAGTCATCCAGTAGATATGAGGGCACGTGCCTCAACAGAAAAAAAACTCTCCTTGTGATCCATTAATCTAGTTTAAACAGGCAGAATGGCCTCATTGGCCACAGTGGACTCAGCAGATTAGCATGGAGGCTTTTGGGCAGCACTCCTTAAGACTACCACTTTAATTAAGAGACTGAGCTTTCTTAGAGCTGCACAGGATCACGCTGTGTGATTTCCAACTCTGACTAATCCAGATTGAATGTTTTCCCTGGTTGGTAATTCAACCTGGGTCACAGGGCTTCCAGGTCAAGGCCAAACCAACGTTTAACGATTTTAGCCACGAGAGCAGCGTGGCACTGTGTCAAGGTCCGTCTGTTGGACCACAACTGTTGGATGGATTGTTTGCATCCATGACCTTCAGAGGAATGCATCTGCATGGCTTTGTTTACACAACTTATCCATGAAGAAATCTCTTTGCACAACATCGTTCACAGTCATTCATGATCCTTAGATGTTTTATCCTGTGTGACTTTGGTGATGCCCAACTTTACCTCTTGCGCCACCTCGAGGTTGACATTTGTGGTTTTGGGTGAAATTTCTATTGGATGGATTGTCATGAAATTTGTTACTGAAATTCATAAACCCTTCAGGGTGAACTGAAATAACATTGCCAATTACCTGACTTTAACTAGCATCAACACCTGGTCAAAACATTAACACTTGTTGACTAAATGTCTGCAAAATTAATAATTTGAACCTCAGCTGTATACTTTGTAATTAGTGCTAAAAGTCAAAGGGCAAGATGCTAACATACTAAACCAGGATGATGTATGCTAAACATATCTGCTGTTAGCACCATTGTCACTGTTTTGTACAGTTGTGTTCAAGAATTCCTGGGGTGGACTCGAAGAAATAGCCGGAGATGGAATATTATAATAAAAAGTGTTTAATCGAAAATATTACCAAAAATTAATAACGGTTCCGATACAGAGTATAACTCTCAGCTGAGGGAACATGAATCACTGTGTCCACAGACTGCCAAGCAGTTAACTGTCTAACAGTAAATCACGCACACTAAATATAATCCTCAGGTGAGGGCTTCCAAAGGATCACGGCCTACATGCAGCCATCCTGCCTGCCATGCTTCTCCGTCCTCATCCCAAAGAAAAAAGCCCCATCTGTTGCAAAAATTAAATTTTCATAGTTCCCGCTCCTCGGTTCCCATTGGCTAAGCTGTTCAGGTAAGACAGTGGCGTCAGTCTGCTCATTGGCTACGACCAACTGTCTGTCGGTGTTGTAAGCATGTCCTTGCCCCTAGAAACATGATGTCATCACTCTGTTCCGCATCTCCTCTGCGCCATTTTCACATGTGCTCTCTGGCGATCTCTCCAGGGGGTCCAAAATGCCCCTAAGTCTGCTCCCCCATTCTTCTCCGGGCAGGGTGTGAGGACCCAGGTGGGCATCTGCATCTGGCTGTCTGTGGTGAATCCACATCCCAAAGTTCACACCTCTCACACAAAAAATTCCCTCCTCTAAAGCATTGCAACCCCCAACACATTCTTTAATAATACAGTACATCACTGAACAATCTACACAGAGATATCCTTCAATAATATACTAAATCACTAAACAATAATCTACACACAGACATTCTTTAATAACCGGTATGAAGTTATAGCAAATCATTAAATCCCAATGTACACATTGCTATAGTAATTTATCTAATTCTACAGTGCTAATGTTAGCATTTCGCTCAAAGCAGCGCTGTTCTGAACAGCCCCACAGAGCTGCTTGCATGTGGTGTTGTCTCTTTTGGTAATACAGATGGAGAATGGGTATCTATGACAACCTGCACCAAGAGGGATACAATGTAGCGTCATGGACTGACGTCATACGATGCAACACAGTTCAAGGGAACTTCTTGACTATTGTACTTCCACTTTTACACACCATGATGAGACGGGACAATAATTCAGTGTTCGAAAGGCCGATACATTCACAGCATTTCAGCCAACGAGGCATATGGTGGAAGTCAAAAATAACAAACATGTAGAATGAATTGAGCAGATACATTTCAACTTCCCGAGCACCATTGACCGCTTCTTGGAACTTCTTATCCTTAGGTGGCATGACCCAGTTTACGCCCCTTGTGCCACACTGTAATTTGTGGTGCTGGGAAATTACTGGAGCAGGGAGGCCTGGGAGACTTGGGGCTTCATCTGTCCGGTGAGGGTACAACCAGCCCCCGACGGACACCTTCATCTTCCTCACAAAAATGTGGGGTTTTCATAGCTTTTCAAAAGGTTTCCCATCCATGTAAGATACATTGTTTTTCAGTGTTCATTTAAATCTACAAGGATGGGTGAACAAGTGTGTACTTGAGGCAGATGGACAGAGCATCCGGGCCGCTGCATCTTGCACGCCATCTGTTCCACCTGGCTAGAAAAACATCTACCGTGTAATGTGACTGACTACATTTCGGAGGCAGTGGGGGTTGACATCAGTGGAAAAAAAACTAAAAGTATAGATCAGGAAAAATGACACCAAGACATTTTCAGAGAGGAAAAAGAATTTGTTCTTATTACATATTTATTTATATTTTTATATACTTTTTACATATTTATTTGTAATAATACTGGAGCAAAGGGGAGATGGAGCAGGGATGGAGGAATGTCACTTTCTTTTTTTGTACCATTTAATTACAAGAGCATCATCATCATTATTAATTCAGTCATTGGTATTCACAGTCCCATTAAACAAGCTACAACAAAGATTTCCTAAAATATAGGCTGACATATAAAACTAGCAATGTTTTTCTTTTAAACACTGTGGTAGATGTATACCTAGGGGAGGACGGGGAAGTGAGATGACTGCACACTGCAACTAGATAAACGATAGGCAGGTAGACGACGGCTTATTGTGAAAGGTAGGGGTGTATGAAAACACACCAAGAATGAGGTGTACAACACAACGCATACACACAAAAGTTTCTACAGTCATCATGCTTCAACGGGATCTTGTGTCTTTTTTTTTTTTGTCTATGTCAGCTTCACGTTATTAGAAACAACAACCACAAATGGGTCAACAACTGCAATGAAAAAATAAGAGGAACAATTCAAGCATAATAGCATTCTAAATGCAATAAAAAGTACTTAAAAAAAAAAAAGTATATTATTGGAGCCACACAAAAAATTCATGACAGACTTCAGACACTTTTTGGGCCATCACATCTCTGATATGCTGGGCAAAGCAGTTGCATTTCTATCCCAGGGGTCTATGACAGCCTTGGAGAGTGTGGTGGGCTGGCCAAGAGCGCCCTGCACACAAACCTGGAGCTGATCCAGAGAGATACTGGCATGGAACAGTGGCACCAGGCCTGGGTCAAACACACAGACCTGACTGTTCCCGTTCTATGCAATTAGGTACACTCAGTTAATCTTGTCGAATTCTTCAGTGGTGATGGTTGGTAGTTTGTAGTTGTTGATTTTATTGGTTTTAGACAATCATTCAAATAAATAATTTGTAAATCTAATAAATGGAAAAACAAACACCTAAACAAAGACATGGTTGTTTTTGATAGGCTGACAATAATAAAAGGCAGTAGAATAAAATAAAAAGGACCGTAAAACAGAAGATTAAAAAAATAATATATATGAAAAGAAAATGATCTTTGGTGTTCAAAATTATAACAAAGAATTTTTTTTAAAAACTGCAGTTTTTTATGGTGCCCTGTCCATTTCCAAGAGGAAACATGTTCTTGTTGTAAACCATGTGCGCATTACAAGGGATCCAAGGTTACAAAAAAAAGGAAATTACATGACATTACTTCATCCACAGGTTTGGACAAATTCTGCACAGTGCAAACCATAAATGACCCCAATATTGATTACAAGTAAAGAGAAAAGTATTCTTTTATGGTAGAAGTAGTGCAACAGTATCATGCATGAGATCACTTAACATGAGACAACATAGGGAGGCAGCGGGGTCTGTATCTGGACTCCGTCTGATAAGTCCAACAACTTGGTCCTAGAATATGCATATTGTTGAATGATTCCTGAAAATGTCTGTTCATTACGTCATTTTTACGTCACGTTTATTTTGTGGGTCATTTTGAGAACATCTATACAATTATTAACCAATTCACTCTGCTCTCACAGAACATCCATTGATTGAAGGGTAGGGTTGGGGGGCAGTGGAGTGTCCAGTTGAGGTGGTCTTTCAGGTTTTATGTTGTTTACCTGGCCCACTGTTGTGATAATAGCACCACTCCTTAAGATAACACTGCCTTGCTACGCATATAAGGAATCACAGAGGGGATCAGCAAAGGGGGTTTGAACTAGTGTTGGCAACACAGTCAGAAGGATGATTCCTCATACAGTAGGTGAATGAAGTGCTGGAGCTCATGTTCCCCTGACTGGATACTGACAGACAAGATGCAGGGTTGGACCTTGAATAACAATTTCCTCAGTGAGAGGGTGGTCCTTTTCGATGAGATTGTGTTTTTTCATTTTAAACTTGTGACCGAATCTGGAAGTTTTGAGGGGTGTGGCTTATGTGGGTTGGTCCTTCTGCAGAGCTGTGATGTCCAGAGGAGGAGGGGCCCGTCCGCTCCACTCGCTCAGCTGCCCTTCCTTGAAGAGGAGGTTGAGGGCGGGCAGGGGGACACCAGACTCCGCTGGGGGCTGACTAAGAGGGTTCGACATGCCACTGTCCAGGTCAGCGGGCTGCATGCCGTCCTACCAACAAAGGGCAAATGCCACAGGTCAGATCACCAGGTAGAGTGGATGATATGTGGGTCAAGGATAAACTTCTCTGGGACAAACTATAATGATCACATCCCGGTTGTATGCCTCCACCAGCCATCCGAGACCAGCCGTCATGTTGCAGTTTACATCCATGTCTGTCCAAAATATCAATACGTCATAATTTTATCCCTTCAGACATTTGTGTGAAATTATCATAATTAGCGAAAAGTTTATTGAGTTATGGCCGAAAACATGTTTTGTGAGGTCATAGGGACCTTTGACCTCCAAAATCTGATGAGTTCACCATTGAGTCCAGGTGGACGTTTGTGCCACATTTAAAGAAATTTGCTCAAAGTGGTCGGCGGCTACAAATGTTAAATCATCTTAAAATGTACGTATAAAATATGCAAAAGAGAATAAAAGGCTCAGTTACACCAGGAACGTGTGACACAAAGCAAAAAAATAAAACAATACATGTTCAATAAACTTTGTGTTCTCTCTGTCATCTCTGTCTTTAATTGATTCCAACAGACTCAATTTGTAAAATAAAAAAAAAGTGACTACTGATTTTTTCACCATCGTTATTTCTTTTCTTTTCTGCAAGTATTCTCAAGTGGCAACCTGAAAGGGCAACAGAGTGCTTTACCTGGAATGACTGCACAAAGCTCAACACCTTCAGTGAAAGCTTTCGGCTTAAGTGAAGTAGCTCTTGAAGGCTGAAACAACAACAAAGTCTGGCACTTTAGCAACACGCTTCTTTACATGCTTGTCAGTGTTTTAATCAAAGCTTCAATACTTGAGGATCTTTTTTTGTACCTTTCGTTGCTGCACAGTTTGTGCGAGGCAATTTTTTGACACACTTTGCGGTTCAGCTCAGAGCTGAAGAGGGGCATGCCGAAGCACAGTTCAAGAGGGACCCACTCATCTTCAGATGAAAGGTCTGAAAGAAAGGGATTGGAGAGCAGGGATGGGGTGACATACATGAAACACATACCATAAACAAGGATAGGCTGGTCTCCCATGCTGGTCTTTTCCGTCTCTTCCAGCTCTCTCACAGTATATAAAATATATATACAAATATATACATGAAAGAAATACTTCACCCACAAAAAAAATATGTGTATATCAATTGCTCACCCTGTGTTACTTTGAATTCTTAAATATTTTTTTCTTGCATGCCTTTACGGTGAATGAAGAAAGCCTCACGGTTGAAAGTTGTATGACAGTTTAGAAACAGATGTTCTGATAATTAAACAACAAGCCATCAAGACTTCGCTCAGTTTTGTTTAATTCTCCATTCGCCGTGGAGGCAAGTGAGAAAAACAATGTTTTCTTCAAGAATTCAAGGTAACACGGGGTGAGTAACAAACAGCCATTTTGTGGCTGAAGTATTCCTTACATTAACCAAAACAAGTAGACCTACTGTCTGTCTTTCCTTTGATTTCCCCGTTGTTTTCTTCTGTCACAAGCTCAAAGGACTCAGTGCTGCCGTTGGTGTCCAGGCCTCCACCTAGATGGGTGTCCCCTTGAAGAAAAGCAACACATCTCCATAAGCATTAAGGCACAGAAAGCTTGATTCACATCGAGACTACAGCTGTAATGCCTTTCAGTTAAGAAGCTTAATTAATTGCACAACGTCAGAAATCATTCCTTTTGCAGAATAAATATCAGAAGAAAAAATGGACATAACAGTTGTGCGCATAAATATCTATGATAAATAAGCAGAGATGAATTACGTCACCAACATTCAATCCGTTAATCTTAAGGTAAAGGCTAATGCTGTTCGATCCACATCCATTAGCAAAGGCTATCACAATTAGGCCCACAATTATGCAGACAAACAGAATAATCAAACAGGACTGTGAGCAGTCTTTATCTAATTTGCACCATCAGTGCCAATTGCCTTTAGAGGTAAGGACATTGTTACTAATTCAGCTATATGTCTCCTCTCTCACATGCACCTCTGCACTCCGTACTGTCGCTGGCCCTGCGACGGTGCCTGTTGTTGGCGTTGAGCATGGTGATGTAGCCACACTGATGCTTCAGGTCCACGTTCTCCTTCAGCTTTTGGAGCGCCTTGTGCACACACATGTTGGAGTAGGAGAACTCTGCACAGGATGGAGAGACAACACAAACAATATAAGTTAAGCTTAAAGCTCAGCACTCAAACTGACAAATAGGATTTGATATATACTTCTATTAATATCAGTGTAGCATGGCATTCTCAAAGGGTGTACTTCTGTGATAGAAAATGTATTGGAGGGATGAGTGTTAGTGTTAAGCTTCACACACAAATTCCCGAAAGACGGGTTTCAGAGGATTCTAATTACTTTTATGATGTTTGTTGAGGTAAAACCCTCAAAGCCAGAAACAAATACTTGATTCACCAGAGAAAGGAGCAAAACTTGACTGAGATCAGCTCCATAATGTACACATAACAATAATTTAAGCAGTGACAGTACACCAATCGCGATTTAGTGCATCTATTTTATTTATTTAACCATTATGCACCAGGACTATTCCCATTGAGATTCATAATCTCTTTTACAAAGGGGTATTGGCCAAGGCAGTAACATAAAAAGTTTCACAAATATAAAATAAAAACTAATATAAAATTCTTAAAACAAAACAGCAAAAAAAGTTTAAACAAACAGCATAGGAAATGTCACATAAAATAAACAGGCAACAGACTTAAAATAAGCAGCAAATTACAACAATGAATTTACTGTATCTGGTGTATTTGTATAATTATTATATACTATACTAAAGTGTGGCTCTTACCTACCGCACCCCCAAGTCTAGGAATGTGAATAGCAACGGGAATAATCAAATAATAAAGTCTCCCACTCCTTTCTAAGATAAATGTCAACCCTCATGCTTTTGAGCTTTTTGTCTTTTTGAAAAAAGTACCAGCTCAAAAATAGTGAAAACAATCGAAGCAAAATCTCTTCTTTAACATTTAAAAAAAAATAAAGAATAAATAAGCCTTGCACTGCATTACCTTAATATAATTGTGTATTAGCACAACATTTAGGCTGTCACTAAGTGACATTAAAGCTTTATCTCCATATAATAACTCACCTCCTTTCAGATCTTCTGCATTAAAGGGGAATGGGATGTGAACGGTTTCTCCATGGCCGTGCATACCGTGACCCTGAGGGTAACACACACACACACACACTACTGTTTATATATCCACACAGTGCCACTAAATGTTATTATTGAAAACACGCAAAGAGTAGATATATAACATTACAGTCCGTAGAAAAACTACTCCTTCACATCAGAGCCGACTCCTCCACTGAGTCACTCAAAGCGCAGCTCAATGCCCTATATTTTACTTTGGCTTTTGAAAGCATTTAAAGTGCCACTAGCTGGCCTTTTATGCTATTTGTTTTTTAGTTGTTGCATTACTCATTAGTTTGATCTTGATCCCTGCCTGGTTATACAATGTTTTTGTAGTCTCCCCCATTGACCTGCTTTATTTTGCCTGTACATTTTTTTTTTTTACTTTGGTCAGCCTATGTTGTTTTACATGTGCTATAAAAATACATTTCAATTTACTTGAATATTATATGATGCAATGTTCAAATGAAAGCAACTAAGCAAACAAACAAAAAAAAGACATCCTGAAACAACCAGACTGTAAAAGTGGAGCTCATATGTCTACCTGGATCAGTACAGCAGAGTGTGTGAGGGCATCGTTGAGCATGGTCAGAACGTTGGATGAAGGCACGACTCCGGGGTCGTGACCCCAGGAAGTGATCAACAACTTGTCGTAGGCCTGGACAGAGAGAGAAAACGGGTCAAGGAAAGGATTTTTCCTCAGCTGCTAATCACTGAACCCATCTAGACTGGGGTGTGTTAGTGTGAACAGCTCATCACTCACTATACTGAGGTGAGTGATTACCAATAATGATAAGATTTGTTTTCATATAATACTTTATTTATTATATACACTTAAAATACTACTTATGTCCTGTGGTGTACTACAACATCTCAGTCAAAAACAAAGTTGATGACGAGGAAACATCTTTCCACCGTTCATACTGCCAACTTGTTGACGTTTCACGACGCCAACCATAAAATAATGAAATCTCCACCCTGTGACTGATTGCATGGCTTTCCCTAACTGAGACAGATCCTTTCCAGGAAATTAAGGTGATATTTCTTGTCTGTTTCGTTGATTATTTTCAGCTCTTAAAGTGGTGAAGAAGGAAATCCTACTGTTAAGTTCACGTGAAGAAACACTGTTGAATTGAATAAGATGACAAGTATACAACAAGTAGAAAAATACATGCTGCTATGTTCCAATAAAATTGCATGATATTACTCTTCCTCCCCTGAGAATGCACTTCATCAAATTCTCTTTTCATCCCTGTTGCACATTACCAGGATAGTAAAAAAATTCCAAGACCATCAGAAAGCCTTAGAGAGGGAAAATGCAGGTGCAGGGTTTGGTATGACTGATAGTGATGCGCCAGGTGCTTTGTTAAGAAATTAAGGTTAACAGGGAGGAAGCAAACTGCGTTGAATTGAAACGGCAAGGTCACAATTTAAAAGGGCAAGAATCAAAGACAATTACATTTATTTCTTCTATTTTTTGCAAGTTTACATTATTTTTCCTACCTGCATGATTAATTATTAGTCTGGGCTCACCTGGAATATGTCCGGCAGTTTGCGGAGCCTGGAGCCTTTTGAGAGCAGCAGAGAGGGCGGGCCTTGGCCGGTGATATGGTACAGGTATAGCTTGAACCAGATGGAGCTAACCTCAGGAATAGCCGGGCCAATGTGCTGCCGGGAGAAACAAACATGTGTAAGTGTACAGAAGCAGAACTAATGCATACACATGTATACATCCTAAGATGACTGCATGCTGGAGAACCTCTTGTGGTTGCTGCGACACCACAACTTCCAGCCCACTTTTGTCTAGACGGGGGTTTGCCAAATGTGGTTGTTGCAGACACACTTAGTGGAGAATGCACTCTACTGAGAGCACCATTCTGGTTGTGTCTGTGTTGTTTTTATGTTGGAAAAGCAGAAATGTAAGCTTTGTAAGATATGAGCAGAAAATAATTCACTGAATTACACTTCACTGAGTCCCAGCAGTGTGAGAATAAACAGCAGCGTGAATGGCACAACAAGAGTTTAACTTTCTTTCCCTCTCTGAGCTCAGCTAGAAAGCTGGAGTGTGGCCAGAAAGAATAATTACCCATGAGCCTTGCCTCTCTTCCTCCCTCCCTCTCTTTGTGTAGCCTTGTTGTTGGGGGCAACTTCAGGCTGAGTGCCCACAAAGCACGCACGCACACACACACACACACACGAACTGTCGACTAAAACACAAACACACAACTCTAAGACCTTCAACATTTTATTCAAAATCCCAGCAGGGTGCACAGTATCTCCTCTGCTCTCCCTTCCTCCAGGCCTCATACCTGAGGCGTGCAGCTGCTGATGGGCCTGATCTCGTTGCTCAGCGGCGCCATTGAGACCAGCAGCTTGTAGTTCTTGTTGAGGACACGGTTGCAGGTGGCCTGGTCCAGACCAAGCAGGCTCTCACAGCGCAACATGTCCAAGGGGAAGCCTAGTTGGAGAAAAACAGTTACAACTTCTATACAAAATAGTCTGAGAAGTGAGAGTCATTAATTGTATTCATATAGTTTTCTTCTGTGACGTTTCTGAAGTAGCTGCATAGATCGCAGTAGAATAGAAGTCTGCAGTAGTAGAACATTTTGGCTAGCTGTTTCCTAGCTATTAATGAGTTGTTGACTGTAGCCTTGAGACAAATGTAAACAAGCATTGGAGGAGAGCAAATAAAGATCCTCTAAATGAATATGCCAAGTGTGGATGCATCAAACATTAACTGTGTTGAAGTAGTGGATTCAATTACATTTATTTTATAGAGCCCCAAATCACAAAATCACATCTCATCCAGAAAGCACAGTAAAGGTTCTTTCTTCATAGCCGTGGTGTTTAGAAGTTTTCTCTCAAGGCAACTTCTGTCAAGATTGTCCTCTCAAAGGACACCGTGTACACTTCATAGCTCCTACTTATATATAAGAAATGTCTATGATGTGCTCATGGTAATTATGTAATAAATAAAATCAGTACAAGAGTCGAATTTCACAAATGCAAAGAACTGACTGAAACTCGGTAAAGCAGGTCAAGGACCAGATGTTTATATTTATTCCACAACAGAGGGAAACAAACACTGACAAAAGCCATTTACAATACGCAATGAGGGTGCTGCTTCATACTGTATCGTCTAAAGGAGTTTGGATGCTGATTTATGTAATGCGATAATGTATTATTAACACTATTAATATTATTATTATTATCAGTCTTTGTATCATTGCAGGTTTAGTTTTAGTAGCTTCAGCCAGCGAGCCCTCAGTGCGCTCGCTTCTCTGCAGCCTCCTGCAGCAGCAGCTCAAGACAACTGAGAGATAAGACAATCAGAAATGAGGCGCCAGGCCAAACCAAACAAACAGCATCTGCTGGCACAACAGTTGTTACATGGAAATTCAGAGAGTTGCTTTGTAGATAGAACAATACAGCTTCACTCTGGATTGACAGGAATATATGACCAGTTTCAAGAAAGAATACCCAGACACAGATGAGGGGAGACAGACAGCCGAGAGCGACACAATTCACCAAAAGCAGCACTTTTGGTTGCTTACAAAAAGTTCCCATCAGTATAACTTTTAAACTTCATTACTTATTATTGAAGACCGCAGAACAAGTTTGAGTTGTTGAATAGGAGTAATTTACAGTAGTTGTTTGCCGTAACACACACACACTTAACCAAGTTCACTCTGCTAGTCCCAGCTCTCACCTTACATTTCTGTCTGATTAATATTTGCAGATTTGAAAATTTAAAATAAATGTTTAACAATTACTAAAAAATGTTGGCAGTATTTGTATAATAAATTATGTCAAGTGGCAAAATACTAACTAATAAGCCCAAAGGGAACTGTGTGCAGACAGCAGACACAAATATGAGTTTCTATTTCATGCAAAACAACAAATCTAGGCTCCAAGCTGCCAATTTACCACAGGTAGGTGTGGATCCAGGATCACCTGGATCTTGCATATTTGCCCATAAAGGGAATGGCAAAGAGGGCAGAATTGTATAATTACCTATATTTGGGATATCAGGTCCCTGGTCCTGAGTGAGGTCTTTGTTGTAGCGCAAGAAAAGGATGGTATTTTTCAAGGTCAGAGCATGGTCAAAGTAACGCTGGGCCTCGCCCTCTGCTGTGCTCTCCACCTGAAACCAGGAAATACATTCAAGTTGAGTTTGAAAATGTACACATCAACTTATGATGTATTTTCTACTTTGATTTAGTATCATCTGGTGTTTCATGACAAAGGCTTTCCTATATACACTAGCAAGTCTTTGTTTTCTTTGTTTCCATTGCTCACCTTCTCCAACTCAGCCAGGAAGGTATCCAGAGTCTCATCAGACAGCTTACCCACCTCAAACATGGTCACTGCATGACTCTTCAGGTTCTGATAGGAGGACACAAGAGGGAGGGGTCAAGATGTACAGTCCATGTACAAAGTCAAGGAAAATTATTCTGTCTCGATTAAGCCTTCTGTGCATTTTCCTGATGTACACATCCAGTCACTAACCGGAGACAGGTTGCCCATCATGAGGAAGGCTGTGAGAGTAGAGTCAAAGAGGAAGGCAATCCTCTTTGTGGGTGCAGCTGGTATGCTCAGGCTGCTTACACTTCCTGTGTCTGCTACAGAGATACAGAAACAAAATACATATATCAAGAGCAATAACCCTCAGCAATAACATCAATGCAGCATCAAACAGCACAACTCTGTGAGGTTATAGCATTCATAAATTCAGGATATGAACTTTAAAATTCAAGACATTTGCATCTATTTACACAGACCAACCAAAACCATGTCAAGTAATTAATGTAAATGTGGTTGTCGAAAAGCAACTTTGTTAACATCCAATTTGTTAGTCTGAGCAACAGTTCCGCCTTAACATGCATAATAAAGTCAAACAAAAACACATATTAATGTGAGAATTTCTTTCAGAAGCATGGCAAAGCTTTCTTGGGGAGTAATTAGCAAAGCTGTTAAAAAAACTTCTGAAGATATTCAGAACATGCTTTTTGTGCATACATAAAGTTATGTATTTTTTTGCATAAACAGCGACATCTCTGTGTATTGGTGTGTGTGTGTGTGTGTGTCCACACAGACCTTCTTCCAGACTGGTGGTGTCGGTGTCGGTGGCTGAGGAGCCTCCCTCCATGACAGGACTGCCCTGCTCCCAGGACAGCAGCATCTTCTGAGGGTCCATGGTGCTCCTAATAGTGGTTTATTAAATGAAAATAATCAAATACTTTAAATAAATGATATTTCCTGATGGAGAGCATTCCCCCCCCCCCCCCCCCCCACACACACACACATTTAGCTAACTAAATGTGTGGGGCGGGGAAATGCCTCTAAAAATGTAAAATAAACAAAGTTTATGGGCAAACATGGTTAAACACATGACTCCACTTCCAGTTATATTCTACGAAGAGGTGAATGGTTGATATTGGCCTCCTGCACATACTTGAGTCTGTTGACAGATGGGGCATTCTTCCAGGTGGGGTGGAGCTGGTCTGAGCTGATCACCTGACCTTTCTTTACAGCGAAGCCGAGACGACAGTACATGGAAACTGCATTCTGATAAAGCCCAGTAAAAACAAAAGATGTTTAACCCACAGAAATTTGACACTCTTTCACTGTCATGTACCATCAACCTGTGACCTGTCACCCTCTTGGACTGCTACTACTGAGGTGTTATACTTCAGGTGAGGAATATTAAATGATGAATGAGAGAAAAGGTGAACAGCACCTCTTACTTGCAGCTAAATGTGGCTGGAAAGAAATGGCAGCGCTCGATTTTTATCATAGATTTCATACTGAATGATTGCTGGTGTAACAAGAGTTGATCCAAAACCGCACGCTTACTGTTGACGTCCATGCAGGCAACACAACAGACCCTAAATTGCATATATTTAGTTAGGTAACTACATGAATTTAAGATATTTAGTGTTAGTGTTTCAGGCTTCAAAACAATTAATACAATGTAACGCATGGATCAATGTTTAGTCCAAAAGATGGAACCACTTGATAGACTTGTTATAAGAAGATTACTTCTGTAGATATTTTGAGGGACCAAAAGGCACTAAACACAAGGTGAATCCTCTTTTTGGGGATGCTCTCTCAATGTCCAACATGATCTACTATAAAAAGCCATTACTCAATGTCTGGTGACTAAAAAAGAGAACACTGTGTACTTTCCACAAAAGTTTGCTGTCTCCTTAATTCAAGATTTACCTTGCCGATAAATATGTGATGCCTGCTGAACAGGCCAGCTCAGTTAAGTACGGTGGGCTTGATTGCTTTCAACACCTCTGAGGTGGAAGCTGAGGTCAACTCTCAGCCCTCCTCCTATCATATCAAAAGAAACACAGCAAAGTGGCTCAGGCCATGAGGTAGTCATTACACAAGAGAAAGTTGAACTTGTCTCAGGGAAAAAGTTCTGCACAAAGAAGAACTCTCAGACATCTCAATCATCTCTTAAGTTACAGGGTTAACACTGCCTTCAGCCACTTCTCTTAAGTGCTGCTATTCAGCAGCAGGAATGAACTGACAGGGGAGTTCAGCTCTTCACACTGGAAGTCATAACACTGATAGGGAGCATTTAGGAAGCTGGGGAAAACCTTCTGCAGCAAGTGGATACCCACCTTCACTAAGTCCAAGTCAATCTCCAACACATTCGCCAGCTGAGAGGCAGAAGGAGAGAGAGGGAGAAAAAGAAACATAGGACTGGGTTGAAACGTTGATCAATAAACACACACAGAAAAAAAATATGTAGAAAAATTATACTCTACACCAAGTGTAAAATCATTAATCACGTAATTTATTATATGTTGAAATTTCGCACAAGTCATATTTCCAAGTTGCTACTAGGTCTTGTCACAAACACACACACACACACTTTTAAAGCCTACCTCCGCTACGTTTGTCTGCTCATCAATGGACACAAAGATTTTGTAGAGCAGTGTTTCAAAGTAATCGCCCTGGACGCGGTTCATGACAAAGCCTTCCAGCGGGGGCACTAAAAACACAAACAGTGACAAACAACTGTACAAATATGTCCACAAATATTTTTTACATCATTTAATTTTGGAAATAAATTATTATTTTAATTTGATTTTCTTCAGTATGCATCTGTAATTCCACTATCAGGCATAGTTTCGGATTAGTCCATTGCCCATTAACGCACCTAAATTCCCAGGGTTGTAATTTATGTATTCAGAGTTTAGTCGAGGTAATTACTCTGGGAACCATAATGGCAGGATGTGTAAACACACGCACATACACACATGTTGCTGTACCTGAAATGCAGCTGTCATCAGCTATGGGAACATCCAAGTAGATGAATCCTCGGTTGTACAAGCCTGGAGTAAAAACATACAGTAGTAGTGTGTTAGCACGTTTGACATAGTATAAAGCTTTGCCCAAATATTCGACTATTTGGATATGTTTGTTGGGTAGGTATCCTGTATTAAATTAGGTATTAAGAATTTTTTTACTTCTACAAATTACAAACTTGCATAAAACACTGGAAAATCCCTCTTGTTGAATAAGAAATAAAAACAATTTATTTTTAATGAGTAACAAGTGTGCTTGATTAAATTAAACACAGTTGCAGCACTTTGCCGTCCATCTCAGCCGAGAGCGGAGAAATGTCTGTCACGTCCTTCTCGCGTGATGACATGGAGACAAGCCCAGCCAGAGCCCTCGTTGCCTTGTTTGTATTCTACAATCAGCACATTTCAGGTCGAAAGGGCTGAGCGGAAGCCGCCGTAGGCTGCAGTACACATGGTCTTACAGACGAGCGCTGAGGGAGAAGCAGTGCATAATGTGAAGAGACAGCAGCCTCAAAACTCGAAAAACGCATGCACGCACGCGCGCGCACACACACGCGCACGGTTTTATAACAGGACTTATCATGAGACAACTTTGATCAAAGTAGTATGATAGTATCCATTAACATCACTGTCTTACAATAAAAAGTAGCAAGTTATTGATCATGTGTGAACAGAAAATTGCAAGAATGAGAATAGTGGACATAAAGTTGAGCCAATCAAATCTGAATTTAAACAGCTACTTGTATTCAACTTGCCGTGCGTCTCCTGTATTTAATTGTATTTGTTCCCACTCAGTCAAAAGCACTCCAGTGGCCGAGGGTCATGACTGTTCTCTAATTGATATTTAAACTGCATGGACACTCTTTCAAATTCACACCGGCACATCTTGAAACACCTTAAACTGCAACATTAGTATCAGCACCTTTGTTCAAACTTCAGCTGTAAAAGACATTTGCACCTTGCTACTTGAATTTCAAAGATTTCAAAAATCAAGGAATGCAAACAAATGTAATTCTTCTTGAATTTTATATAGAAATCCCATTTATATTATTACCCTGAGAAAATGTTTTTAAGGTTAGTTCATGGTGTCGACCGATATAAAACCAAGTTGAACCAATAACTTCAGCAGTGTTCTCAAACGGCTCTTTTCTGTCTCCAATTGCTTTTGATTGATCCAGTCTGCATAAATATTTAAAGAAAATACCAAATCTGAAGATGTTTCTAAAGAATAGTCAAGCTATAAAAAAAAACAGCCCTTTGGAGGCAACTTGTTTCAATCATTCCTGTTGAAACCGGATGCAAGAGTGGGACAAAATGCAAAAGTAGACACATTTTATGCAAAAACTTGAGCTGCCCCAAACTCCAGAAGTTCAAAGACCATGTATACACAAATATCGTATATATATATATATATATATATATATATATATATATATATATATATATATATATATATATATAGTGCATCCGGAAAGTATTCACAGCGCTTCACTTTTTCCACATTTTGTTATGTTACAGCCTTATTCCAAAATAGATTAAATTTAATATTTTCCTCAACATTCTACACACAACAACCCATAATGACAAAGTGAAAACTGTTTTTTGCAAATTTTTGCAAATCTATTAAAAATAAAGAACGAAAACACAACATGTACATAAGTATTCACAGCCTTTGCTCAATACTTTGTTGAAGCACCTTTGGCAGCAATTACAGCCTCAAGTCTTCTTGGGTATGATTCCACGAGCTTGGCACACCTATTTCTGGGCAGTTTCTCCCATTCTTCATTGCAGAACCTCTCAAGTTCCATCAGGTTGGATGGGGAGCGTCGGTGCACAGCCATTTTCAGATCTCTCCAGAGATGTTCAATCGGGTTCAAGTCGGGGCTCTGGCTGGGCCACTCCAGGACATTCACAGAGTTGTCCCGAAGCCACTCCTTTGTTATCTTGGCTGTGTGCTTCAGGTCGTTGTCCTGTTGGAAGATGAACCGTTGCCCCAGTCTGAGGTCCAGAGCGCTCTGGAGCATGTTTTCATCCAGGATGTCTCTGTACATTGCTGCATTCATCTTTCCCTCAATCCTGACTAGTCTCCCAGTTCCTCCTGCTGAAAACCACCCAACAGCATGATGCTGCCACCACCATGCTTCACTGTAGGGATGGTATTGGCCAGGTGATGAGCAGTGCCTGGTTTCCTCCAGACATGACGCTTGGCATTCAGGCCAAAGAGTTCAATCTTTGTTTCATCAGACCAGAGAATTTTGTTTCTCATGGTCTGAGAGTCCTGCAGGTGCCACTCCTCAGTAAAAAGCACATGACAGGCGAGCTAAATTTTGAGCACCTGAGCTAAATTTTGAGTGTCATGGCTGTGAATACTTATGTACATGTTATGTTTTCGTTCTTTATTTTTAATAGATTTGCAAAAATTTGCAAAAAACAGTTTTCACTTTGTCATTATGGGTTGTTGTGTGTAGAATGTTGAGGAAAATATTAAATTTAATCCATTTTGGAATAAGGCTGTAACATAACAAAATGTGGAAAAAGTGAAGCGCTGTGAATACTTTCCGGATGCACTGTATATATATGTGGATATATATATATATATATATATATCTTTGTTGTATTATATATATATATATATATATATATATATATATATATATATATATATATATATATATATATACACACATATCGTATATATATGATACGGTTGTCTTAAAAGGGAACATAGTATGTGACAGATACTTACTTAAGACCACATTGTACTCCATTGGTCCAGCCAGCTGAGGACCAGAATCTATCATCTTATCAATGGCTTTCTTCTCTCCTGGAGAACAGATCTGTGTTTACAAACAACAAACACACAACATTAAAACATACTTGTACACAAGGCTTTGTTTATCAAAATGAATGATGAAAAGAATAAACTCAACCTTCCTCAAATAAGAAATGAAATATCTTCATGTCAATACATCCTCTTTCCTCCCACCGTATCCATCCCAGCCTGCTATCACTAAAAATGTTATATCTACACACATGCCTATTATCAAATTGTACTGACCCTGATATCGTCCTCGGTGATGTAGCCTGTCTGTGCCGTCCACCACGGCTCCACAGAGATTTCCACTGGTTTGGCCGGAAGCAGGTCCCGCGCTGATTTCCTGCGGAAGAATTTCTGACAAAGACGACAAGCGGGGAGGCGAGATCGAATCACTTGCATCTAATAAACATGTCTATTTTGTTAATATTGGTTATATATATTCTAGAGAGAATGGTGGTCAAATATTTTTTTTTAAATATACGGAAAATGCAACTTTTATGAGGCTGTGTCTGCATATTGAGAATTGATATGCGATTGGTTGTTGACCACCCAATCAGGGCAGAAAATGTGCTCAAATGAACAAATCTATGAGCTAAATGTCTGAAGCGTTGTTCTATAGATGCTGATCTAAAAGACTATATTAGAAACAGGCCTTACTTTGGACGACCTGCACTGGTTCATTAGGTCAATGTACTGGTTTCTCCCGATGCCAAGCAGCCGCAGACCTGTGGGGTAATGAGAAAATGGTCAAGCCAATAAAACTCCATCATGCCTCAGTAACTGCCCATGAACTTGTAGTCGCTGGACATTAACACTAAGGCAAATAAATCTGGCTGCAGTGCAGCTGCAAAAGTCTCTCTGGCATTTTTCAATTACAGGCTCTTGAGACTTTACCAACAAAACTACAACAAAGAATTACAGCAAGAAGTTTGAGAATTCATATTGGAGTAACTTTGGAGAAAGGAGTTTGACGAGATGCAACAGTGACTCATCCAAACTGTGCTGAGGCAGTACGTCGGCACATACTCACACACTTTCTTTGAGACAATCCTAACACACACACACACACACACACACACACACACACACACACACACACACACACACACACACACACACACACACACACACACACACACACACACACACACACACACACACACACACACACACACACACACACACACACACACACACACACACACACACACACACACACACACACACACACACACACACACACACACACACACACACACACACACACACACACACACACACACACACACACACACACACACACACACACACACACACACACACACACACACACACACACACAGCCTCGCCATCCACCCACTGCTGCATGACACACTTCCAAAGCACCTCCAGGGAGATTAGAGGACAGAAGCCCCTGATAGGGCGGCTCTAACGGCCGGCTGGCAGCCTTCTGTCTCCACAGCGTGAAGGTCCTGTACAGTGAGGAGTGAGTCACTAACAGTGAATGCCAAAGCCCGTTTCACTTGACAGCAGTAAGTCAAAGAATGCTACAACTGACCTTACACTTGACTTTTAACTTTGACACAATTTTAATTTGATTTTGGAATAATTTCTGAGGAACACAAGATCCTCTGTGATGTAGTAGAAAAGCGACCATAACATGGGATTTATATCAGTCAATCCAAAAACCACTTGGCCAGTACTCTGGTTTGGTTATGGTAAGAAATGTTTTACGTTGATAAGTAACGGTAGTCATTGGGCTTTGAAAACTATTTAGCTAATAAACGTTCAAAAGAAGTGTGGGATTTGTATCTTATTCAAGAGCAGAAGTGTTAAGCCAAGGCTTTTTAAGAAAACTCAAGCCTCCACAGCACGAAAGCAAACTGAAAATATTTTGAAAAACAGATGCATCTGTCGAGAAAACTGAGCAACAGACGTAAGCTACTCATACCAAAAGCCTGGCATGCAGCTGCCGATCCTCACCCAACTTCCTAAAAAAACATTTTAATTGGCTTAATTTACTTCAGATATACTCGGTTAGAAAAACATCTTTACACAAACATTTCCTAAAAACTAAGTGGCATCCTCAAATTGCTTGTTTTTGTCTGCCCAACAGTCCAAACCAGAACATATTAACTCTATTTTACTTTAACTATTTATCAAACCAGTTAACTATGTGTCAATCGAATAATTGATCGTTCCAGCTCTAGTTGCATAATAGGCACTATAATTCATAAATTCGTTAAATCCCCAAGGTTCCTGAAAACATATTTTCACTGTGACTGTTCTCCCACCTCATACACTGACAACCCTTCAAAAACAGGGAAAGATGTAAAAAAACAGAGCAGAGAGGCCGAGAGGGCAGGAGTGGGAGGTTCACAGAACCCCAGTAAAGTCATTTCAACAGAGTTGGAGAGAAGGGGGGAAACAGGATGATGGAAAACTCACAGTCAGCAGCAGTGAAGTTGGGCAAGGAGTCATAACTCTTCTCACTGTTCATAATATCCTGGAGGTGCAAAAAGAGAACGGAGACAGGAGAAAAGAAGAATTAAACTCATTTTCTCCTTTCCATGTCCCTCTGCCTCTGATTAATAACAGGATTAGCAGATATGGGCGGCCGTGCTAATTTCTACACCCCATTTTCATTAGGTGCTTAAAATGGATTATAGAAATATGACATAACCTTCAGTGGTCACAATGGAAGCTTAGTCAAGTTTAGTTTAGCATGCATAGGAAATAGGGTGAATCCTTTTTAAGTATAAGCTGAAAACTAAATGGGTTGTCTTTATTTATGTGTGTAAGTCATAAGAAAGAGCACTGGGCATATTAGTCACATGTGATCTAATGAAATGGGGAAGTATGCTGAATGTGGAACAATCAAATATGACGAATCTGCACCCACCATCTCTGTGTGAACACACAGGGCGGTAAAGTTATGGATATACAAAACAGAGGTAACTAAATTCCAGGTGCATTATTTTGGACGAGGCCCAAATTGTCTGAAGCACACACAGCAAAGATTTTCTCTGGGTGTGTTAGTGCTGGTACATGAGGCTTCACTAGACAATGACTGACACCTAGTGCCTGACTGATGCCAAGTCCATCAACATAGGTAATACATTACCCCACACGCTCCTCTAAAACTGAAGAACATTTTATAGGCTAACTGAACACATATTTATCATAGGGGTGGTAAAGTTTGGCATGTGACAACATTTTCAACATGCAATTGACATGTAATTTCAGATGCAGGACTCACTAATTCTAGCCAATGACAATAGGTTTCTCCTCTATACATACAGACTATACAAAGGTGCAGCTGCACAAAATGATACCTTTATCGTAAGTCTTGTGAGGTGTACCATAATGTTTTATATATCCAAGCAAAGAGTACACTTGTGACATCACCATGTTATTGTCGTGAGTTTCAGAAGAAAGCAATGCTAGATGACTGAATCAGCCAGAGCGTTCACATACTGTGAGTACAAAGACAGATGTTTAGGTGCTTGAGAAGCTGCTGAACAGAAAAGTGGTTGAAGCCTAGCCTTTCCACGTCAAACACCTATCTTCCCGTTTCTGTTTGACAATCCACCAGAAGCTGCTTACCTCCATGATTCCTATGTAATATGAGAACGGAGTGATGCGTAGCCCTTTGACCATGATGTCAGACAGGTGGTAGGGGTACAGCATCAGGTGGTCCCGGCTGTACTTCAGGAGCTCTTCATAATACTTGCGCTCATCCTTCCTCACATGGCGCACTGCTCATAAAACACACACACACACACACACACACACACACACAGACACACACAGACAGGTCACAGTGTTCATACATTAACACTTCCAGGCAATCCATATACTAAGTAGGAACCAATGAAGTGTAAATAATAAGATGTTTTTTTTGCAGCACTGTTGTATTAGGATGCATTTGTTTTAGACAGATGTACCTGATAAACTGGAAACTGGGTGTATGTGTTGCCAGTCCATAAACTCACTTATTCTTGAGCTATTTAATGCAAGAGGTTTTTTTTGCTCCTTGTCTTTTATTCTCACAACTAACAATAATGCGTCAGTACAAGGTGGATGGGACTTAAATGAGGGGCAAACATAACTCACCTAGGTTATTGCGGAATCGCAGCTGGTTGCGGATGCTGTACAGCAGCACATGCTTCTCATACTCACGCTGAGAGTTCCCCAAACTCTGCAGAGCAAAAACACACAGCACACAGGTGATGTTCATGGCTGCATTCATTCAGTAACCACATACCACTGACTCTGTTGTTAGGACCACATCAACCTCAGGCCTCTGGAACTTATATCCACAAGGTTAGGAAAATAGATTGTAAATGTACCCTTAATTGAAATGTCAAAGTCTATATCGGGAAAGAAGACCTTGGAAACTAGGTGCATCACTATACATTTTAAGTTACATTAGCACAAACCAGTTGACACACAATAATCGTTGAGGTCTGAGGCATCAATTTGTCTGCTTAGAAACCTAATGCATCTTTGGTGAGGATGCACTGGGATGGAGGCAGTTAAAAGAGGGGCACATACACCTGCATCCACTGAACCCCGACATGCTGGCCTAATGGCACACAGTAGCGCTGTATGCAAGATGAGGGATGTGTACAGAAAATAAATAGTAAAACAATCCGAGTGATTTTCAACATAGTTGAGCAAAAAAGTCTGAATCCAATATTTGCAACTGACATCCACCCGCTAAAATCATGTGTCTGTCATGTGATGCAGCGGAGCTTCAATGGCCGTAATGTAAAGATGGCCAGCTGTGGCTCGGGATGAATGTGAAACCCTGCAGAGGAGGTTGGCGAGTCGTGCGCCACTGACAGCTGCTCGTATGACAGAGTGCACCGCCGTGACATTGACATGTTCCCCGCCCAGGACACAGCGGTGCCCCCCTCTCACCTCGACCCCGTGGAAACACTTAAACACGGTACCTGTTTGACATTTGCTGGAAGCTTGGTCCACGGGTCATTCTGCCTGATGTGAAATTCCACGTCCGTGTTCATCGCTAGCTAGCTATAGCTGGCTAAAAGCAGAATCCCTCGAGACGGTCAGAAACGGGCTCTCGGGCAAGTCCACGGTTACGTTACCCCCCGGAACCCAATAACCGAGCGCAGCGACCCCCCGGCTCGAGGAGAAGTTATCCGGTGATTATTGTTCCTTTACAATAAAGGGTCACTTCCTTGTTGTATTTTCGAACAAGCCGTTCGTCACGCTCGTGGCTACTTTCGTCACTTCCGGTCGAGGCGTGACCGTTGATGTGAATGGAGCTCGAGAGCGAGGTGATGAGAAATGAGAGATGATGGAATGATCAAACCTGACTAATATCATGTGAAATAGTGTTTCAGCATCTTTCACCATCATCTGGCTCGAAGGGTCGCACTCGATTTTCGTATTATCATTCAATCTAATAAAAAGACGATAAGCCAATAATGTGGTGCTCCATCTCTCAGTGGGCGACTTTCCCACTGCAGTGATCAACACCAAGCCATTCCTGAAGATGTCAAATAGATGATGATTGTATACTTTCAGTTAAAATAAAGCCTATGGAACTTCTTCAAACAGAGGGTCATTGTAGTTTTTAGCAAGCATTGTTCAAAGAGCAGTAGATAGTGTATTTTTTGGGGACTATTTTCAGCCACGGATTAATACACATTTAGAGAACGTGTATGTGGCTCAAAATAAAAAACACTGCCCATGTTTATGCTACCCAGTGTGCCTCATTGATGTGTTTTAATAGTACGACAGCAGTGGGTGTCAATAGCCTCATATGAATACGATATATCAGTGTTGCTGCCACTGTAGAATAACATTAACTATATAATGAGAATGGGACCTGTTTATGTGAACTAAGGTCTAATAGGTCTAAATCAAAATATACTTTTATAGAAATGTTTTTTGCAGAATTTGAGTAATTATTGTTATAACATATCACAAGTGAACATAGACTATTAACATTTATTCAAAATAGAAATGTATTTTTAATTAGTTTTTTATTAGATGAAAAAAAATCTGATTATAAAAATAGTGCAAAATGAAGATTAACCGCTGTACACCTTCAATGTTCTCCGCCAGTAGAGTCACATAAATGTCCCTCAAGCCATCATTAAAGGAAGAAAGTGAGGTTTTTCGGCCAGCAAGATGAAGCAAAAGTGGACAATTCCAATCTTCATTTCGTACCCCAATCTGCATTTATCAAGGAACTGTTTTTTGTCAGAATTTGTGCTTTGCCCCTGAAGAAGTCTGGAGTGCACCCCATGACCTATAAGCATGAAGCTGTCACTAGGTAACTGTTAACAGAGTGTATGATTTCACTTTGTGACAAAGTCCACCAAAGCTGCGTATGCTCGCATGTCATGATGTCGGACTTGCTGACAGCTCACTTTCTTGCAGCCTTGTCATTTAATCTGTAACTCCAGTTCCTTGTCATCTGCCGCTAAACAAACATAACAATATTTCATCTCACTACCTCAAGAGCTGCAATGGGTTCAATTAAGATGGGGGCTAAACATAAGGTAAGATAAAGAAATGACAAGTTAGAGATTTAAACTGTGAGGAAAAGGAGCCTTAAATGCCTCAGAACCATATCTCTCCCTCAAATATGAGTGGAAATGGAGGGCTATGACATAAAAAGAGATGATATTAAATTGCTCCTATAATCTTTCCTATCAGTGACTTGAAATAATGTTACAAGAGATTATATCCGGATTCATTTAGTTTTATCTTTCAGCAATATATCAGAGCATACTGCTTGTTGCTCTGTATCACTGATTCCCAGCTTTGGCCCCTGACTCTTTAAAATTAAGCAATAATAACTTCATCAAATGTTCTGGTTTCATGGATATGAGGTGGGTGCAGTTTTCCTTCTCAGACTGTTTAGTCTAAAGGATGTTTAGAGGCCTTAAGAGGTGAAAGTACAGTATTAAAAAAATAAGTCTGCATTAAAAAACACAATTGTGTTAACATGACAATGTTAAAGCAGAGTCCACCATTCCCTACTGTATTTAAACACATCCTAACACATTATCAGAGTTGTATGTTACTGCCAATGCAAACTGAACAATTTTCATGGGGTAATGGATGCTATTTGGCAATGTGACACATACATTGTTACAATATAACTGACACATTTAACAGGTGAATAGCAGTAGTAGTAGTAGTAGTAGTAGTAGTAACAGTAATCATCTCCAGTTGTACTAATGCTCAGAAACAGCACCACATTAAGATGCAAAATGAGCCCATTTCTTACAGCTGTTTCTCCTGATCAAGCTGGCCCATCAGCGCTGTACTATATTTACTTCATCCTGGGTTACACACATGAGGGAGGAGGAGGGGAGGACTTTAACATCACAGGAAGATGGATACAGGTCAGCAGCTCTGGGACACTTTGATTAAACACCAGCTTGGATGGGCTGGATGGCTGAGTCAGGACCCTGTGAAGATCCCCCCCGGCTATTGTAAACGCCCTCTCCACTGGACCCTGGCAGAGCTGTAAAGCCAGCAATTGGGTACCAAACAGCTCCGTGTCACATGAGAGGCCTGGCTTCAGTCACGGTGGCCCAGGATACTATTCTTAGCTGCAGGAATGTACACAGTGGCCTCATGGCGAGCTCCACAGCGCCTAACTGGAAAGCCTCGTCGTTTCTCTGTGTCAAGTTCCTTTTTTCTCCCTGACTACACTATTAACTTTCCCTCTGGATAATGTTTTGGTCCTCTTTTGATTGAGACTGATATTTTTTCTAACTAGACCGACCAGACATTTCGGATATTATTGTTTTTCTGAGGGCAGGAGGTAAGGATTCACTTATTCACAGATGTTGCTGATTAACTGCCAACAGGTTCAACACATTTCTCTCAGTTTGACACAAATGCTTCAGTGCTTTTGTTCAGCAATAGCATCAGTATCTGCTTCAATTGTATCCTTTTCTAACTGAGTTTGCTCTGATTCAAGTTTAAGGAACTAGGAAATTGCCAACATAATCCAGTGGTGCACCATTTACAATACTGCAATAAACATTACTGGAAAGTTTATTATTGATAATATATCAATAAATCAGCATGTGGCTACAGTATATATATATATATATATATATATATATATATATATATATATATATGTGTGTGCGTGTGTGTGTGTGTGTGTGTAATAGAAGAGCACACAAAGCCATAGTGGATAAATGTTCAGAAACATTATTGATGACCGAATAGAAAGTATCCCAAGTGATTGAATATTGTTTATTAGTGTCCATCACATTTTAATTTGTTATGCAATTTAACATAAAGAGTTCTTGGTACTACCAGCAGTCCAATATCCAGGTCAAAAGACACCAGTCAGAATGTGCCCCGCAAGTGGGAGTGAATCAGTACCTGTCGCTAGGTGTGATTATAATGCTTAGTGTTGCTAATAGCCCAATGATATTCCTTTCTTTAAACGGTAGGATAATCCTAGTGTGGGATATGATGGAGGAAAAACATAACATACAAAAAACAGCAACAGCAATGGAGTGAGAGATGTTTGGGAGGGACAGAGAGACACACACAGATGGTCAGTGAACACAGTTCTGTTAATGTCAGCGATGATGGGCTGGTTGATAAGGGAGATGTGGCCTAATGCTACATGGATGCATCAAGATTATTCAGAGGGGGTAAAAATAGCAATCTGTGAGTCACATTAAGGACAGCTGCTCTGCAGGGGTTTCGAGAGTGGGTTGATAAATGAAAGGGTTTGCTTATTTAATTTGGATTTGTAATGTATGCCAATGTTTTTATCAACCATCTCTTTCAAAAGGACAATAGAAATACAACACTATGACCATAGGTTCTCTCTTTTCCGTCTCCACAGAATGGCCTTAACACCACGAGAAGTTTTCATTTTCAAAGACTCAGAATTTCCCTCCCACCTACTTGCCCAGCTCAACATCCTCCGTCAGGAGCGTACCCTGACAGACGTCCTGCTCTGCACCGAGCACCAGGAGATCCCGTGCCACAGGAACGTCCTGGTCTCTAGCAGCCCATATTTCCGGGCCATGTTCTGCAGCAACTTTTTGGAGAGCAGTCAGGCCCGAGTGAATCTCAAGGGAATCTCTTCAAATGTCCTCAGTGGCATTGTGGACTATGTCTACACAGGCTGCATCACTATCACCATGGAGATTGTGCTCCCGCTCATGCAGGCAGCCTCCATGCTCCACTACGGAGGTCTCTTTGAGGCATGTTCCATGTTCCTCCAGGAGCAGCTGAGTCCAGAAAACTGTCTGAGCATGATACGACTCTCTGAGATCCTTCACTGTGAGAGTTTGAGGGAGAGGGCGAAGGAGATGGCTGTGAGGTGTTTCTCTGATGTAGCTGCTACAGAGGACTTCTGTGAGTTGTCTCTTCCCGAGCTTATGTGTTACCTAGAAGATGACCGACTTTGTGCCGAGGAGGAGCAAGTGTTTGAGACCCTACTGGCGTGGATCCACCATGAACCATTCTCACGACGCGGTGCCATCCATGATCTCTTCAAGAAAGTCCGTCTTCGCTACATCCATCCAACTTACCTCTTCCAGTTCATCGCCAATGACCCATTGGTGCAGTCCTCCACCCTATGTACTGAGATAATCGAGTCAGTGCGCCGCCTCATGCTGACTGCCAGCTCCAAGTGTAGCCGAGAACTTAAGCCGCTTTGGACCACACCGCGACGTTACACCTGCAGCGAAACACTGGTGGTGGTTGGAGGACGCAAAAACAATGAACAGACCTCACGTGAAGCCTTACTATATGATGAAAGGACTCATCGCTGGCAGTGGTTGGCCAAGCTCCCCCTGCGCCTCTACAAAGCTGCATATGTGTGCATTCATAGCATCCTCTATGTGGTTGGCGGGCTCAGCCTCTGCATGACATCAGGTGACAGCTCAGTCAGCGCCACAGTTTACACACTCTCCCTGAAGACCAACCAGTGGCGGACTGCTGAGCCTATGCTGGAGCCACGCTATGCCCACCAAAGTGTATCCTATCTGCACTTCATTTTTGTGTTAGGAGGCATTGGCGTTGACAAGAAGATCTCTCAGTCTGTTGAGAGATACAACAGTATGTTTAATCAATGGGAGGCCATGGCGCCGATGCCCACAGCGGCGCTGCATCCAGCTGTTGCAGCCAGTGATCAGAGGATCTACGTTTTCGGAGGGGAGGACGCAATGCAGAATCCAGTCAGGCTGATTCAGGTATCAGTATCGCAGTCCAATTCCTCTATTATTGCCACGCAAATTCAGACATGGCCTTGAACAGAATGCATTGTCAGTATCGACAGATAGAACATTAGGAATCAAAGCTATTGAGGATACCACACAAGCAGACAGAAAACTACAGTCTTTGTTGCTGCAATAAAGAGGTTGACTGTTCGTTGTGTGTCAACAGGTCTATCACATCTCTCGCAACTTGTGGTCCAGTCTGGAAACAAGGACAGTGAAAAATGTTTGTGCTCCTGCTGCTGTCATTGACGACAAGATCTACATCATAGGAGGTGAGCTCAATGAATGGCTGCTCCATTACATTATAAATGTAGTCATTAACATTTTTACAGTCGGTGGGATTTCAAAGTAATTTTTAAGGCATCGTCTCTTGTCTCTTTCTACTGGAGATGTAAATCTTAAACACATTTTTAGACTATTTAACTTCCTAAAACAGCTGGACACTTTATTAAACATTACTCAAACAGGAGTGAACAGTACATTTGTTTGTCAACAATGGAGCTCTGCAGCACAGAGGAATAAACTAAATCAGGCTTTGGCTACACATCACCGTTCCTTTTGGTCTTTACTTTGGATTTGTTGATTGTAAGAAAAATGTTAAACATCACCAGGCTTAATCTTAAAAGCGTGCTTGATGAATATCTATTTTTCAGGATACACCAGGCGAATGATCGCCTACGACACCAAAGCCAACAAATTCGTCAAGTGTGAGAACCTAAAAGAGCGGCGGATGCATCACAGTGCAACAGTGATCAACAACAAGCTCTTTGTCACCGGTGGACGCATCCTCAACGGCCACGATGTCATCGAGGACTCAGACTGCTTCGAGTGTTACGACCCCAAGACAGATGTTTGGACCTCCAAAGGTTCTTTGCCGTACAAGCTATTTGACCACGGCTCCCTGCCGCTAGTCTGTGTTTCCAATAGACCCAACCCACCGTGACCCGCCATCCAACCAGTCACTTGGGCAAATGCTTTGCTGCATGTTCTTCACCTCCCCTTTGCCGTGAGTTATTGGCCACTAACTACACAAATGGGAAACCATTTCAAACTGACTGCACTCCTTTATCACAATTTATTGATGTTATGAAGGACTCAGACTGCTTCGAGGGTTTAAGACCTCAAGACAGACGTTTGGACCTTGAAGCGTTCTTTAAATGAACAAAGGAGAGCTCAGCTGATGAGCAGAGGTGTCATTCCTAAGGCACCTGGGGTCGAACTGGGAGAACCCATGAGATGACGAGAGGCAGATGTAGCTTACTTACACAACAAACAGCTGTTCAGACACATACTTAATCCAAAAAGCTCCTTCCACCGATGGCTGCACTCGTTTGATGGTAGTTAAACGTGTTAATGCTTTAATTTCCCAGACATTTATACACATCATATTGCTGCCTAGCAGCTGCAGTTGATATCCCTGTAACAATTAAATACATATAGGGTATAATATCTCTGCGAGCTCTGCTTCTCATGTAAAACTGAAAGTGAAAGATCAGACAGCTAATATAATTTGCACTTTATATAAAATACATTCCTCTTTGACCCACATGCTCAGAGAGCACTAGCTCATGAGTTGATGAATTGTGAAAGAATACTGAGCTCCCAGTGCAAAGTACCGTAGTTTATCATGTGTGTCGATGAGATGCACAATTTTACTAAAACAAGATCTTCTGGGCATACTTTAATTCAGGTTAGCTGGCTTGATTTGTGACTTTTAGAACTGTTCCTACAACCCCCAACAAAGTATGTTCTGTATTGTCTCATGGATGATTTCACTTGCTACACGTAGTGCATATCATATGAAGTAGAATAAAACAATGTCGAAGCACTATAAGCACAAGGGTTTGTGTATTTCAGTGGCCGTTTACTTTTAATCTCACGATGTACAGTTGTTGGATGAATTAAATGGCTTCACAGGCAGCTGTGTTGATTTGAGGACATGTGACAATGCTGCCTTTGAGGCAAGTGCATGGCAGGGATGCAGTGATCTGCTAAGAGTAACTAGGACTGAAAAATGGTGTGGGGGGAGGATTTCTGGGTTTGCAACCTATAAAACAGGCTCATGCACACATGTAACCCGCATGTGGTTTCTCACAAACACGTTTGGTGTGATTGGAAATTCACCCTTCAATTCTTCTGAGAACAAAAGCTGTAATGTATCGGAGGGAGATGTAAGACAATGAGACTGTGGAGCCTCTCTGCAGGCCTCTACTGATACTTCTCTCCTGGCTTTGTAACCCTCTTGACCCTAATGGAGCATACATGCACTGTGCTCCAGCCCCTGGTAACAGTTGCCATGGCAACCCTGTTATCACCCCATTTGATAATTCATGGCATGCATCCCTGTAGAGAAGACTCCGTCACTGATTAACTGTGCTGCTGTTACTTGCACAATGGACTTCTTTTCTTTCTTAAATGTCCTGCTGTTCTCTATGCTTGTCCTTTGGATATTGATTTTCTTGTATGTCTATAAAGGAACACTGTTATTTCTGCATATATATGTGGTGAATTTCTAATTTATTGCTGAAGAAGAAATAATTATTTTGTTTTTGGACAGTGGTACAAATGTTGTTTTACTGAACTGGCTTTGGTTGAACTTGGTGCAGATTTAAATGGTTCTCCATCTGTCTGCGGACTGGCTGAGTCATGTTGCCCTCATACTCAAGGGAACATTGTTGACATGGGCACAGAAACATGTTCGCTGGCTATCAAGTGACACACATCAACAAATATACTGCATAATATTTAACTTTGGTGTAACATAATAGGAACTATGACAGAAAGTTAAAACCGTTTAGCTGGCCTGAAACAAATACACTGTTCATGTTACATTATGATGGACATGTGTCGACCTCTTGACCCTTCATGCCTCCTCATAAAGAGTTTCAGGAGGAGCTCAACATGTAGGCTAAATATCGAGTTACCAGTTTCCCCCCTGTTTGCATGGTATGGCCTACTTGTATGCAGCCCTCCGGTGAAGCCGACCTCAGGGAAAGAGATGCAGGATCAGATTTCACTCTTACATTTTGATCCCTGCCCATTAGTGCGGAAACATCAAAACTTGCCCAGGAGCAGCACACTCCACATTAGCAAGCCCAGACTGTCATGGCGTTAAACGGCTCCTTGTTAGGCTGGCCACTCTGAGTGCTTCACATAACCTTCTGTGTATGTGTCTGTGTGTGGATTCAACACCAGATGCCTAACCAAATTATTATCAAGACACACAAACAGTGCAGAATGACACATAAAACCAGCAGAATGCCTAAATTCAAATAACCTAAAACCTTAAAAATTAAGAGTCTGTGACGGTTAGGAGTAACTTTCCATCAGCTGAGTCGGATGTCATATGCTTAACTCAGTTAGTCAGAACAACAGCCTGTGAAACTTTTTATTGAGCTACTGCTAAATACACAGCCTATGCAGACTGTTTATTGACTTTGTTTGCCTGCTGTCTTTCCGTAGAAACCAGTGTGTGAGGGTCACCCTTCAGGCAGGTTATTTTAAGTGTCTGTTACTAACCCATCAAGGGATAGCATTTCATTTCAAGCCTATTCTGTGTGTGTGTGTGTGTGTGCGCACACACAGAATGACAATTGTGGTCAGAAGAACTATATGCTTATGTAGGAGCAGCATGAATGCTGCCATCAATATCCACCAGTATAAATCCTAAACCTTACCCTACATTTCACCATGTGGGTTATTTTTAACAAGCATCTCGGCATTGGCATACTTTTACATCTTTTTGGCTTAATCTGAATATCCACCAGGGTTTATCTGTACTACTGTGTAGCCAGAGAGTGTAGAAAAGCTATGTAAAATATAACCTGTCGGTAACATCTCATTTCCCTTTCTTTTTTTTTTAAATACATGTTTCAAGAACCTTTAGTTCTTATACTCAGATCTCAATAACTAGAAAAACGTGTTTGTTCTTCTTTGAAAGAAACTACAAGTAGTTATACTAATTGAGGCGTTTCCCTGCCGTGTCATGTGAGACCTATTCCCAGGCTGTAACTTCACCCCTTTGTGTTAATGTGGTGGACACGGGGATTTCAAATGTTTACACCTATACAGCCAGAAGTGGAGCAGAAATGATAAGAGATGCTGCCAGTCATATTCAGACCAGAAAGCTATTCAGATACAGTATGACTTTGATTTGAAACAACTAAAGTTTGATATTGTTTAGGCAATAATGCAAACATTTTGAATTAATACTAAATGGAAAAAAGGAAAAAATCTAAAAGAATTCAAGCACATTTATTTAAATTGCTGTAGAGCAACTTGCAAGTAAAGGTCACAAGGTTTGAATATAATTCACTCATTTTAAAACTATTACCAAGGGTCAACAACAAAGACATTTTTTGTATGGCAACACTCAATCGGATCAATTCTGAATATGGAAATAACTTTTAAATGCTTGCAATACACTCCTTCCATCACCTGATGTCCCCAAGACCAGAGTGATGTGAAGTGGAACAGACAGATTTATTTTCATTGTAGCCGTGTCGCCCTCTGCTGTCTCACACAGTACTGCACCTTTGTGAAAGTACATTTCTCACCAGGTTTTATATTCCGTTAAAGGATCATTGAGCCAAAGTAAGAAGCATGATGGTTTTATTATAATTTCTTTGACAAAACAGATTACAGCATGCATACATTCCTTACAGAGGTCTAAAATAAAACTGATCAGATGTATGTTTCACTGAACATGGCATTGTTATTGAACTGGTTAGGCTTTGTGTTCATTTGATAACTGTCACAAAACACACTATATGAACGTGTGTGTGTTTGTCAAAGTAAAGATATTTTGAAAGAAATAACACATTTATAAAGCATATTTAATGATGGTTATAAACTTGCCTACATTCAATTAAATGGAGTGTTTTGTTTTAGTCTTAGTCCATCTCACAAACAACCATCAGCCATTCACAAACACACACACACTTTCATTCATAAAGAACTCTGGGAAATGGCACTATGGACTCCCCGCTCCAAGAGGTGAAAAACAATATTTTTATAATAATTATTAAATTACACACAGAAATTAGTCCAATAAAAGTGCTATTTGTGATTTAGGAGCATTTTAACACTGAGTTCATAAACTATACAATAGAAATAAAATCTTATTACATTGACAAAAACATAACACCAATAATGTTTTCAAAAAGTAATTTCAAATAAAGAAATCTTAAAACATGGTAAAATTATACTCTTAGTTAATTTTATACTAAATTTAGAACAATTAAGATTTACAGCATGTACACATTCATAACCCTACATGTATGTGCTTCTGTTGCCCAGCTTGGAACATCAAAAAGGGCAACAAACCAAACCTTGGATTACCCTAAAAATGTCCCCCAGAGTATATAACACATATGTACAATAGGTCCATAACTACAAAAGGCATTCGAAGAAAGAAATTACATGTTGGCACCAGGCACAGAATTGAATTTACATTAAAACGACTAGCTACAAAACAAAAAAAACAAAAAAATGAATGATACATTTGGCATAATTGTTGCTGGAAGAATAAGAGGGGAGGGCAAGGGAGTGGAAGGGGTTTACCCCAACGGACCTGACAGGAAGCTGTACAGTGCATTTATGTCAAAAGACAATCTGTTGCTAATCCTGAGTGCTAGAAGTAAACAGGAACTGGAAAAAATATCCAAAACCCAAATTATGGAGGGGTCTACAATAACATATTATCATGCAGCTTTTGGCTTTCTGTATCATCTGATCCTGCTCTTATGTCAAATATACATTATCTTACCTGGTTCTCAATAGCAACATCAGCAACTAACAGATTTGACAGATTTTTTTTTTTATAGAAACATGGCTCTTCTTTGTTATCTGGCAGCTATCATACAGTCCTGACCAATCATAGCCTGCCAACTTTTCCTGAGACAGGGTAAGGTATAAAAACCTTTAGTAACTTTGGGGTGGGGTGGACTGGCTTCACTGGAGGGGTTGTTTTTTTTCTCCATTGAACAATTTAGCTCTACGAGAGGCGGGAAGAAAAGTGCAAAGGACAGTCCCACTTTCTACGCCTCCTTGATGGTGCGCTCAGAGGGCCTGAAGTTGACCGAGTTAGATGACGACATGTAGAAGGATTGGGTCTTGCGATTGAGACGAGCACGTTTGGTGGCCACGCACAGGCTGCGCCTGCTGGAGGTGATGATCTCCATGATGAACTTTTTGCAGTCTACACAGATCTCCATGGTGACCCAGTCCTCAGTGAGCTCCTTGGGCAGCTCAGGCTCATCCTGTGACTGCCCTTCTTTGCTGTTACTACTGCTGCTCTGCTTTGACAACCTGAGGACAGAAATTAAAAAAAGAACTACTCTGAAAAAGGCACGACATTTCCTCAGTAAATAAAATGAAAATGGATTGTACAGCAACATACTTGTAAACACTTCTGCGTAGGCTGTTTCGGCTGTGTCCAGACCCGAATGGGTGCTTTTCTGGCGCAGCAAGGGCAGACGCTCCACTTGCCTCTTCTTTAGCCACCGCACTGGGGCCCAAAGAATAAATGGGCAGTGTGGAGTAGGGCTTGGATGGCAGTCGCATCTGAGATTTTAAAAAAATATATTTTTTTATGCCCTTTATGGAGGGGGGAGGAAATTCTGAAGTGAGTGTTCAAAAGTGTGTTTAATATAAAAATCAACAGCCGCCAACCTTTTTAGAGCACTGGGAACACACAGGCCTGGAGAAGAAAAAAAAATAGCTATTATGTTGAACATGAACAGAAGCTATTCTTGAAACAGCACTTCACAAATGTATGTTCTAATGAACGGTTTAAGGATTAACCAGAGATATCATCTTTCTTATTCCACACGTGTGTGTACCTTTGAGTTGGTGTCCTAAAGCAGAGATGAGAAGCAGGCTAAAGAAGTCTGGTAACCTCAATTCTTTATCACTCCAAACCCCCAAATTGTATTTATTTCCAAACTTCCCTTAGGAGCCACAAAAGGCTTGATACAGTTTTCACTTATATAGTGCTGTCCTGACCCTCCGGATGGTTTATTACACAAAACCATCTGAGAATCCAGCCTTGGAAAAAGAAACGAGCAGGCACTTCCAAAGAATATTTGGCAGGGGAAGACGGAAGAGCAGCAAAAAGTTATTTATTCCTTGAGAAAAGCTTTCACTGCCGTCCATTGATCTTCTTTAAATGAAGAAATACTCTCCAGTTCACATAACTGTTGCTATTGCAGCATTAATACCAACCTCTTTAGGAGCCGCCAATGTCGTCTTAAACGAAAAGCTGACGCTCTCTGTCGTCTCGCTCTCACCTAAGACGAGCCCCTAGCTGCCGATTGTGTCCGGAAAGCCAGAGCAAACTATTTACTTTTCGTTTCGACTGATTTTTGATACCACGATTAATACATGACATCCCAAGAATCCAGCAGCCGTACAAGGTTAGTAGTAATTCCCAATGTGTGTAATTAAACTTGGAGTTCCCCTTTAAGTTGGTAATAGCGATTCAGTTTACCTTTTGCAGAACTGGCAGGTGTAGGCCCAAGTAAAGAGAGAGAACTTCTTGGTCCGACATGAAAAGCAAACCTAGAGAGGAAAGTATGCGGTGAGGAGAAGAAAGTACAAGGAATCTGTTGTATTCAAATGACAATGGAAAATGATCCCTCCGATGATGAAAATCCTACCTTTCCTTTCTTGAGGGCTGTGTAGATGTCTTTGTATTGCTGGAACTTCTCCAGCTCTGCCTTGACCAGAACCTGTCTGATGTGCATCACCTCCTCCACCGTCAGAGCCAGACACTCCACTGGGTAGCAGAACTCCTCCTGGAGAAAAAACACATCATTAAAATCAGCAAACTACCCGTACATATGCAGATTTAGAAAAAAGTGGAACAGCGAGAAATGATGATATCTGCTGCCAATGAGCCACCCATTGCACACCACTTAACCAACCGACCAAGCATGCGATGAGATGGTGACAGCACTTCCATGTTCTGTGAACCACAAATGAAGCTTCCACCGACATGACACTGATAATGAACAGAAAATACAACGCATGCGGGTGATGTAACGTTCCACTCATGTTGGTGGTCCACAGCTTTCAATTAAAAATCTATCTATCTAAATTAGAAGTGGATAATTCTTTTTTAATTACTTTTGAAATTACGAAATGGCCGTTTAAGTTTACTATAACCAATTCCACGCTTCCAATTTGCAAGTGGACCCCCGTCACGGTGCATGCTGCAGTCGCCAGGAGATTTGTGACATTGCTGGGAGCCAACCTAACATATTCATCCATCTATTGAACATTTCTATAGCAGAGCATCCAAAGTCAAAGCGAAGAGAAGTTCTTCACCAATCATACTCTCACTCTCCTTCAGTTGGCTTGGATTAAAAATGTAATTATTAACTGATTATTTCTCAACAGTACTTTCCTTTTAAAATTCCCTGAGACATTTTCAGAATGCCGCAGATCTCCTATTCACACAAATGATTGTGACACACGGTCCCGTTCATCTAAAACCAGGTCTATTGGAATACCCACAGTTCCCCACACAGTGTTATGTGCCTCTGAAGATATGCAGTAACAGTGACATACCGTGCCCCGAGCACCGCTGGCAGCTTCCACCTGACCAGCAGACAAAGGGAACAGGGCATTTAAACAGGTAGGACCTTATATTCTAACACGCTATGGTGCAACTATGTTTAATAGATTCATCAAGTGTTGAATTGTATTAAGAGGACAGTAGAGTTTGATGAAATGGCAGCATTCATAACTCATGACTAGAGGATCACAACCGGTGACTGGGTCTGATGGAACGAGAAAGGGACAGACACAAGGTCACAGTGACCACCAAAATAAAATCAGTTCACCCTTTGGACGTTTGTGTCAAATTTGAAGAATTTCCCGCAAAGGCGTTCCTGAGATATTTCACTCGCAAGAATGGGACTAACGCACAACCCGAAAAAAAAATAGAAAATGTTTATGGTAAATGATAGACAGAAGGGTTACTAGGTTACCTTGGCAGTGGGATCCGCCATCAGCTGCAGCATTATATGAGACAGGAAATTACTGCAAGTAAGTCTTTGGTATGAGACAGCTAACCAGTGCAAACATTTTAATGACATAAAATGAGTAACAGAAAGATCTTTGTTGCAGTTCCCCTGTAATTGTGTGGCTTCTGATTACCTCAAACTGTCACTAAGATGTTTAATTGTCATTTTTAGAGACCAGGATGTAATCACCAACATGAACGTCTTGAAGTTAAAGTGAGACAACTGTCCCCAGAAGAGCCGTCATTTCTTTTGATTTGATGGTTGAAACTAGGGCCCCTGGTTTGGCACCAGAAATCAGCAATTTAACTAGAAAGTGGTGCGAATTAACAAATTTCATCAGAATCCACTACGGCGGATACGGCGGCCTGTCCTGTGTCTTCAATTATATCCATCAACCTCACTAGAATCATACGACCGGCGCAGAGTTACTCAGAGAACCAGTGACCTCATGGAAAATGAATGACCGGTCACAGGACGGGAGTAAATTCAACAGATATGTTGTACCAAGTGTTGTTGGAAGATTTCAAATTATAATGTCTATATGAGCTGTTGTATACATGCACCTGTTACTCTTTAAGCAGACTCTCCTTTTGTTACATTTAATTTTTTTAACTGATAAGAGAATAATTTTTGTTATACCAATAAAGAATATAATTGACCATTTTAGAGTAACCACCTAATATAAGTATATTTGCAACGAGTGTAGTAAGATCTGTCACTAATGCAAGCTCTGCCATCTACTTTGGAGTCTTCACTCATTTGTTCATTCCTCCAGTTTGGGATGATATAACTCCCAGTTTACATACCAAAGACTTGGAGCTCTGTCTGGAGGGAGGTACAAAGGGGCAGACATTGGTGGGGGTCTCCTTCTCGATTGAGTGCCGCCTCTGTGGAGACCGACGCTTGTCTGAATGTTGGGTCGCAGACACAGGCAAGAGATTTGGTGGAACTGGACATATGGAACAAAAAAGTAAATATTATGAAGACAACTTGGACATGTTTGTACTGACCAAGAAGAATACGTAATATATTCCAGTTAAGAGCTCACCCTTCTTCCCGATGACGGACTCGGGTGACGTGTCCTCCTTCAAAGATGTGGACATACTGGAGCTGCTCCGCGAGGGCTCCTCCTGTCAACCAGAAGGTTACACTTATTTAGTCACGTGACGCGGATACCTTTAGATTACTTTGAATGGCAAAACAAAGTCCATTTAGGTTTTGACTTTGTTCTTGTGGAAACGTAAATCAACATTTTTCAAGCTTGAGCACAGGAGTCAGACATCTTACGTCAGAGTCGGAGCTGTCCAGCTCAGCCAGTGTGGGCGCTATGAGCAGCCTCTTCCTCTGGCTAGGGAGCTGGGCTCCATCTTGGTTTGGGCCCAGCAGGCTGCCACTGGCCAGAAACTGGGTGCTGACAGCCAATTTCCTGAGTCCATCAGGAGAGTCTGCGAGTGAAATAAACGAGTCAACTTTTATTACAAGGGAACAATACATTTTCAAGAACAATCTCCCCATTTTAACAGCTGGGTCTTTATATCGTTACTTCATACCACAGAGTCAGCATACACGGGCTACATGGGGACCAAGAAAAGCCCCGACCATATGCTTACATTACAGATTTTCTCCACAATCGTTTGATTCAAGTGAAGGAAATGTATTTCTTTACAAAAAGCTCTTCTTTACCTGAGGCCCGGAACAAGTCCTGAGGAGTGCTGATGCTTTTCCCTGCACCTGCAAAGGAATTAAGGGAACATAACCATTAGCAGGACCACGCATTTTCACATTGTCATTTCTACTTGATGGCAACAAGCATCGGTCAGGTGCGAATTGAGGAGATGCTGGGTAGTTGTGGGCTACGCTCACACGCACATATGTTGTGCATAGCTGGAAAGCACAGAGGGAGAGGCAAGTGAAGGGGAAGTGCCAGGGGGAGCAGAAAAAGACAATGAGTGCAGCACAGCGCGTAAGGTTATTCCCATACATCCATCTGGAATATGGTCATCCTGTGACACTGTAGTGACACATTCAAAGTGTCATCAGCCGTTCGACTTTTCACCAGCGTTATGCAATTTGTCATATTCCTCAGTGAGAGCGGATTAGGGTGACAAGCAGGGCAGACTGGCTGCAGGGGCAGAGTGATGATCTGTAATCTCACCCTGCTGGCTCCGTCTCAAAGGCTTTCCCTCATCACCTAGACCACAGATGGTCTCCTGTGAGTAACCCCACGCTGTCATTCATAACATGACTACAAATAAAATGGCTGCGCTGAAGCTTTCCGTTTTCAGTCTACCTCCGACCAAAGAGACAATTTCACCCAGTCAGAGATTTAGTTGCACTGTGTTGACCGATCTTTTCTCAGGTACATTTTCTGTGACAGTGTGTCATACAAACACACACTCGTACATCACAAGCACGAAATGATAAAAGGGTGTGTTTAAATCAAGGAGAAGCAGGAGCTAACCCTAAAATAGCCTGGAATGAAACACAAGGTGCAACAACAGGAACACAATAGGTGACGTGAAACTTTACCTGATGAGTCAAAGCTGTAAGACGTGCTAAGAGGTCGATTGACTGACAGATATGCCCATGTTTGAAATTAAGGAAATGGGAGCAAATAGGAGAAAAAGAAACCCACGAGTTAAAATGGATGTCAATGAATAATCCAAGTTTATAACACATATTGCTTGGAAATCTAACATTACAGAGCCGTATTATGTTTAGGTACAACCGGTTTGCCTGCCATATGTATTGTATATGTAACCACTGCTCCACATTACCCTCCTGTGTTGTGTAAACCACATAAAATCGCTGTACAGTATAGACAACATATTTGCTGTTTGTATCCAATTAAAGCCTTTAATGGTTTGAACATTTCATCCAATTACCAAAAGGGTTATCTACGTCTTGTGCTTTTAAAAAAGTAACATCAAAGAGTAGCATTACAAACCTGATTTTTATTTTTCAAAGTTCAAACCAAAGAACTTGAGTTGAAGAGCACAAGTGTCACTAACCACAACTGTTACTTTAGCAGTTCAGGTCAGGCAAACAACTCGAGGCTACCGGCTGCAGTCAAAGTGATCCTTGATCAAACAGTCTTCTGATTAAGTGAACAGATCAATGTAGGCAGTGGGCTGTTAGCGTAATCATGATGGATGTGCTGAAGTCATGGTTAATGGTTCTTTGTCCCGAGTGGTTGTGTTTGGCTCGTAAAGCAGCAAGTTAACAGACACTCTCGCTGATGGAAACAATCAAGGCAATTGTGCTCATTCATTTTTGCTTAATGGCCATTTGTGCACGTGAACATTAGAATGTTAACGTGTACAATTGTTAGCAGCTTACCGAGGCGGCTTCTGCGGATCATGTCCGGTGAGACCGGCCTGAGCTTCCTTTCAGCCTTGATGCCCTCCAGCAGTCGCTCGTGGAGGCTCCGGGGACGTGCCGGGTGGGGTTTCAGTTTACGGGATGCAACCTTTCATGACAAACACCACACCAAGTGAGTACTAGTGCATGTTTGGTAATCACATTAAGTCAGTGGATCAATAATGTTTTCCCTTTGAAATATTTGTTTCAGCAAAGAACCACCTAACCAGCACAAAAACTTGTCAGCATTTACTGATTGCATTGATAAAAGGAATCTTAAATATCAAATTAGCTACATCACTAAGAATTATGCATGACAAATATTATTTCAATTCAAAATACCATGCACCCCTATTTGACACAAACTACATTAAGCCATACAACTCTTCGATTCATCAAAGTTGACTTTGTTAACAATAACATGTGAAAGTATGACCCCTATGATCCACACGTACTGTGAATGGCAGTGTGCATTAAAATAACCGGCAATAAAAATTGAAATGCAGTGACAACCAGATTGAATATCGATGATAATTACTACATTAGTCACTCTAAATGTTGCCAATACAACATATATAAGTATTGTATACTGAATATGGTACAGACTAAAACTACATTTGCAGATTTTTGTCACTGTGTTGTGTTCTACTCACAGGGTTGAGAGGCGGCCTCGACCTGATGAAATCAAGAATGATCTCATGAGCACTCTTCTTTAACCTTGGTGGGATGTCTCCCTTCACCTGGAATGACAGTTACATTTGAGGATCAGGTTTTATTTTACTTGCAACTCAAGTGGTTGTATAAACCTGCAAAGAGAAAATACCATTGCCTCATGATATCATGTGACTATTAACATAAAGAGGGGGGGGGGATCACCCAATTGTGATGTATAGGTCTTGATTTATTTGAAACAAAAGGGATAAAGACTCAATAAAAATATTGTCTTCTTACCATGACTTTTCTCAGCATGTAACGTTTGGAGCGGATATCGTCCATCAGCATTTCGTAGGGTGTGAGCTGGTATTCAATGGGTAATGGGTTGTACTGACGGTCCTGAACCTTCTTCAATTTAACACCATCTCGTAGATCTCGCATCACCTGCACCCAGAACCGTGCCTGGCGGAGACAAAAAATATGTGACATGATAATTACTGCAGTCTATAAGTTATGCGATTGCCAAAACATGGTCATAGAGTTTGAAAAAAAAAAAAAATCCTCTTACCCAATCTGCATTTTGCAGCTCATCGAGGTCTTTAACAGGCTCCTCCCGAGTACCGCCTTCCATTTTCCGAAGGTTCTAGCCAAGAAAAGGAAAAGCAGAAAAAAAAGAAATGCATGAAAATGTAAGATGTACCACTGCATTCATAGTATGGACTCAAATTTAGCTGAGGTCACCGGCAATCGGACAATACTGTCAAGGCAGTCTGTTTAATTAGTGGGTTGATATTGATTTACACAAGCATGTCAATATCCTATATTGACAGTGTATCAGAGGAAAAAAAATAGAAAACAATAGTCTGCTAATGGCTGCTATTGACGTCTGCCTGCTGAAGCCTCACTGCAGAAGCTAGTTATTGTAAGGATCACTCGTTGTCAACTGCACATGGAAAGTCTAGATATTGTAAACATTTACATTTTGATGGGCGACGTAGACAGGGAAATCCAACAAGAAGACGCTGATACACACTGCTAGAGAAGGAGGGGAAAACAACATCGGCAAGAGAAACTGAAGGAAAGACTCATTGACTCGCCTTCTAATTTGTCAGCACGTGGGATACCGTATGGTTACTTATTAGCAACTATTCAGTGACACTCAGGGCGGGAGGGCAATGCAGCCCCCATAGCCTGGGGGTCCAATCCTGTAAGCTCCTTACATTAGTGTAACAAGGTTACACTTGATTCTATAACCATAAATTATGTAAGGTTGTTTGCATGAGTCATGCCTCGTGCAGAAGACAAAGCCAGAACATATTGCATGAGTGCGTACATACTGTGAGGCATAGCTACACTTTTCCAAAGTCTCAATTCACAAGATAGCTATAAAATAAAATGGGTGGGTTAATGGAATCGTTTGTGACTTATCCTCTCCCCATTTATTAATAACCCGCAGATGTCACATGCCATAGTTTCTTACCTCTTTGGCATTCTTGATCTTCTCCAGAAAGGTGTTTAGTTCCCTGGTCTCAGCATAGAGAGCACGACACACAGCCTGGTAATGACTTGCAGCGTTGGATGTGCTGGGTAGGTGGGAAGAACATAGCTGTAGAGAAAAGAAAAGGAATTAGGTTGTATACGGTGGTACTTGAAACCACCGTAAAGCCCCATGAGGTAAATGTGTTTTGTGATATTGGGCTATACAAATAAAATGAATTTAACGTACATAGTTATGTAACAATCTAAACTAAACATGGCTAGTACAAGTATCCTGCATAACTATAATAGTATAGCATATCGAGCGCTTCAAGCTCGATGCTAAAGTCAGCATGCTAACATGCTCATGTTAAGCAAGTATACAGTGTAGCATGTTCACCTCACATTTTCTAATTGGCACTAAACACAAAGCACAGCAGAGGCTGATGGTGAAGTTATTAGTTTTGCGGATATCAGTCAAAGTATTTTATTAAACTGAAATGTTGCCTAATGATTGCACTAGTTTGAGAGTTGAAATGGAAATTCCAAGTTATTACAACTCATCCTGAGGGGGAATTTGAATGTCTATATAACATGTAATGTTGCTCCATCCCAAATAGACAAACGTGTGGCTCAAAGTGATGCTAGAGAAATCACCAGCGTCACTGTCACAGTGACGGGATTTCCCCTGTGGCGATAAGGAATTCTTCAACTGCACAACACGCGTTATAATTGCATTCTAAAGATTTCTCATTGTAAAGGTGTTGCTTGCCATCACCTGCGGTTGTCTCATCAGTATTGCAGTTTCCCTGTGGGGATAATGATTGTCTGAATAATAGTACCCAACAATTCTTGAAATATTAAAAACTCGACCAATGTTGTGGTTTTGGCGTGGCTACAAACATGAACAGTTTGAACCCGTTGGTCCAGTTTGAGCTACATTGCTGACAGTATCACCGAAGCACCCTGGCCCTCATGGCATTTCACAGTGATTGTAAAGATGATAAAGGCCATCTGCCAGAGCATTGGTAGACAGTCTAATTATCTCCAGTCACACGAAGGGAGAAACCAGTTGAGTGACATATTATGATATTCTCATACAGGGCTCGGCTAGCCACAGGAATGTCTGACACAATGTCTTCTTCCTCGTCCATTGAAGGGAAATTCACATGTGAAATGACACCTGAGCAGTGAGAGTCTTTATGAACATGCTTAAAATACAGCCGCATCAGAGTTTATGCAAAAACAAATTATCTGTGTCAAGCAAACCTTATCTATTACAAAGAAATATATATGTAGGTTAATTTTATACTTTTTAGATATTACAACAGTCTGTGCCAATGTCATAGTTTAGAGATTCACTGTTTTGATGACGAACTTATTATAATAAGTAAAAACCCATTCAGAACATTCAACATCGAACTATTCCTGTCTCAGTAGGAAGCTTCTCTAGCAAGTCCTGTCATCTTTCGTCAACTTCACGTCTTGCTGAACCCTCATCGACCCAACCTTCCTCCGACAGCGCAGCAGAGTACAAGTAAAGGAAGGAGGTCAGTCAGGAATGTGCAGTAATCTACTCCAGCCATGTCATACCACCATAATGCATTTTACACTCAAGAGTTCATTGTTGGAGGAATTGGGAGTCAGGCAAGGCACACACTGGCAACAAACCGACCTATTAGTTGTTCATTATATGGAAGAACGAACTGTGAAAGTTTCTAAGCCTATTCCCCAAAAACCAGCATGTTTACACAGCTATAATTGCCAGTCTCATATTCACAAGCTACTTGGGGAATTTGCAGCATGACTGCCGGCCATCAGGGGAATTTGAGTGATGTGTATGCATTGCTTCGTTAAAAGATCTGATGTAAAAAAAAAAAAGAAGAAAATAGCATAAAGGGAGAAAATAGTCAGAGCAAAACAGGAATCTGTATATTTAATATGCCCAATATGACTTTGATCAAAATGTTATGAGTGAGAGGATTATACTTTTGTTTAAAACAGATCTCAAATTGCACCCGACTGAAAATGTGCCATCTGCACTGCTCATCTGCCTCTGAGCATCTTTCACCAGAACAACAAAAATAAAGCTTTTGTGAAATGTTCTGCAACCTACCGTGATGAGGTCTCGATAGCTGCGAATGCTGCTGACAGAGCTGGTGGTGGTGGCAGAGACGGGCTCCTCTTCCTCCTGCTCCTCTTCTTCCTCCTCACACTCATCCTCCTCCTCTGTGGCTTCGTAGCCCTCGTCAGGACAGGGGTCACTCTGGTTTTTTTCGGCGTTTGTCATCATGTCGATCAGACGCTCCAGCGGCGGGCTGAGTTCCCGCTCCTCATTTTCTTTGAGGCCATAGTCTAGAGCTTTGTAAATCATGATGCCCAATGAGTCAATGACCTGTGGGACAATGGACAAATAGAATGGTGTGTATTATTGTGTACTGGCAAATAAATTGCGGATATAAAACTCTTTCAACTGAGTTTCTACAGTGAAAAAAAAAAGAAAAGTTAACTGGTCTAGTTATATAACTTTTTTCCTATCCACGATTAGTTTACTTGCCGTTTGTTATGAGTGCCAACATTATGTTGTTCTTTCCAGCCGACGGACTACACCGTTTGCTATCCGTTTTTATGTTCATTATATAAAACGCTCTATACAAATACAGATTGTTATTACTATGATGGTTGTTATTGTTATTATATCAAATACAATGTTATGTTGCCCCCCGCTGCTCTTTGATTATCGGCACACAGGAAGATTTTCCCATCACCCCTGACTTAACATTTTTATCTACAAAAAAAATGTAATTCACCTGAACAGACCAGAAGACAGTTCATGTCCATAAAACAGATGTAAAACCAGGCCACAGTGTTCCTGCAAACTGCGTGATTATTACCATAATCTGGGGATAATTTAATTTCATCACTGCTTCCCTTCATTAACAAGCAGGGTATGACCATCTTTTTTTCCTCTCTCTTTTGCAGTTCTCCAAAATGTCTTAAACGACCACGGCGCGAGACCAAACAAAGTTGTTCTTTCACTGCAGCATGACACGTTGGCTCTGCTGTGCAATGTCCACTCCTGACAACTTAATCAATCTACTGCTCAAAGTTAAGTTTTTAAAAAAGTAGTAAGAGTAAAATATTCACTCCAAAAGGAGTACACTTCGACTGGCACTTCAACTTTCAGTGCTTGAACTTTGAAATGTCAACTCCTTACAGGACTTTCAACACAACTGATACTTTAGTACTCCCATTTAAAAAAGGTGCAAGATCGGGAGCATTTCTAGTGACTAAACGGCTCAATGTGACATTACTCCACTATATCTTGACACAGCAAATAGTTGTTTGCTGCTACATTTATTCTCAGAATTTTAAATTCCAGCAAGAAAATATACTGTTGCTTACATCTCCTTTCCTAGTTTCCAGTGGTGTATTATAGAATTCATCATTGTTCACTGTAACATTCAACAAGGGAGTTGTGTCAGTGTGAAACTGCTGTGGCTGCGAGGTTCGCACACAATTTGCATGTGGACAGGAACGCACAAGTAAGACCTCAAAGACATTTAGAATTTGTTTTGTTGATGTAATAAGATGAGCTAAATGCGCTGCATACAGAGAGTCATTACTGTACCGCGTGTTATTAATCCACAATGGAATGGAGCGTCATTGTTTAATTTGGACACCTCCCTTTTTCAACAAGAGCGTTGATGTGGGCGAAGCTGGTGTTGTAGGGCATGGCCCGCTATGATTGGGCCAGAGGACAGAGGCTGCTGTGGTGTCTGGGAGTGTAGCGCACAGGAGGGGAGGGTGTGGACTGAGCACATTTGGGATAATTGACAGCAGCAACAAAAGGCGGAAAATCATTACATATGTGGCGCCCTCGAGTTAACACACCAAGACGTTTCCTATAGATCGTTTAACATTGACCTTTCTGAGATGCACTATTTTTCTAAAAATCTAAATTCAATATTCAAAATGAAATTAGTCACAATGTATGAGTTTGCCAATAATTGCACATAACATGTCATAATCATTTCAAACCACGCCGTCGTTGCTCTATAATAACCTGACACCTGGGATTGTGGTTCTCCTCTATGATTTAAACCTCTGAACTGTCAGTTTAACAGCCTCTATTAATCTGATGATTTTACTGGAAAAAGATTGGTTTCCATTTAATAAACCATCTATGTGTGCAGCTGATAATCCTGTTCCAGGTCTAAAATAAATATCTTATTCCTTAGTGTCTCATTATGTAACCTTATAATCCATCCGTACAACAACATGCGCTCTAGTGGGCGGAGAAGCTCGGGACTGCTGGAGTGACGGACAGCACCAGGGTGTCATTCATGTGTAATTTAAAGCAGTTGCACTATACTAGATTTCTAATCCAGTATAACATTTGCAATGCTGTCAAGGCTTGGTTGGACTAAGTTTCAATGCCAATACAAAATGGCTTGTAATAATTAACTGCGTGTGGTTTAGCACAGACTCACCGTTTCACATAATTAACCAAAAGTGCTGTACATTAATCTGGTCCTTCTGGCACTCCTGAATGCAAATAGTGACAGCGTGTACTCAATTCAGCAAACAGTTAAGTCCATGTATGAATGCAGAGAACAAAAGACAGATAACTACACCCCGTCACTGCACCAACATGGCAGTGTTGTAAAAGCTTCATGATTTCATGTTAACAAATGGCATCACGTCCCGTGGGAGATTAGGCCAGATGGAATGGGGAAGAGGCCTTGTCAAGTCAAATTGTTTGGCCAGCAACCAGGAAAGAGGAAACATTACATACATTTTCTAAATACACCTAACAATCTCATTGGAAGACTTGTGACAGAGGAATGAGGTGAGGAGCCAAAGCAGAGTAGGAAAGAGGAAGGAGGTGAAACAAGTATGCGATAAACAGTTAGGAAAGACTGCCAGAAAATCCTCTGGTGGGTATCGTTTGCGTAATGTGACAGAACCTCGGGGGGGGGGGGGAAATATACTCCATCCCCACTCGAAGGCAACTTTTCTCACGCTCCAAACAAATAATCATACTTTTGTTCTGCATGAGATCCCTGCCCGGCACAGAGGTGCTTCAACAATGAGTGTTTTTAATACTTCTGAATCTCTCTCAAAAGTGTCGGAGGCATCTTGAGAATCAATGACGAATAGGAAGAGAATTTCTTTCATGAATACTCTTTTGTCTCCCGAGTTTCATACAAATGAATAAGGAAAAAAAATCCTCAGGAAGTGGACCTTTTTTCTCCAAACAGGACCCAATTATTTGTAGCCACTCGACAAAATTAAGTGACGTTTTTCCACTTTAAAAAATGGGTCAAGCTGTACGCTCGACATTGCAAATGCTAACCTTTTTGAAAACAATATATTAATAAAGAGGGGCAAACTGGCAAGTTTGGTCACTCGTGAGTAGAAATGTATAAAACCTGCGTATTTATTATGTGTGCTGCTTTCTTGACCAGAATTTGCTTGGAAAAGGTATTCATTCTCAATGTGACTACCACTGGTTAGATGAAAGTATGAAGTAAAGTTAAAAATATAGACACCTATCCTTGGTTGGATAAACTGGCTCGACAGGCCATGCAAGAGGAGCAACTATGACAGGGAAAAGAGTCAGTGAGTCAACCACGAATCAGATGGGCAAAGTACGAGACGTTTGTGTGAACCTTAATGGTGCTCTTTAACACAAACGTGGGAGAAAGAAAAACAAGTCTGGCTAATGTGCTGCTCAGTGTTTTAGCACACATATCTGTGTATAGAAATATACAACTACTCCTAGTTTAATTAATTAATTGTCAATTTATATCAGTTGTCATATTTGTGTCTATAAATATGACAACATAGAATGCAAGACTTCAGATTTCCGAGAGTTAAAGTTCGGGCAGGTCTGGGAGGGGAGGAGTAGTAGTAATGTGTCACTTTTAACAATCATGAAAACTGATTTAAACCCTTTTTTTTTATTAGACACTTCATTTATCAAGCTCCTCTTTTATGGAACTAGCTTCCACTTTCAGTCCAGGAGGTAGACAGTCACCTCATTTAAGAGTAGACTTAAGACTTTCCTCTTTAATAGATATGCTGCTATAGGCTTATAGGCTGCTGTGGGATGTTTTAGGATACACTGAGCACCTCTCTCATCTTCTCTCTCTTCTTATGGATGAATTTACATCTCTCCATTGCACCTTATTAACTCTGCTTCCTCCCCGGAGTCGTTGTGACTTCACGTCTCATAGGGTCCATTGGACCTGGAGGTGTCTGATGCCTGGTGAGCCGGCCTCCCGCGTTGGCCCTGCTGATGCCCCGCCCCCCCTCCTCTCTACCTCCTTCTGTTTCATGGATTGGAGTTCCATTCATACATTGTCATATTCATTGAATGTGTTTATGTAACTTTGTAATGCTGTTCATTCTGTACACATGACATCTATTGCTTCTGTCCATCCGGGGAGAGGGATCCTCCTCTGTTGCTCTCCTGAAGGTTTCTTCCCTTTTTTCTCTGTGAAAGGTTTTTTTCTATTTTTTCTATTATTTTCCTGATCCGATGTGAGGTCCTGGGACAGGGATGTTGTATGGGTATAGATTGTAAAGCCCTCTGAGGCAAATTCGTAATAAATAAACTTGAATTCATTTGAAGCTAACGTCTATATTCTTGCAGACTTCAGCAACTGGATTGACGTAATTCTTTGAGTTGGAGTTAACGCAGCACATTCTTGCCTTTGAGGCCCACGACAACACTGTGACCATCACAAGTCAGCTAAGCAGCCTTCAGCTTGCTGCCGTAGTAGCGAAGCCATCACTACAAATACCGTTACATAAGCAGAGCTAAATCTAGAGATCTTACACCACAAGAACGGATGCTCGGCCTCCTCCAGTCTGAAGCAAGCATCACTATTCATTGTGTGACAGAACACGACTCGCTCTTCTTTATCCCTTTGTTAAAAAGAAAGCGGTCCAGTTTGCATTCATATGTGAAGTCAGCTGGAAATTACAGAAGAATATTGTGAAAGAGTCCCTCTGGACCAAACAGCCATTGTGTATCATCATTGCAAGTTATGATACTGGAGGTGCAGGTAAAAACATAGTAGATATTTGTTAAAAAAGGGGGCATATCCACGTAGTTAAAAGTTAAACCTGAGGATTACATGGTCTAGCTTATTTCTCTACAAACAATCTTCACCAGCTGCAAAAGCGAACCTAAAATGTTGGCTAAAGAAAACACAACACAAACACAATTCTGTGACAGAAGAGAAAAATCTGTGACAAAAGCTTTGATAACTTTATAAACTTGAACGACTGAAGTAGAAATTCAAGTCATCTTCTCAGGGGTGATTGAACCAGCTGAAAATGAGATAGATTTCTTCTGTGTGATATAAATAGAATACTCTGAATCAGACTACTCAATAAATGGCATTCCTGTGGTTTGCTTGCTGTGAATATCCCTGTATAGGCCAAAAGGTAACCCTAGTGGGCTGCAATGTGAGCTGCATGGGTGCTTTTAAGTGAAGCTGTCAATGTCACAAAAATCAATTGATTGATTTGGATAAAAGTAGGATATAACAATTAGGTCACTGGTAAAAGGCATACAGGGATCAAACTGGGTGCCAGTCACTCCAGGGGACTATGTCTACACTCAAGTCACAGACCAAAGAATAACACAAAGAGCTGTACTTATTTATATAGATGTACACAAACTGTCTAAAGAATATTCACTAAAACTCTACAGCCATCATCATTAACACTTGTGTTCCTCTTGTGCAGTATCACGTCAGTAAGAAACGGTCTGTAGAGACGGAGCTCATTGCCTGCAGTGACGGTATAAGGAGACACAGTAAACTCAGAAGTGACTGACATATGCACCGCTCTGCAGAATCTGAGCTAAATAGCCAAATACAGCGAACCTCCACCCATATGGAAAGAGGATGAATAAGACTGACAATGCAGTTTTAATATGGAATTTTGTTTTGAGAACAAACAAAAAAAACAGGTCTGTGAGTGAACAACGGTACAAACTTGGGGTATGGTGGGTCCATATTATTTGGAGAATGAGTAAATAAAATCAGACTACTCACATTAACTGCCACTTGCCGACAACCTCTGAAGACTGAAACTAGTTGTGCATGAAGCTGGCAAACCAATCATCTTCGCCCAAAATTGAACGACAAGGAAACTGCAACAGGATACGACAACTAATCTCGCCTTAATAGTCAACAGAGGACAAACTGGGTTGAACGCGTTAACAACATAAGGCGCAAATGATTTTCTTTTAACACATATTTACTACAAGCCATAAAGATGACAGAGCCCCACAAGAGAAATGCCAGTTTTAACTCAAGTGACCAAAGGGTAACTTATTTAACATTATTGATGATTATCTCCAAGTGTCAAGAAGCATAGAAGAGTATGAGAGAAAGGCACTTACTGATTGGCTGACTCACTTTCACAAGGGACCGAGACAAACCAAAACACACAAAGCCGAGACATGAGGGACGATGCGCTTTGGTCAAAATGTGACCAAAATGAGAGCGTTGCTGTGTATCAACAACAAAAAGTGTAGCGCTGCGTTTGAGTCTGTGTCCATTCAAATTAATTTTCCAGAATTATCTGAATATAAGTAGGTCAAGGCCAAGCACTAAAGTTAATTTATAGTTACAGTTAATGCTTAGAACATTAAATTACATTCATCACATTAATGTTAACACATAAGATTTATAACCATAATGCTAACATGTTTAGCACACTTAGCATATTAATGTTATGAACCCAAAAACGAGGGCATTAGATGTTCCGACGTTTGTGGGATTTCCAGGGATTTTTTGAAGTATAAAGCAGAAATAGTGGTTATTTCTTCCATGGTGGATGGCGGAAGTTATAAATGTTTCCATGGAGATAAGCCACACCCCCTCTCCAGTGCAAGTGAAGTGAATGAATTGATTAGATGTTGCCATGATTATGGTCTGGAATTCCTCAAATACGTTCATGACCATCTCCTGCTCGTCAGCAGAGAAAAAAGAGGCTCTTCCTTTGAGTTTATTTGCCTTTGTGCTGTTAGTAAATCATGTTGTTTTCTGTGATCGGCACTTCCCCATTTTGAAGTCGGATGGGCACGCACAACTATCCTGTGAACCGACGTCTGGCTCAAATTGGTTTGACCCCGGATCAGCCTTTGAGAAACCGGGATTGCCTGATGTCAATCATCGTGTTAATTTAAGCTGGCTAATAGGACATTTGATCGACTTAGTTGAGCCACGTACGAGAAATAGGGCCTAGGTCTCTACTAACTTTAAAGGCAATCCAAATTATTTCAGTCTCAGCCAAAATGACGGACGGACCAACAAACCAACATTGTCACACATTTTCAGCATGTGTGACTGAAACTTAATTGGGGAAAAACAAGCCACGGAGTTTAAATTAGAGCTCACACAAACGACATGCGATTAACTCTAATCCACAAGACAAAAACAAAAACACAATAAAAAAAGGTGCGTCCTCAAAGTTTGACCTTGTGGTCAATTCTGTGGAATAGTAATGCTGATGCACAAATAGCCATTGTGCAAGATGTTACCAACAAGGCCAACACACCCTATTCATTCTTAGTAATATAGCAAAAGCAAAGATAATGATGCAAGGAGGAACTCAGCATCAACTAGCAGAGGAGCAGGGAGTGTCAGCTGAGGTCGAGAAATTTTTACTTTGAATTCAGCCATGCGAAAACAAAACAAACTGCGCATGCCTGTGATCACATGAACTGAAAGGCAAACATGAAAGATGATCAGACTTGATAGAAAACATTGTGTACTTAGTTTTTGTACACAAAATGAAGATTTGAGAGGAACGTCTCGCTTGGCCAGACAGACACTGGTCACATGTCCTCTTCACGTGGTTTTGGCAATGAGCGTATGATTGTATAGAAAGTAGCGCATTTAATGAACAAAAAGAGAAGTCATGCTCTTCTTTTAGGTGCCCTTTTGCATCAGAGTGCAGCAAACACAATAAGTACTGGACAAAGCTAACTCCCACTCTATTGTTTAGTCAATGAAAGGGTGTAATGCTTGTATGTTGGTACATTTGGATATACAATAGGTAACAATTAATTTTCATGTTGCTGCTCCATCTACATTTTGACTGACTCAAGATGATTTCTACCATTTCCTAAAGAAGAAATATCATACTCCGAAGAAAATACCACCCTTCTTTACCAGCATTGATAACTAGTAAGTGTTCATTTATATATGTCTTTTTGCATTGGCCCCACTGAGATGTTTTTTCTCAGGCCACTGTCAACAATATTGCCAATCGTGTGTTGTAATTGTTCACTAGTAGATTCAGTGGAGGGCAAGCTGTGAAAAATAGTTTCTGAAGTTGTCATAACAAAATGACGCATGGCAGTTGTGGACTGAAAAGACATCTGATAACTGAATTAACATTCAAGTTTTAAAAGTTTTATCTTGAGATTAATACATAATGACCCACTGCTCTACATGTTGAAAAGGAAGACTAATTCTCTGAGGCAGAACTCTGAGTGCTTAAGGAGACTGACGGGACACTCACCTCCAATGACGTTGCAGCCGGTTGGTATTTATCTGTAATGACAGAACAAGGAGTTATTACGCTCAAACACTTTAAATAATTGTTAATAGTGCAAGCACACCCTTGGATGCATTTGTGTACACATTCTGTATAAGTACGTTTGACATCTAAAAAGACAGAAAACACACATCAGTGTTACAGGACATAAAATATTCAACTTGAGTGGAGACTTAATGTAGGGGAGCTGCAAGGCGCGATTGCTCGACCGCGCTGACTGTAAAACTACCGAGTGAATAAATGATTATGTTTCCTCTGCAGTCACTGCCTGAGGCAAACTGAGGTGTCAAAACCTGCCACTGGGGGCTAGTTAGTGATACGACTGTTGCCTCGTACTCTGGAGAAAGACTATACCCTCTCTTCATTTCAATGAAATCCTCTCAAAATAGACCGTCAATATAAAAGAACCTTAACCTTCACGTACACTACAAGCCTTTTCTAAACAATACAACAAATTACAGGACTGGTAAAAAGCTGACATTTCTTTCCTTTATTGGACAAAAGAGACAATAGCTTTGACAATCTAATCTCTTGTTCCGTAACTGGATTTTCCAACACATCTGTACCTATCCGATAGATCTCAAAGCACACACAGTACGTCTCTCGTACTGAATAGTTACATACACTTTAACTTTTGACAGCTAATCACTGGACAATGGTGATTGGAACACAGGGTAACTGCCGGTAAGAGTAACATCTGGGGTGAAAGTACAAATAAGGAGATAGATGTGCAGACTTTGTCACCAGTCCAGACTGTAAAATTAGGTCATTGCATATAAATGACACGTTGGCCTGATGTGTCATCTCTGAATGCTAATGCAACTTCAGTTTAAATTGAAGCAGTGATTGAGTCATTTCCAATTAAAAAAATTGGACTTCTGACTGCTGGGTCTGCATACTATGAAATTGGTTTTCTATACAGATCTCAACTCAGTTCTGCGCAGGTCACCATGAATTACAGCCAACAGACCGGAGAAAAAAATAAACAAACAGTCATCGGCCAACGCTCATTTGAGAAACACTGGGTCCTCTGTTTGTCCCAGTCCAGGAGAGATGGCTTGGCCAGGGCCCTCGTCTCTCCGAGAGCGATTAAGTCACCATGAGACATATTTGGAGCAGTGTGCGGTGTCACACAGACTATCCTATTCAGTGAAATGTCAACCGCTTAGCTGCTGAAAAAGGGGCTTCACAGGTAGATGCGTAGATTAAATCTTTAAAAAAGTTTGTTCTTGCCCCGGGCTGCACGGTGGTGTAGTGGCTAGCACTGTCGCCTCACAGCAAGAGGGCCGTGGGTTCGATTCCCGGTCGGAGCGGTCCTTCTGTGTGGAGTTTGCATGTTCTCCCCGTGGCAGCGTGGGTTCTCTCCGGGCTCTCCGGCTTCCTCCCACAGTCCAAAGACATGCTGCAGGTTAATTGATCTCTAAATTGCCCATAGGTGTGAATGGTTGTATGTCCCTACATGTGCCCTCGATGGACTGGCGGCCTGTCCAGGGTGTCCCCTGCCTTCGCCCTATGTCAGCTGGGATAGGCTCCAGCGCCCCCGCGACCCTAATGAGGATAAGCGGTATTGAAAATGGATGGATGGATGGATGTTCTTGCCCCCTCTCTAATCTTATAAATACATACAATATGTTAAAAAGCATATTTAAACCCCATTAGTGACAATTAACCACATCAACTGTATTGAATTACATTTTGGTTAAAACTACATTACATGTCATTTAGCTGACTCTTTTATCCAAAGCGACTTACAATCATGTTACATTCATACACTGTAGACACAGCTACAGGGAACAATTCAGGGTTAAGTGTCTTGCTCAAGGACACATCGACTAGGGCGGGGATTGAACCCCCAACCCCCTGATTGAAAGACAGACCTGCTAACCACTGACCCAGTCGCCCCACAAAATACTCCATGCAACAAATTAACAAAAGAAATATCCTCTGTACTGATATGAATCATTGAAACTCTTTAGGGGTAAACAAGCAGCTCTCATTCAGGCGCTTCTCTTGGCAACATGGAGTGGCAGTGAATATATTCTTCCCCAAACTCCGTGTGAATTGATCGAACTGCAGCAGGAGCAGCATATATCTTGCATCAATTGAGCCAAAAATAAGCACTTGACTCAGACTGTGTTGCTTATTGGTCTGATTCTGTTTGCTACGCATCACTAACATACACACTTCCTGCAGTGTGCAGACGACATTGTGATACAAGCATTAAGATAGGCCGAGGGGCGTGAAGGCCTCAGTGTTGGTGATCTGAGTGCTGGCCAAATAATGCCACCTTGTCCCCGACTCATGTAGGCCATATGGAGATTACATAAGCAATAATTTTTTGTGCTGGGGTAGCAACCTCTGAAACGGGACTCAGAGCTACTGAAAGCTTAATAGGTCTCACGTCTCTCTCATCACCAGGCCTAATAAGAAGCAGGACACGGCCGAGCTGTCCCAAAATACCTCAGCCAGAGGAGCAGCAAAGGACTCTCCCCCATAATTTCCAAACTCATCTGCAGTCAGACTGAAGTCTGTGCATCTAATCATCACGTTTTTTTTATTTTAGCAGCATCAAGACTTTTAGAATGGGTTTCTACTAAAGAGTGTAATTTCAACACAAAGAAAACATCTCCAGTTGGTTTAATATGATGAGATAAGTGAGCGCTTGACTGCAGTGTTAGGGAGCGAGATTGCATGGAGTGGTGTAAACAGGGGATGGGAAAATAAGAAACAGTGGCTAATAAGGTCCCAGGAGAGACAGGATATAACCTCAGTGCCTGAGGCGATGCTGAGCTCATGGACACACCTCCCCCACCCAACTGCATCTTCAAATATTAATGGAATGCAGTTAAGGTATTTGAGGAACTCTGTAAATCTCTCTACACATCAGAACTGATGTACTGGAGAGGCTTTGCAGGAAGCACCTTTGAATTAGTTACCAGCTGGTCTTTGACCCCAAAGTTGGTAGTTGCTCCAGTAGTTGACTGCATTCTGCTTAAATCATCGAGTGTAAATCTATGCTCGCCTATATTAAAAGACACCAGGGTTCAAATCATTCAGTCTATAATGATTTGCTATAATCTGCCTCTTTTTGTTCACGAAGGCAGACGGGTAGCCCGCTGTCTGATACATGAGTGATTTTGGATCCAAAAAGGTCTTCATGTGGCTCGTTTTGTATGTGTGTAATTGTTACATTTGTGCTTTTCGGATTATTTAGCTAAATTGTTTGTTTTTTTAAATTAATTATCTGTCAATTGACTGATCAATTCATCTAATCGTTGTTTCATCTCGTGGAACACACCAGCAGGAAAGGAGATGTCCACAACCACAAATCAGTGGATCTACTAAATGCAGCACATGTGCATGCAAGCATCCACCTTACTATGTTTACCAAACTATATTAAAACGTGTTTCCATTGCGTTTAAAATCTCCCTCAGGTGCATTCAGCCCACACCAAGCACCTGCTCTGATCTCCCGCACCCTAATCTGTGCCTTTACCTCAATGACACAACACAAATAATGTGCCTATTGGCAGCAATATGAGTCATCTGCGTTTGGCTTTTTGCCAGAATGTAACCATGGCCCTGATGCTCGCTGTATGTAACCATGGCCCTGATGCTCGCTGTATGGCTTCGCTCTGGACTGGGCCCAAAGGTTGTTTACTGTAGATAACTGACCGGTGGAGGAGGGTCATTTAAAAACAGAAACCTAGACAGAGCAGCCCTGTTAACACACCCTTTTGAATAAAGCAACAACATGAACCATGTTTATAATGTCAATACTAGATTATGTTGCGAGAACAGACCCTGTCAGTTAATTATTGATACACAGCTTTCCTTGTCGCCTTCATTCCCGGCAGCTATGCGGTGATCTGTGATGTATTTTTAATGACCGCATCGAGCGTCTGTAAACAAATTCGCCACATGGCTGGAAGCAGACAGCCACAACAATATGGCCTCTTTGTAGAGATGCTGCGTTCCTTTGGCCTGTGAGCGATGTGAAGGGAAAGGCGTCATGATCTGTAGAGATAGCGGTCTTTGTTGGTTTAGCTGCGCAATTGCTCAAACCGGACTCGGATTTTAAGGAAATCCCGACACCTTGGCCGCGGGGTCTCGGTTCGTGTACCTGTGCAGTCTTCGAAGAGCAGTTTCACGGTCCCGTCCCACCCGATCCTCACATCCCCGGGTCCCTCGATCCTCATCGGGTAGTCGACGGCCGATCCACCGGCGGACTTGGAGCTTTTCCTCCGACGTTTCTGCGCTAAAGTCCGACCGCACTGGTAGCACACGGCCCAGGCCTGCTCCTCGTTTATCGGCTGGCTGTACAGTTTCAGGATGTCTTCCAAGGAGACCTCCGCGGCTCCGTCGCTGCAGTCCATGTCCACGTCCCCGTCCCCGGGGCTCGGATCGGACGCGAAGTCGCGGAGAATGGTCGGCGAAGTCAACATCCCGTCGTCGGTCCCCGGTCGCTTGGCCATGCTCACTTCGTCATGACCACATAATTTAAAGAGAGAAAACGAAACAAACGCGGGTTTATCGATTAAGTTAATATTCCGGCGTCAGTCGGCTACACTAACGCGAAGCTCTCAGCAGTGTGAACGAGGAGCGTCAACGGTTCACGGTGAGCGACAGCTAGCTGACAGCACGCTCCGCATGGTCTCAGTGCCCGCCGTGTAAACTGCGCATGACTCGCTTGTCTATCATTTTTAAACTGAAAGCGGATCTCGTCATTTTGTATGCCACATAACTTCCGCCCCCAGGTGTGTTTCTAGGCCAAACTCAGTTAGGTTAAAGGGCACTTTCTACTTGTTAAATATAATGGTTTAGATGGGTGGGTAGTAACTACGGTATTTAAGTTTATTTGCAAGATCAGATAAACACCATTCTTAAGTGCACAATAAAAACATGATTTATAAAAAGTACACAATTTTGAGATAGCATTATCAAAACACTAGTTTGATTAATATTTCCTGGAGTGCAAAAAAAGATTTTGAGAATAAATAAAAACGGAGACAGAGAAGAAAAAAAATTGCTGGCTGCTGAAGGGCTTGTTCTGGTCCTGCCATGGGGCTCATCGTGGTTTAGGACTAATGCTCAATCTCATACTCTTCTTCAAAGTCTGAATTTTCAGAAATGTGATCCTCACATTCTGAAACCCCTTCGTCATATCATCATCAAAAGCTTCTCTCTCTCTTCCTCATTTAATTGCAAGGCCCTTTTGGCCATCTTGATCAGTTGTGATAAGGAACCACACGGGCAAAGCTATATTTATTGAGTCACGCAACCAACTTGCAGCTGGGATGGAGTTTGAGTAAATAAAGATTGGTTCCCACAAGACAGAAGGTAAAACGTGTGAATATGAGAGCAGACAAGTGTTGGTCCTTGAATTTATCAACAATGGTGCAACCTTGTGCAGGAACGACAAGTACAAAACTCAGACACACACACAGACACACTAACACTAACAGCCGGCCCAGATAGGAGGACAGTGAAGTTTGATTTCCTTAATATTTTATTACATGCAAATAATTCAGAATGCTTTTTCTTACCTTATCTTGTGCTGCTGTGATTTTCCTCCTGCAGATCATCTTATCTCATCTTATCTTTTTTTACTAAACTTTGCAGTCTTCTACCCAAAACAATAAAGCCTTTTTTTAAATCAAATTGGCTAAATTTAAACAATCACATTAACATTAAAATGCTACATACATGTTAATGCCTTAATACAATGATCAATTACTATAATAAAATGTATTAAATAATATAACTCTAAACACTGATTTCATGTTTGAAACTTTAACCGTTAATACTCAAATTATACTTTTACTTTGGTAAAGTTTTAAATGCAGGACTTTTACTTGTGAGTTAGTTTTACATCAATATAGCCATATTTAATCAAGTAAAGGACCTTACTTCTCTCGCTGTCAAGTTGTGCTTATTTCTTTGGAAAGCAGAAATAACAGCAGCTTACTTTACTTCTCAGAGACTCTTTCTGCCGAGTTGTATCTCCAGCTGACTGAGATGTAGCTCACATTATTATGTGTTTATTATAGATTTTTAGTGAACATTGTTGCCATTAAGTATTTATAGTATCATGTTTCACTACCAGTAAGAGCTTACAGACTGATGTTAGGCAATATGTTTTATTTAATGGAATAAAAATAGTTTTTTGGGGGAGCATTTTATCCCTGCATATTTTCTTATGGGACTCTGGGACAAACACAATAAATAAATAAATATGAACTCAACTGCTTTTGTTTTCTTGCTATCAGATGATTATCATATTCATACTATTCATACAAAAAAAGTATGTAGTAGTAAACAAATAGATATCTATCAACTCAAGTGGTTGTGGGCTCGGTAAAGGACAAAGCGAAAACTGTATCTTCAAGTATTTGTAAGGTATAGGAACACATCAATAAATTAATAGAAAATAACATAAAGCAAGTTATCGGTAATTGATTATGTCACTTTGACTGTAAGGAGAAATTACTACACGTCTCACCACTCTGAGTTTCACAACTTAAGAAGCTGACAACAATTTTAATTCAAAGAAGAAAACTGTGGTAGATCATGTGTTTAAATGTTGTTTTCCATCACAAAAGTTTGCCTGTACACATTCAAACGTTATCATCTCAGGGAATCATCAACAACTCTTGACAAGCAACAGCTATCACAAGCAGAAAATGTTCGGTCAGACTGGTAAACATCGCCATCTGCTGGCCATAACTCTCACTCTCCTGATGACCAATTCTAAATAACTCTTCTTAATGTACTTCTCTGTGCAGCTTTTCAATCTCTATGTGTTATAAATGAGCAAAAAGTGTTATTTCAGACAGCTTGCTTCTGATCATGTTTGGAGACATTTTCCACCAATGCTGAAACAATTTAAGATTGATTTAAACATGCAGATCAGTGTAAGCCACACGAATGACTCATCAGTACAATACATACTCATGGTAAATGGTGTAACACAATATAACAGAAAAGAAGATGTAGGTGAACACATAATACTGAACAAAAAAAAATCTCAGAGTGAAAACAGGAGCAATTCAGATTAAGATGTAGGCACATGCGGGTGTGTTTGTTTCTTTATCTTGCAAAGGCTGGAAAAGACAGTCTTCAGCCTTCAGGCATTAAACTTCCAAATCTCAGTTTCTAAACAGCACTTCAGGGTCTTTAAAATTAAAATCATTTACAGCATCAACTGAGGTTGAACATCATCATCATCATCGTTTTTTCATTCACAACAAAAGGAATATACTTGCACAAAGAACTGAAGCTAATTCTTAAGGAAGGCCCCACACAGAAAACCTTTGATGTGCAGACTGTGATTATCATGTGCAAACAGGACGGTCTGTTCTTCTTTCCTTGAAAATTGGCTTAACACAGTAACTCATTCCCTGACCGGCTCCATAAGCATGGGAGAAGAGCATGGTGGAGAGCGTGCACACTTTTTGTGATCCACTCTCTGTTTCACTTCACGCATGCATTTGCAACAATGGCACAACAAGGATGCATCATCCCGAGCTCTTTGGATGGAGACATGGGTGCTTTTGTTGTAAGTCACTGAGATCGACAGCCGAGGTCTTGCAAAGTCACGAGCAAACATCATCCACACAAGTCTGTGAATCCCCGTCCCATCGTCTGGTGAACTTTTCACAGCTCGAGCTGCCATCTTCCTCTTCACAGAGTCTTGGCTTTTCTTCATCTTTCATCACACACGTTCCCAGGTTCAGCGTCTCCACTGCTGTTGATATTGACGGGCTGCCCGTCCTTAGACAACGCGCTGGCCTCTTTTGACGCCCTCCTTTTGGACTCACGAGTGGTTTGCTGTGAAAAGATGTGAGAGTTTTGAATGCCACATCATGTAAACAGAGCGAGTGGGCAACACTGGCCAACTGAGACCTGAGTCACTGAAGCTGTGCCCATAAGTGGAAGCTTGAACAAATAAAACATAACAATATATGTTTCAGTGTGGCTGGAAATGTAATTTGTTAGGTTGTGGAATTGATTTTTAAATTCAATAAATACATTTTTGAAACTTAAAAACAATAATGAATTTAAAACATGCAGAATAAAAGTGTCCACACTGTGTTATCTTGTCTGTCTCCTTTTATCTGCTGTACATTTGCATTTAGAGCAGATAATAGCTCCTTTAGTGCAGTATAGCTCTTACAATAAAATAGGAGGAAAACAGAGAAAGAATAAAACAAATGTTATATTATAGGTCATACGCAAATGAAGATAATTCATACAAAATACATCCTTCTTAATGTTAACTGTTTGCTCTCACAGCTGTATAGCAGAGGACACTCAAACATTGATATCTAGGAAAATATAGTCTAAATAAATGCAGATAAAACATTTATAGGTCTGGACCTATGTTTTATTTTTACATTTGATTAATTGTATCAATAACAATGGAAGACAATAGTGAAAAATACCCATATTCTAATTATTGGTTTTATCCGTCCATTCATCAGCACAAAACACAAACTAATTGACTAAGAAGAGATAGCCCAAACGCCCCTTTGGAAAAGGTCTGCAACTAATAACTTGTTTCATTAGGATCAATACTGCTTATTTTAGAAAGAGCCAGGGGGACATCTGTGAGTTGCTTCTTTTGATCGACTATTCAGTGTCATTATTGACAAAGAAAAGCAGCAGGTTTTGGGTATGGTTGTTGTTGTTGTTGTTGTTGTTGTTGTTGTGTGTGTCTATATTTGTATCTTCCTCAACGTGTTGCCTGTCAATATTATAAAGCCATTCTGAGCCAACTTAAAATCATATCTCTGCAAACTTGTTTCATAACATTATCTCAGATCACAAGACATCTGCCCTCATTTCTTACCTAAAGCGGTTCTCAAAAGTTAAATTAAGAAAGTTGATGTCCAAGTTCAATACTATTGTAAAATTCCAAACGTGGCATGAATAAATTGAAAACTACTGATTCTGATTCCTCATAAAGTCGCAGAGCAACCTGCCAGAAGGACTTTCAAACACTGCATATGCACATATCATGTCAGAGGACAGTATGTCATGCTGTTGGGACTCGCGGCCTGTAACGTCAGAAGTGTGAAGATAGAGGCTGTTGGTGTTGATGTTTAGCTGTCAGACGTGCCAATACCTGCTACTAGTGACACCTACATCACTCAAGGAGCGCCTGGGTCTCCTCTGGTGGTTGGAGCCAGTGGACGTGAGGGCCTGCTTCCCACACTGGGTGCCTGTGTTCACCATCCTCTTCTCCCTCAGACTGGCCTCCAGAGCTTTACCTTTGGACAGCAGTAAGGGCTGAGATTATCATGGGAAACCGGTAGATTCTTGTCCTTGCTTCTTTCAACAATAAGACAATAGTAGAGATGCAAAACTGCTATAGTGAAGGAGTTGACAGCTGGCAGTGTAGAGGTGTTTATTTAGCTTTCCTGTGATCCCTATATGTGCATCATGTTCTCATCTTATTGTGATGTGGCCTGTGGCACATGCAAAGACACAGATGCAGTGGGAACAGTGCGGAGGCTCTTACTGTTTGCTACTGGCAGGGAGGTCTCGACGTCCGTGTTGGTAAGCCACGTCGATTCCGTTTCTCTGGTCCAGCTCTCGTGGTACCTCGGCTCGATGATCGCGTCCGCCCGACTCCCTCCACAACCCATCGGGAAAATCATCCACGGCAAGTGCGGCTGACACGGGCTAAACACGGCTCGGGTTGCAGCATCCTCTCCCGGATCTCTACTGCGGCTCGATCCGTGGTTCCGTCTCCATCATCAATCGGAGCTGCTGCTGATGTTGATGCTCTCCACAGACAGCAGCTGACCAGCATTAACACACACCGGAGCTACCTGCGTCATCCAACTGCACCCAGTCGGACCGCTGATTGGCTGTGAGGGATATCAACTCCGTCACCATAGTCATCACACAAATATGCGCTTGCCCCAAAATCCCACTTTACTTTAAGCCCCCCTTATTAAGCATGTATAAATATATAGAAACATAAAAAAAATAGATTATAATGTTGCCTAGTTGTAGGCTCAGCAGATGTAAAAACATGGTTTTGTGTTTATTAATGTACAGCTATTTGTCAATAACAGATGGTATATGAACTCATTTTTTAACTGTTTTACTATTGTCATTCATTTATTGTGTTTATACATCAGCCTCCACTTAGGAGTGCCAACAGGAGGAGTAAAAGTTGTTAATAAACAACTCTTATATTAGCTTGAACTGCACGTAATAAACCATGTATCAATAAGTATACAACATATAAACGCTAAATATGATGGCTTAAAGTAAAGTATCCCCAAAACCATCACTGTTTTTAATATTTTTTTATTTAAGAATATTGTATTGATTCATTGTGAGTTAAATAATCAAAAGGATAGTTTACAAAACAAATTCTTATTCCCTGCTTTAAGTTGAACGCCCATTTGTATGAAAGGCCATTTGCCATGTTTTCAGATGAAAACATAGATGTAAGTAAACAACTTGGAAAATTGTACTATTTGCTTCATTAATAGTGTTTCAGATCAGACACCATTAGTCAAAACAAGTTTGTGGTTCACAGGTTGTTACAAATCCTCTAGAAAGGTATTTATCCAGAAATACGACGAAGATCATGAGATTTTTCCTTTCTAATAAGCATCATTTCTACTGTTACAAAATGTTAATAGCACTGGTCTTTTAAATTATATATTAATAATTATGTTTGTTTATTTATTTAGTACGTATCACAGTGCTTTATAAAAGTCAAACATATTAAACAATAAAAATATAATATAAACAGTTCAAATGTAAGACAAATAACCAAATTAGAAAAGATTAAACAAAAATACCAATATACCTTTATAGACAGAAATGAGCCATAAGCCACCGATAGTGATTCTGATGTTGGTTAATATCAACCTGAAAACATTTATGAATTTTATTCTGTCGTTAAAAAGCAGTGAGCCAAAGTCAATTATATTTCACAGAGTATTTATTTTTCACATTAATTTTAAATATGTTGTGTCATTCACAGTTATAATGACATTACAGTATTTGCACATAGACCCATAGTTTTTCTCAAACTGCTTAATATACAGAAAGTATAGGAGCATAATCAGCATATCGCTTCTTGTAAAATAATCTGTCTCAGAGTTTCACAGGATTACAGTTTTAGTAGTACTACTTGTAAACAGATATTCCTTACATGGAGCTGAAACACATCACTTTCAAAAACTGAACAAAACAAAAACACATTCACTGATTTAGAGGCTTTAAATAAATACTATATTTAACATACAATTATTTTTCTCCCCATTTTCCCCACATATGTACCGTTTTTGTTGCTTTTAATAAAGTAGACTGACAGGAGAGAAAAACACAACAATACAATGGAGCAATGTTATGTCCTTTGATGGGGAATGTAAAAAAGAACAAAGAAGATGGCACATATGTGTTAAGTATATTATAACATAAGTTCAAGGTCCTATGGACCTGGGGATGTACCAGGAGCATCAGAGAGGAAAAGAGGATTGGAATGAAAACTGGAAAAACAGGGTGGAAATAAATTTAAATCTTGGGGATGTGAGCATGTCACATCGGAGTAGTACCGCACAGAGAGTCAGACGATGATGGAAATTCATCTAGACTTTGAAGTCCAGCAGGTTGCAGTCGATCTTGTAGTAAACATAGGGGTAGTACTCCTGCTGGCTCAAGTTCAGCCCTGGGATGTCCATAGCAGCCTGCAGGCACAACAGAGACAGTTAGACAACATAATCACACACACAAAATCATTGTTTTTATCCATGTTTCGATACCTTTTATTGTATCACAGTATGTTCCCATTAGAGTTTCATGTACCATTGTTTGCATATGTGGTTTCTCTTAAAAATACATATTTCCCTCCTGTATGTAGTGCTATATATTCATCTAGATTGTTGGAGTGTGTTGGAGATATTGGCCGTATAGAAATGTCTGCCTTATCCCCAATATAAGGGAACTACCTGACACCCTAACTGAAAAACCTTTGAACTCAACAGCAATGTCTCTATTCAGAAATCATGACCCGGTTACTCAAGATAATCCACGGACCTTGTGAGTAAACCATTCCTACATGAAACAACCAAAGCAAAATCTGTCACACCAAACAGGATGTTTTCGTGTACCGAATAAAGAATAGATTTACATAAATGCATTCCCATTTGTTCAGCATGGTGAACAGTGAACGGCGATAAAACAGTTAGGAAAATGTATGTATAACAGGCCAATGGCCCTCCATCCTGAAGAGACAACCAGATGTCAGGAGCTCAAACACATGGGAGGATCTTAGTTATCCTAAGGACCCTGTTACATGGCAAAGAGCTGGGCCTGGCTTCCTCCAATCATTTTACTTGCCACTTTCACTGTCAAAGAGCGTGTGAAGGGGACTCACATCAATGATTGCAGCGCTGCTGTCCAGGTGTTTGTACAGGTCGTAGACCACCTCTCTCAGCTTCTTCATGTTCTTCTTGGTGGGCTGCAGCAGCATGGCCTGGAAGTTCACTGGCAGTCCATATCTATGAAACACAAGAAGTCTTTCAAGCCATCTTTCCTCTTTCACAGGAAACAAGAATTAACAAATCTTGCATTAAAAAGGGTGAGTAAATGGATGTGAAAGTATGCACAGAGCAGCAGACTGAACTTCACTGAGGGTGTTTCATGTAAGCTGCTGGTCTTCACTTGCTTACCTCAAAACTGATTCCACAAACACACGAAGGGCTTTTATGTGAATCCACGCGATGAAGGCTTCGCTGAAATTCACTTTCAGCCACCGTACCAAAGGCCCCTGGGTGGAAAGAAACAGCATTTTATTATTTTCTAGAAAATAAATAAATAAATATATATATATATATATATAAATAAAGAATATATACTTGTTAACTGGCTTAAATTCCCATTTTGGATGTTTTTTTAATTAAATCATCCTCGTGAATTACCTGTAGGCATATTGACAGAATTATATTAAACTGGTTTCAGCCCAATGTAAGAAAGCTCCAGGAACTTCTTCCTTCCCTACTTAGTCAGTGGCACTGTTAATGACGAAAATAGCAGTCGTACAAACTGTTTCTTCTTGTCAGTGGACAAACGTGTCATCTCTTCTTTGTCTGCCTTCAACTCCTCCTCATTATACTGGAAATCCCGCACTGTATATCTAGGTCAGGACACACAGCAGAGCGCTGGCAATCAGCTGTCAGCGAACACACAGATCCCTGTCGTGCTAATTGGAGAGATTGTTGAGTGCTGGCAAATAGTGTTTTTTATAGAATGACAGTCTTTTTTTACAGCATAACAAGCCAGTTCCTCTGCTAACAAATAAGTAGCCTATTGCAATAATGATATATCATTACTGCGATTTATCTGTGGTTGATTTTACAAAAACACAAAATAGAAACACGAAACTAACATTGCGTTAAGATAAAACCATCAAGTGGAAGATAAAATGAATTTACTTGTTTTCTCTGGCCTTGTGCTTGAAGTCATCGATAGCCTTCGTAAAGAGAGTGACACTGAACAGACCGCTGTCGTTGTCCTCATACAGCAGCCTGGAGGTGAGGACAGCACACACAGCTTTCTTTATACTGTAAACTCATATCCATGGACTACTGTAATCCCTTTGTACAAGACAGTCAAGTATAACATTCATTGTAAAGAAACAAAGGTTGAACACCCTGTAAACAATTTGATTTGGCTGCAAAATATTTACTCAAAATTAAGATTTCTTTAAGACCTCTTGTTTCTTTAACATCTAAAAATGAATTGGCCTGCTTTGAATAATCCAAGACATGTAAATAGTGCTTTTATCAGTTAACTATTTGTGACAGGTCTGATACCACGGCATGCATGCAAAGTTAAAAAAAGTCAGCAACCACTTGTGGCCCCTTGGCGCGCAAAGCACTTTACTATGGCGACCATAAACTAAGCTGGGAGCTGGATACATGAAGTATGTTTGACACATTTCAGGCTGTTTTACATACAAAAGGAAAGCTGATGACAAAAAGAAGCACATGTCAAGCTCAGCTGCTGACAACGCTCATCCACGCCTCACGACTCGGCTACTGCAACAGCCATCTCAATCTTTCCAACAAACTAGTCTGCAGAGGCCCACCTCCTCACCCCTCTCACCCGGTCCAAGCATCAGGACCTTTTCAACTTCTGTCTCCTCCCTCTGGAACACTCTCCCACCAAAACCTGTCTCCCTCCCTCCCTCCCTCCCCTCTTTTAAAACCACACACAAAACCCACCAACTCAAATCCGCTTTATTCCCACCCCGTTCTTCTTTTTTCATTGTTTTTATACGGTTGTTGCTTTTAATGTTTCTGTTATTATTATCATGTACAGTGCCTTTAAGAACCTTTTAAAAGCACCGTACAAATACAATGTATTATTATTAATATAATAATCACTAAAGATAAACTCAAACTAACTGATCCACTTTTTGTGCAGATTTCCCCTGTTCTAGCTGCATACGATATATATGATGTTTCCCATTTCCTGTTGCATCAGCAGATATGTTTTGGAAATACAGGTTGCTAAGTTACTGTACCACACTTAGCCATGTCTATCCAAAAGCCCGAACATAAAGTCTCAAATTATCTGGCCCGGTTGGCAAAAGGTCAACCACATAATCTTTTCTATTTTGATATGAGTCAGAAGCTTTTTAAGGGTCAGCCATTAAATGTTTCTGATACAGACACCACCACACACCTCGAGTGGTTCATAAGTGGTGATGGAGAGGAATTCTGTTGCTTTAAATTCAGATATGTCACAAAACACAATTGTCTTCTTTTTTTGGTAAATCATTCATACATTTGTGAAAGTAAGTGAACTAAACCACCTAGCTTACTTTGTGGAGCGTGGCACGACCATATCTGTCAGGGTCTCATACGTCTTCTGCCAGTCAGCATAACTTATCCTGGTGAGGGTGGAAAGGGAAGGATAACAACAATGTATACAAATTACCAAAACAATTTAAAAAATAGAGGAATAAATTGAATGGACAAAATGTGTTGAGTTGTCAGCCGAAGAAGCCTCTTGGACACCACATGATGGGACTGAAAATACAATATGTTAACTGTCCGTCTTCTTAAATGACCTTCATCTACCCCATGCAACCCACATTCCATCCATTATCCAACCCGCTTATTCTATTTTAGGGTCGTGGGGCGCTGGAGCCGATCCCAGCTAACATTGGGCGACATTTTAGAGTCTCCAATTAACCTGAGCTGCACGTCTTTGGGCTTTGGGAGGAAGTCGGAGAACCAGGGGGAGAACGTGCAAACTCCAAAAAGAAGGACCACCCGGAATCGGGGATCGAATCCGGGCCCCTCTTGCCCGTTGGGGTCACAGTGCCAGCCACTGCACCACCATGTAGCCCATGCAGCTGTAGTAAGAGGAGATCCTCTATCAAATCTACCATAGATACAATGACATGAGAACTCTTACCTCACTGTATAGTGAATATATAGATACTGATGTAAGAGTACTTACTTTGGGACAACCACCAGCATGGTAATAAGGTACTCCGAGTCCAGTACAAAATCTTCTTTCTTCACTATGTCAGCCAAACTCCTGGTCAACAAACTCCCCCTAAAGGATGACACATGCAGTTCAGATACTCTTTAAACTTTATCTTTAACATTTATTTAAGGTACAGCAGAAATTCAGGGCAGCTCAGAAAGGGTGATGTGTAAAATGTATATTGTTAAGACAACAATGTTAAATTAGTTTTTACTTCATATGGCAGTAAAAGGGAAAACATAAGAAACAGAAAAAGATTTTCTGTGATTTCTGTCTGCAACTGCTGTGTGTAGGACAAGGATGATATATGTGCATGCTGTCATGAAGTTAAATATTGCACGAGGACTAACTTTAACATTGATCTGTTGTACAGGAAAATAACCACAGATAAAACACAAGCTAATAGTTTGCAATAAAGCTAAAGAAGTGCTACAGTATTTGGCTTTAGTCAATGCTTCTGCAATCAAATTCCAGACAACATACAGTATATTCATGTTATTATTAATGTATAACTTACGCATTCTTCCTCTCCAAGTTTTGCAGGTTTCCCTTCAGGTTGTTGTAGGCTGAAGCTCTGGCCTTTAGGTCATTGTCTATCTGAGTCGCTTGCTAGAGAACAATAAGAGCAGGAATAAGCGTACCGACATTTCCCAAAATGTGAAAAATATGATAAATATATAATAAATACCAGGATGGTTTCCATATTTTGAAATGAGTATAGAAATATACTACAAGTAGTTCAGGGAGGATCATTTCCTGCACCAAACATATAATACATAATAACTCTCAATTGATCACAGGAATAGGCAAAATCAAACTGCGACAGATTTTTACCTTGGCGATGATCTCAGAGATGTTTTTCAGCGACTGTTTGATTGGATACTTAGCCATGTCCCACTGAAACCTGGTGATATAGGTGACCAGATCAACTGTGGAACAGATTGAAGTCATCTGCATTAATCACCTTCATTTCCAATGGCTGTGTCTGATTGTACCTCTGAGCACACAGGAACCTACAATGTCTTGCTCTGAAGTCCAATAAACAACATCATGCTGCTTTCTACCTCCTTCGACGTATGTCTGTGAACAACTGACAAGTCTTCGTCCGGACAACAGACTGATGATTAAGTAAACAGCAGTTACCTCCATTAGCGAGTAGGTTCTCCTGGACTTTGTCTCGGCTGTCCTCCAGGACATCTGCCATGTACTGCGCGACCTTCCTCACCACACTGAAACGCAACACAAGAGAAGCATTAGATGACAACAATAGGCAGAACTGTAACATATTTAGAGGGAATTATACAAACTCTTTCACGTAGAGGTTTACCTTTCCACAAAGGTGTCTAGTTTGGCCAGTTCATCCGACAGACCCACCAACACATCTAGTGTTCCGACCTGTTAGAGACAAAACACAAAGAAAAATGAAGAAAAAACTCCACTAGACTACTTAAAGGTGGATTGACTTTGGTGGGGGATACACATGACTGACCTTGAGATCAGGGATGTTGAACTTGTTGTTAGTGGAGAGGTTGTTGGTGCGTGTGGTGGCCACCATCAGCTTGTCCCAGGTCTGCTGGCACGTCTTCTCCCCCGGTGCAGAGATCAACCAGAATTCTGTCATGGCTGTTGGTGAAAGGTTTGTGATGTGTGATGTGAGGAAGTCACTGAGGGAGAAGTAAGAGAAAGAGTATCAGTAGAGCTCTGCGATTTGTTACAGGGCTGCTGTTCTGTAGCCGACTCTGAACTCCCTGTACATTTTACATTTTATTATATGTCTCGTCTGCACTTTGTTGATTGTTTATTTGTTGTCTACTGTTGTTGCTTGTTATGTCTGATGTCCTATGTTGCACATCCACCTTGTAGGTGTAAACCTACTTGGCTATTAAAAGTTTCTGATTCTGATTCTGATTCTGAGAAGGAGGGCAAGTAAGAAGAAAGTGGGTGATGATGATATGTATGGTGAGACAATAAAAATCATTCAGCCATCAGAATTAATACTATTGTCATTAACAGCATGGTAGATATTCCTTAAACAGCTTTGGGTGTATTAAGCCTAAATATTACGGTATCAAAATAATCTAACTTGAAGGTTAGGGAATTTTAACAAGATACAACTTTGTATTTAGAGATACTGCAGCTCAATTGATTTAAAGCCAAATGTAGCATTTCATACAGGAAGGCTGCACATCTTCAGTTGAAAAAGCTGTCGTACATATGTAGTAATTAAGTATTCCCATTGTATGCTTCTGAATACTTCCACTCTGCTACAATTCAGAGAAAAATGGTGTACTTTTTACTCCACTTGCTAGTTACTTTGAATGTTGCGATTTGTAAGCAAAACACACAATCAACAAGTAAAAACGATACCTTGGTCAACATTAAACTAATCAACTGTATATAAAGTAGTTGCAATCGGCTCCTCCTCAAACTTCAACAACGTGTCCTGTAGTCACAGGAGGAAAAAAAACTAAAACTCTTTGACAGCTGTCGACAGTTTAAACAACACAACGTTGCTCCTCACGCTTTCATAACTTATTAAAAAGAAGACTGTTGTCGGTATAATATTACATTCATGCAGCCATTACAGTAGTAAAGCAGTCCGCAAGATAAAACAACTAAGGTGCATGATGAGCAACGTCATTGTCCAATAATATGAAATACATGTTAGTATCATTTTGCATGATGAGAACTTACAATTTTGAAATTCAAGTTTATTTATACTTTGGTACCCTTACAAAGATGTTTACTGTAGCGCATGACTTATATTTAGCTATAACTGCCTTTGCTAAAGTAAAGATTATGAGTATTTTTCCACGACGTGTAGAGGACGGATTTGCAGCTGTGTAAGTATCATGAATACGATTCATATTAAAAATATATGTGTTCCTCTTTCGACGTCTATTTTGCTTCTGTTGCTCACATATGCCCATGATTGTAATGTGGTCACTACACAGTCACTGGTTGATTGCATCAGTAAAACTCAAAGAGACTGGTCTCCGTGTCTGCTGATTGACTATCAGATGACCAGTTGGTGTTATGCAGAGGGCATGCTAAATACTGACACCACGAACAACACGTGACTCAGGGCTGCGGCTCTTCGTGTTGGATGTGTTAACCATTCTCACTGCAAATTACTAAGAATTACTAAAGTATACCTGGTTCCTGTGTGTTTAAATGCAGTGTTATCTCGCTGCTGACACGAGCTTGGTTGCATCGCAGTCCCATCTGCTGTCACGACGTCATTAATCGGTATATTTCCGTACTTACCGGTATGCGTATGGCTTTAGAATTATGTCCACGCGGTGTAATTCAGTTGAACAGACACAGCTTCTCATACATAGCGCAGATAAAAACAGCTTTTCGACTCAAAGGTGCATCAACATATCGTCTCACTCACAGTCAGCTGATCAATTGTGGTGCGTCTGCGCAACGGCTGCTGCGCGCTGTACTGGCGTCACGTGACCGACAAGTGCTTGTAAGATTCAAAGTCTGAATATAAAAACAGCAATAGCAGTTATTCAGTGGTGGAAGACACGAAAACTGTGATTTAATTATAAATAAATGGATAAGTTATGGAGAAAAAAGTGCTGGACAAATGATTAATAAAGTCAAGCCCGTAGATTCTATAGAAGTATATATACTGTATATAAGAATTACAAAAAATGGTAGTGGGCCTAGTACAAATGCAATGTTGTGTTCGGTTGTGGTTTGAGATGGGAAAATACGTTTTCTAAGACCTAATTTGTTAGCTCCATATTGTGAAGATAAATATTACCCCATGTTATTTGATTACTTGCTCTCCACTTTGTTTAATCATATGACAATCCAAGAAATTTAGATTTTTCTTTTTAGCTGCATCATTTTTTGGTTAAAAAGTAGTTGTAGTATTTTCGATAGTCATTAAAGGCACCTTGAGTGTTTGTTTTGACAGCTAGGTTAGTTTCACTCAATGTTGCCCTCTTCTGGTGAGATGTATGTACTACATTACTGAATATTTCCTGCCTGGTGAGTTCTAATGAACAGTTTAATTGGAGTGGACTGATCATGAACTGATTCAGCTGTTTTTAATTTCTCAACCATCTCTGTCCATTATAATACAATTAAATACATTATCCTATATGTCCATCTGTCAATGTATTAAAAGTGATATCAAGTAAGAATATCAAAACCACATGTGTAAATTCTACAATTAAAGTTACTTCCCACATGTGGGCTTTAAAATAGTCTTATTGTAAAACAGCATATGTAAAATGCAGAATATTTTCAAATGGAAAAATAATAGCTTTTAGCAACTGCAAAAGAGTAGTTATTAGGAGTCAGTATACTTCCTCGGAAACTATGTCAGCAACAAAATGTTTAGGGCATTTCTTTACTGTTATGTCACAAAGACAGATACCAATACCAGCTGATACTGGTGGATATATCTGCCCAGCTACTCGAGCATTCCTTAAAATTAACAATGCATATAAAGTTTGGAAAAAGTTTTAATTTTGGAATTGTATGCTGAGGGTATTGCTAATTGATTAGTAATGCAGTTAATTATACATTTTACTTCTTGCTGCAAATTCAGTTATCTTCCTAATGACAGTCAAGGCATTTAACTGAAGCATAAAATCTAATTTCCTCCTATCCTCGTGGACCCTGTTGTGAACCTCGAAGCACAAAGTTAACTTGTTCTCTTTACTTTAAACGTTGTTGCATTGTTGAATATATTAAAGCAAACAGCATTATACCCATTTAAAATATTTATCAAAGCTTTAATTTCCCTTTTTCATCATAATAACTTTATGGCAAAATCCATGTTAGTATTTTAACTAATATGTATAGATATATAGACTGTATGTCTATTATGTCTATCTCAGAACTGTGAACTGTCAGGCCCAATTTGATTGTCTATTCCTGTACTATTTACCTCAGGACCATGAGCGTGACTCTACTGCATGATGCATGCATTTAGTCAAGTCCCTTTGTCTCTCTCTGTAAAGAAGGCCGACCAGCTCAAGGACTTTAAAATATCTGTGTCAAAGTGCTTTCATATGGGACTTTCCTTGTTGTTGAGACTCTGCGGTTTTCTAGGCCACATTGTTTTGTGAACACAGTGTCCCTCGAGTTAACTGTCATAAAAAAAAAAGATAAGAGCATGGGACAGCCAAACAGCTACAGACATGCAGCGTGTTGCTCCAGTGTCACAGAAATACAAGTCATACGACTTAGGTGGCTGCAGGCTGAGATCTTTTGCCAGTCATTTCACTGTTGTACTGAACTCCTGACCACCATGCTTTATGAGATACATTTTTCGAAATTAATTTCTTCCTATCAAACTGAGTTACACAAAACATTAAATTATCAGAGTTGACAAAGTTTTTCTTCCGGACGGATCAACAAAATATTAGGTCAGCTCTTGAATCTTAATTTTCCTCCAGATTTCTTGAGCGTGAACCAAATATTCACGACCTAGACAGCATATTGTGTATGTTGTGTCGTTCCTGTGTCTTCACAGAAAGTGTTAACATTAGGATAAAACATATAATACATTAATCAAATGTGATGCAGGGCTAAAGATTAAATTATCTAACTGTATATGAAGTAGTTCAAATGAGCTCCATCTTAAAGAGCTGTAACATTAAAATGCTACTTCAATTATTTTTTCAAAACAATTGTTTTATGTTTTGTACACACTGACACATATTACAATTGTGTGTCTATTATACACATTGTTGGGAGAACGTGTGTCTTTTACTTATGTATAGTTGTTTGTTATTGTTTATTTGGATTTCCATTAGTTGTTATCTCTCTCTCTCTCTCTCTCTCTCTGTGTCGCTGTCGCTGTCTCTCTGAATTGTCCCACGAAAACCAGAGCAAGGGCCTTGGACTGATTGACTGAAACGAGTGGCCATCTAGGGAAAGTTTATGGTTATGTAACCTGAATAAACATCCCAGATCTACGGCGGCCTGTAAGATATTCGGAAATACATATTTGGTATGCGCTTAAAAATGCAGAAAGCTCATTGGTGGAACTGACCGTTAGGCCCCGCCCATAGCAGTTGATTACTCTTCCCACTTCCTCCACTTCGCTACAGTCGTTCTCCACCCATCAACCGAAAGAGAAGACGCCGCTCAGCTGCCGCTCGTCCGTCATCCAAACATATGGCACAAACCGCCCTCTTTCTTTCTTACGTCGTTGTGCCCACTACTCTTTAAAAATTCCGCCGAAAAAGAGAAGACGATTTTCCAAAACACTGTGGCCGTTATCTCACGTAAGTAACGCGTAACACTTGGGTTGAGTTGCTTGGATTCAGCAGGCGGACGTAACATGGCGGGCTGGTCGTTCCTGCCTTTGAGCCACACAGGACGAAGCGATTCATCGCGTGTTGTGTTTTTGAGCTGTAATATCGTTGCATTTGGAGACATTGGGATATGGCGTGCGGACATCGCACCTTCGTCTAGAGTGTGTTCCAGTTCTGTGCCGGTGTTGATGTTTATTAGGCTGTTATTAGCCAAACGCAGCGCTAACACGAGCCTCCTCGACGTGCTGTGGGCAGCCAGCTCAACGTGAGCAGCGCTCGAGGTGCCAGTCGGGTCTCAGTCGCGTTTCCGATGTTCAATACTGCTTCACTTCTACGTGCGACATGTACATATCAGTAACATGTCAGGGATAAGGTTTCATGTTTGTTTGGGGTGACGTATTGCTATTAAAACAAATCATCTAATTTGTCAAGTTAAGACACAATATTATCACAATACACGTGCGTGTTTTATTAATAGACAATTATTGCATGATGTTGACTAATAGTGACTTAAAAAACAGTAGGCTGAGAAAATATGTGGTCCGGCATATTATACTGGGTGTTTATCGGGTTAAATCCAGAAGCCACGTAACCCGGCGCGAGAGTTGCTGCACGTATCGATTGTGCCGGCGAAATCATCACAACAAATGTGACTCCATAGATAATAGCGGGAAGGTTTGTAGCGATGAATCAAAATGACGGGCAAGACTAGGAAATAATCACACGGTATATGGCTTGTTGTTTTCCCTGTGTATTCACACATTACGTGTGTGTGTCCATCAGGGCTCCCCTGTCACTGCACAGGTGCATGAGCGCTACTCAGGGGGCCTAGGGGCGGCTCTCCACCGGGAGCACTTTGACTTCAACGCCGAGCCACCTTGGGATCCTAGCTGATAGCGGGACAGGTCCATCTCCTGACTTGTCCATGTGAGTGACTCAGTGTCTGTTGTCCACAACATGGACACATTTCTGCTTACATATGCACACACCTGTAACAAAGTCCAGGAGCTGTGTGTTCCTGGTGGAATTGGGCATTCAAACCATGATGTGAGTGAACGCATGTTTGTATTGGTGTTTTTGAGAGTCAATAGATTTAGGTAAAAGCTCAATTAGGTGTGTGGGTTTTACAGATTTACTAATGATACAAGAAAGAATGTATGGGCGATACAAACACAGATAATAGGATATGTGTGTCAAAAAAGGACTACAGAGTGTAGCTGTTTTAAACATGGAAATGCTTCCAGGTAGAAAGTCATCAGCGCTATGAACACATCTGTATTTTATTTCCCTTGTTAATTGCTCTGAATCAAGGGTATTGTGGTAATAAGTTGTGTTCTTTTTTCCCCTCCTGTTCCAGTTTGTTGCATACCGGTAGGACCCCATTGGCTCAGTCGTGACCCCTTGACTTGCTTATCTGTTCTGAATGATTGTCGGCTTGAGATGAAAGGACTTGTTGACAAACCCAGCTACATCATTGAACTCCTGGAGGGAGGAGTAACCCTTGAAGATGTCATTGACGGACACATCTGTGAGCAGGCCCTGGTCAGTTCAGCTTTCATACCTTTTACTGGCTTCAGTGAAAGAAATTTCCCAAATTCTTCACATAGCTTTAATGACACTGTCATTTGCACTGGGCATGTTTTTGTTTTTTTTTCTGGTGAGATTTTAGTGGTTTGACCAGTTCACCTCCTTATGTACCCAGGATGAGAAGAGTGCGTTTGTGGTGGGAGACCTTGGTGCCCTGATGCGGCAGCATGTATGCTGGCAGAGTGCAGTGCCATGGATGCAGCCCTACTACCCGGTCAAGTGCAACAGCAGCCCTGCAGTCATTGAGGTGCTGGCCTCCTTGGGCCTGGGCTTCATTTGTGCCAACAAGGTCAGCTTTAAACTTTAAAAAATGGTAGTGTTTTTTTTTTTTTTTAACTGCATCATCCTCTTACGCAAGCATTTTGGGGCAATCACATTACCAGCACTCAATTGATTACTAGTCAGTGGATGGCTCTTATCCCATTAACCTATGCAACACACTGAATACCCTTTTGATTGTTTGAAGGGAGATTTTAGACTTTGTTGCGGAAATTTTTCTAACACGTGTCCTCTTTTCTGCAGACTGAAGCAAGCCTCGTGCTGGAGCACGGCGTGCCACCAGAAAACATAATTCTGTCAGGGGTTTGCAAGCAGCTGGCACACATCAAGCACGCAGCGAAGAACAACATCCAACATCTAGTGTGCGAAAGTGAGGCTGAGTTGTCCAAAATTTCACGCCTGCACCCTGGTGCAAAGTAAGTGATCAGATCCATTCTTTGGCTAGTTTTTAATCCTGGTGCACTTCTGCAAAATTGAAGACTGTCAATTTAATGTTAATCCAACGTTAGGTTGACACAGGTGGATAATTACCATAAGATTGGGAAAGTTATTGTTTGAATCAAAAACATACTTACTTTGCTTTTACTTTTTGATGTTTTGATGTCTGGCTGATGGTCCTTTTTGTATCTTGTAGATTGCTGCTGCAGTTGACCACCGAGGCTCACGCGGCTGAAACCAGCATGGCTTTTGGCTTTTCTCTGAAGAGCTGCCGGCACCTGCTGGAAGCAGCCAAGGAGCTTGGAGTCCAGGTGGTGGGGGTGACCTTTCACATCCCCAGCTCCTGCCAAGACCTGCAACTGGCCTACACCCATGCACTGTCCGATGCCCACTGTGTGTTTGACATGGGGGTTAGTACTTTTGTGGAAAATATATAATCATAAAATGATTAGTTTGCAGGAAATTAGAAGAGATGTGACAACTCAAGACTTTCTCATTACTAAATGCCTTTTTATCCCTTGTACTTTCTTTTTCATTAAGGGTAACAACTGATTGTTTACTGTTTCTGTTCAGGTGGATCTGGGCTTTAACATGAACATCCTGGACATTGGTGGCGGATTTACTGGCTCAGAAGGTCAGCTCAAACAGGTACGGTAAACAACTGATATTTTTTGGAGTTTCATTAATCAGACTGTCAAATCACTATGTACATGTTCTGCAAAGAAGAGGCCCGAAATATAAAACACAACTGATGAACACACAAGTGAACATACAACTCTGAGATAGATTACACCATTTCAGGCTACTTTATTCTCTTTGGCCATCAACATATTATTGAAGACATGACCAGTTTACTCACATTTTCATTCATCTAGCTAGGCAGCCATTTATACACAGCAGTGATGTAAGATGCCAGTATAGGTGCCTCTCACTAACAGCGTGCATAAATTAATGTCTTTCAGCTTTGGAATAATTTCATATCAAAGTTCTTGCACATGTTTCGTTTTTATTTGGAAATGCCCCCGAATGCATATTTACTGTGATCGTGTGCAGGTTGAGGCTGCCGTCAGACCGCTGCTGGATGCTTACTTCCCCCCACTGTCCGGTGTGCAAGTGTTGGCCCAGCCAGGCAGCTTCTACGTGGCCTCTGCTTTCAGCCTGGCTGTCAACGTGGTTGGCAAAAAGGTGATGAACCGTCACTGGGACAGCCTCACTCAAGGTGAGTTACTTATTCTCTGAGATGGTCTTTTTCCTGTGTAGTTTAGTTAAATCTGACTGTAATACATCTGTCTCCGGACTCACTGACTGTGAAAATGGTGGATAATTATCTGCACATCATAATCAGAGCAAAACCATCAGGGGTCAAGTCCTCCATTGCCAGATAATACACCATGTTCTATATTTCTGATATCACTGTATTTACACAGGTGTGAACAACGAAGATGCAGAGTTTCTGTACTACATGAATGAGGGTGTTTATGGCCCATTCAGTTGCAAGCTGCTGGGAAACTGCATCCCTGCCCCGTCAGTGCACAAGGTTAGTAGGGATCCACCCAAGAGAGTCAACCCCATTCAGGACTGAATGAAAAATCTGCTAGTTGATTAGGGAAAGGGGGTGATCCATTATGAGTATTTAAGGAAGCTAGATCAGAATTGAATCATATTGACCTATGTAAAGACCCTACATTGGTTCTGGATTTACACAATACAAAGCTGAGGTTTTTAAACGGTGTTATTTCAAAGTCTGGCAAAAAAATTATTGGCGACACACAAAAAGCAGCTATCCGGTTTTAGCTTGCTTGCTAGCTAATAGGTATGTTTGGGATATCAAGAATATAAACTACAGGAATACAGGTTGCCAATGATGATGCATCAGTTATTTTGAATGGTAATTGTACTTAAAAGCATTACTTCTGTAATATAGTTATTGCATGTACCCTGTTTTTGCATTTCACATGTAGAGTATGATTCAACATGTGCAGTAGATATGTCATTTACTGTGAAAGGTCTTTAAGTAACATTTCTGATTGTTTCCTCTCTCCAGCATGTGCTGTGTGCTGAGGAGGGAGTGTATCCCAGCAGCCTCTGGGGCCCTTCACTGGACCAGCTGGACCAGGTGGTGGAGCGCTGCCTGCTGCCTGAGCTCAGTGTGGGAGACTGGCTTTGCTTCTCCAACATGGGAGTGTGTGGCCTGGAGGAGTTCAGCTGCCTCTCTAGCTCCCCCCAGCTGCCTGTCTACTACACTGTCTCCACTTGTGACTGGTGAGGATGGAGTGAGTTAGCCTGTGAAGGTTCACCACTAAAACTAATGTAGTAAGAATATGTTGCATTTACAAGGAGCTCACTTTGATGCTTGGTGTTGCCTGCAGGTACAAAATGCAGGGGGCCGGTGTGGCACTGGACAGTGCCATGAAGAATTTCTCCATGGTCCGGTACAGTGTGTAACTACCCTCTGCCCCTGTCCTGTACGATATTGCACAGATCCCCCTTAGCCTCTGCTTTCACCATGTGAGAAGAGGGGTCAGCGAGCTATTTGGGACACGGGGCTAAATGTGGTCAACTTTCCAGCCACCTTGGAAAAAGTGTCCCATTATTTCTTCCAGGGATTTTTTTTTTACCTCCTAGAAATGGGAAATAATTGGTTGTTTGAAATTGGATCGGATAGATAATCTTCCCATTCTCGCTCTGATGGGCTCAAAAAATCTCTCTGCTAAAAGAACTCCAGCTCAAATGACAATATGCAACAAAATGGATGACTCTTTGGAGATGGGGAAACCCCTCCCCCCTTCCCTCTCTCCCTCCCTCCCTCCAACATGTTTTGGGTGGTTTGTTTCCTAAATCAAATCCAGTTTACAAAATGTACAATTGATTTAAATCATGTTCTCTATTGATTACCTGTTGACAGTCGTGTAAATCCTGTGTCTGTTCAACGCCAATACATTTTGTCTGTAGATGATTTTTGAAAGAATCAATGCCTTGTGTGGATTCTATACCCCTCACTTTGCATAGTTTAAATCATGACAATGATGTAACCTATTTCTTTATTGCAGCTCACCTCAATGCGTTATTATTTATTGGAATCAGATAATACAGGGGCAAATTTAAAGCGCCATCTTTAAGTGTGTTCTGCCCAGGTATTATACTGTGGACCATCTAACAGTGTTTTCCAGTTAAGATATTTATGTGTTTTTTTTAATGCTACATGGATTAAGTGTGCTGTGATTGCCATTTGTGACCTCAGTGGTTTCCCTTTACTCGAAAGGAATGAAGGAATTGCTGTGGGAGATTCTCTCTTGGCTGAGCTGTAACTTGAATACAGAGAAGCTGCATACACCTTAAAGCACTCCTTGCCTCTAATAGAGACAGGTTAATCTGGTTTTAAATGCACACACTCTTTTGTAGGTTAAATAAGTACTGTGACATTTAACACCGGAGCTCTAATTTTTCAGATCTTCATATTAGTATCTCGTCCTTGTTTTTTACAGGATCTGACAAAGCAGAAAATGAGCTATTACTCAAACATAAATGATATGTATGTGGCAGATGTGGACTTATTTGTCTATCGCTCACATGAAAGGCATGCTAGCTGTACACTGACTTCTCTGAGGTAGTGCAAATGACAAGTAATAAACTTCCTCATGCCTCTTTTAAAGTTATGAGGGAAATAATGCAGTCTCTTGTATAGCTAAATGTCTCATGTCTGATACAATTACAGGTGTTACTGAACTGCAGTTTTTAAAGAATCCTGCCCATGTGTGTTTATAAAATACTAATGTATTAATTACTTGCTTGTCTAAGGCACTAATGGACCATAGCCTGTTTTTGACTGTAAATTGTGCTTGTTAAAGTAATGAAAGTGATTAATTTAATACATTTCTGACTGAAATCCTTTTATCTTGTGTATGTGTGATCTTTGGTGCAGCAAACAGTTGTAGATTCCTACACAAAATAATAACACAATTTTAAAACCATTTGACCTGGTAGGATCTGATCTGGTGTGTATTCTGATTGTACAGTAGTTGGATGTCCTGGAAACAATTTAATCCAAATGTAGGGCTGCTTAGGCTCATCATTCTACAGCAGATAATGAGATCTCCTTTATGGCCCATTCATCCCAATAGTACCATTCTAGAGTATTTTAATGTGTTTTGATGTTATCAATCGTCTCAAAGAGAATGAAATCAGTTTAGATGTATATTACAAGATAGCAGAGCACAACAGCATCAGATTTAATCTGTAAAACTGCTGTTTTTTTATAAAGTAAACCGGCATGGGCTTTGATGGGGAAATACATTAAATGCTTCAATTACCGTCTACGGATAAAGTGTTCAGCTTCTATAATATGTCTTATCCACCCACATTACAGAATGTGTTCTTCTATGGTTGTGAAACCAGCAATTTTATAATTCTGAAGTTAAAGACATTTGGAGGTGGAATTCCATATTGGGTTGCCATGAGGACCTGGCTCAAGAGGAATTGGATCAGAATTGAATCAGATATTGAATCAATAATAGTTATTGGTGGATGGAAATGTCCTGTCATGTCCCGTCTGTCCCTGAACAAGTGTTCATAAAGCATGATGTAGTGCTGCTTTTTAAATAAGACCAATGCCATATATTGAGTAGGTAGCTTTAGTCGTTGCTCACTTTATTATTACAATTATCATTGAAATACCAAAGGCAGATTGAAGTGCACATGTCTAATTTTGAAACTGTTTATTTCCTCTGCTTTCAAATTAATTACAAACATTTCCTTGGTGTTGTATGTGACAGGTCTGAGCTCAAACATTGCTTTAAGAGGAGCTATTATAGCTCTAATGAAGTGTCTAAAGTTAATGTGTTTAATTACACCTGCTGCCACCGCGACCCGACCCCGGATAAGCGGCTGATAATGGATGGATGGATGGATGGATAGAAATAAGATTAATAGATGGGTGGAGAGTTTGCATATTTTGCCAATCTCTGCATATCACCCTGTTCAAAAAAGGCTGAGTAGAGTGTATAGAAGGAATGATCAAGGTGCATTTGATAGTGGTAGTAATGTTGATAATCAAATAACACACAACTTATGTCAAGAACAAAGCATGCAACGTTTCACTGTACAGCCTCATAAAGACAAATAGACTTTACAATTACAAGGTAACAACACAGACAGGATATATTTGAAATTACTTAAGGAGCAACTTAATTCACTATTCACTTTGAGTGGTTGATTCTGATTAGTGCAATAACGTGACAATGAAAGAATCTCTTTTCCCTTTCTTATCTACCTTGGGTCTATAGATGATGCCATCTAACTTCCTTATCCATCAGCAGTTGAAATATTGTTTAAACTGCAGCAAAGGCATTGTGAATGTTGACATGTTTACTATCTCGTGTTGTTCTGCTGTTCGCATTGAAAATGAAATCATCTAGGTTTGCATTGTCTGACCAGAGGGCACAATGTATCTTGTTGGTCAAAATGTAAATTAGGTTGTTGCATCACTTTAACACCAAACTGCTTCATGCAACAGAACTTCGAAAAACATTTCAAGTGGTCAAGTTTAGATTTGACAGACTTAAGGGAATTGTAATGGAAATTGGTGGGGATAAAGCACTGTATTAACATCTGGACTTGTGATACTTTAAAATAGCTAATAAAATGATTCAGTAGTCCAAAATTGTACAGAATATTGGTAACGCAAGAAATTGTAGGTTATGAGTCCACCACAGAGAAGCTTTCGACTGGAGTAACATCACATTGTTGCTTTGATATTTGATTTGTCTCCAAACAAACTGACCTTTCTTTGCAAAGGTGTTTTGTTCGGCCGTAATACAGACAGGTAGCTTGGTTTTTTCGCTCAATTTGTGTGTGACGTTTATAAATTGGTAGGCAGTAAGGTTGAACATAAGATTGTCCGACATTACAATTTGTATCAACTTTTACAAAAACATATCCTACTAAGCTTACACATTTTAAATTAACTTTCGCTATTGGCATACATTACTATGCGATGGTAGCTAGCCATTAAGATTTTATTGTAATTCTTTAAAACATTAGAAAGTCCTAAAACTTTATGCTATGCTAGCTAAAAGACATATGAACTGTCAATTTGACTTACTCCACTCCCAAAATGGTGGTTCAATTTAATTGGCTCGAAAAAGTAGCATGATATGACATCATACAACAAGGATCCACCCATTTAGCTCATTTTCTCGACAGCTCATTGGTTAGCCTTAGACTTGTACCACGTGACTGCTAGTGAGAGTCGCATTAGCCACGCCCCCCGATCTAGCTCACTGTTGTAGAACACAAAAGTCCAAATAACAAGTCAAGTATTTCAAGAAATTAGGAAACAGAAATATAAAATGTATCACCTGAACTCTCTGGAACGATATCTGACAGTCTGGGTAAGAGAATAAAAAGTTATTCCGTTTATGTGCTGAGAAGTCTCCCATTGGTCAGTTCGTGCAGTATGCAAATATGGACAGTGACGTCAGTTCCTGAACTTGAGCGCCATTTTTTTCCTTAATAGGGGAAGAAAGGGACAAAAGCTGACCAAAAGGAGCCCACCCTCCAAAGGGGTACGCGAACATCACCGTTCGTATTTGACTACATTCTTCATACAGCGGTGTGTGTTGACAGAGGATGCTGCTCGGATGAGTATCTGTGTGCAGCGCTGGTGGTAGCAGACGCAGCTCAGCGACACACACACACGCACACACACAAACACGCACACGCACACAGTAGAGGGCCAGTGGAAGTGGAAAACGTTCTCCCTGTCGGAGGTGGCACAGCGACAACTAACGTCAATCTACACCCTCATCTGGACGAGGTAAATATCCGCGAGGCTGAAGTAGGAAGAAGCAGCCAGCGTGCTACCAGGGGCTCAATGACTCTCGGCTGTGTTAGCATGGAGGGCAAGGTTTTAGTTGGTATGAGGTCTGTCGTTCAATCAAGACAGTTTTAGCTCCCTAGAATACGTTTTTTAAAATGTCCCTTTGGAAATGGTGAGCTATTGAATCATGTATTATCCACGCACAGATTGACCGTGTGAAATTGTAATCAGCTGTTGCACAGTAACTGTTGTGTTATTAGTGTCACCTGAATACTTATGCGGATTAAATATCCATGTTACGTTACAGTCATGTTATTTTCAGCCTGTCATTTTTTCTAACCTGGGATTATTGTTATGCAGTTACTATTTTACATTCTTCCTACGATATGTTCATCTTTGCATCTCTTATGCACGTTTTATAATGATGGTACGACTTCATAAAGTTGACACCAGAGGCGTTTAATAACATTATTCGTTAACATTATTAGAAGATCATCTTGTTGACTTTTTTGCCGGCTTGTGTTTGCTGTTGCCATTCTTTCCATTATGTGCCATTTTTCTGTGCGCTATTCCTCATTTAAACAGTCGCCATTCACCAAACAACTGTATGGAGCTGCAGTTAAAAGTGGAAATGATTATTTTACTCTAACAGTTTTTACTTTAAGACATTGACTGGGGAATGTTGTGAATGTACTCGCAACATGGAATAAATAACACAGTACATAAAATAAAAGATTAAGTTAAATTTCAGTGATATTTCTTATGGCTTCAGAATAGATATTGTTGTATGCTTCATGCTACGATTAAAGCTTATTTTCTTCTACAAGGCTTCAGAGGAATAATGTATCAGTATCCAGTTGGAAATATTGAGAAGATCCGAAAGGCACGCAAGGCGGTGAAAAACATCCTTGGTGAGATTGGCCTGGAAGACTGCCAAAACCTGTTGAAGGTATGTTTTAGTAACAAAAGTAAGATTTGGGTCTAAAGCTCGTATATAAGTGGAAATAACGCTTCAGATATGGTTGTCTCAAATATATATGTCTGTCTGTGTGTGTGTGTGTGTGTGTGTGTGTGTGTATATATATAAATACTTACAAGTTACAAACACTATGCTAATTTTGTTGTGTATATCATCAGCGTTGCTGTCCAAAAATGTCAAACATACAAGAATAGTATGCAAAACATGGGTCAACAGTCTGCCAACTAATGTTGTAATACTGGAGAAATGCATTTTGTGTTTTATATGTTTGTTACAAATAATACTTGTTAAAGGTAAGAATCTCATGTTTGAACACTTTTGTTAGCCATTAATGCAACTAACACTATAGTATGTACAACAACAGCATCAAAGGTTAAAAAAAAAAAGATGATTCAGTTTGTTGAATAGTTTTTTTTTTTTTTTTTATGTTGAGCTGTAGACATTTTAACAGCCAATGTAAAACTGATTTGAATTTGATTATGATGGTCACCTTAAATGAGCTATTCAGAGGGTTTTTGGTCTTTGGTTGTTATGGCAACAAGTGGGGTTGGGCGATATGATGTCATGTCTAGTGTCTAGAGTTTCTGCGGTATTGGGCTAGTGTGGACAATCAATGAGCAGGACGGCTTGATAGCAATGTTGGATTCATCGATTTTTCATGATTGTAGAGATCTTACACTTTACTAGCTTCTGGCATAATTTAGACTCAAATCTTGAAGGATGACACACTAATATACATGTATCCATTTGACGGCATCTATAAGCACAGCTGAAAATTAATGACGGACTGTGTTGAGGTGCTGGTGCTAGAATGTTACATTGTGGCACTAATACAATAGTAACAGTTACAATAGACACGTGTTTTTGCTTTGACTTATCAGTATGATGTAAATTGCACAATGTAATAGCTATAGAATACTGACGGGAACTCTGCTAGCTCATTCTTGTTTAATTTAATCTCATAAAATCCTGCAGCTGTACAAACATGTAAATGACGGAAATACTGGTGTATTTTACGCTGCCTTTTATAATGTTGGGTTAATAGTTCCAAATGAGATTCTTACAGAGAGTTGCCTGTTGCCACTTCAAGATTTGTTTGTTTGTTGTTTACTGCGCAGGATCTCAATGAAAAGTCTGAGAAAAACTCTGATGAAGACGAGGTCTTTCAGGAAACTGCTTGGGTGGATATCACAGATGGATACAATGTCAGACTGAAGAAAAAGGTGAATATGACATGTTTGGATGATAGTTTGATAGTTTGAGTTTTGTCAAATAATAAAAAATGTACTAACCTGTTGGTAACCATACCTGTCTTGTAAATTACGATGTCCTATTTAAGAAGAGAGTAGTCATTCTGTATTGCTTCAGGTATGTAGGTTGGTATGAATGTTACATATTTGGTACAAACTGCACTTTTAACTGTTCATTCTCTTTCTATTCAGTGGCCTTATAGGTCTCGAGCTCTGTGCTGTAGCATGTGCAAATACTCTTCACAAAACATCTACAACTTCAGGAGCCATGTCTCTCGTTGCCATGGATATGTGCAGTCATTCTGTGCGCTGGCACCCTGTTCTAAGTGCGTCTTCATCGGACCCCCCAAGTTCCACAAGAAGCACATGCTGTTCTTCCATGCCACCTACACACAACCGCAGAGGGAGGGGCCTCTACCTGCCCATCGCGGAAATGAGCGGTATCAGTGTCGAAGATGTGGATTTCCAGCCTCCTCTATCTTTACGATGAAGAAGCACATCATCCTCAAGCACATGGACAGTGTGGCAGAACAGTATATTGGTTACAGATTTATTCCTCAAGGGACTACATCTGTGAAGGTCTACTGCTGCAAGGTGTGCAAGGTGAACACTGGAAACCTGGACCAAATGTTGCATCACATGCTGGTTGAGCCATCGCACTTTTCAGTCGGCACACAAGTGCAGAGTATGATTTATGAGAACAAGAACTTCTCCATTAAAGCAACACCGAATGGAAATGGTGTGTTTGTGACATTCCCAAGCATTGCTCCTAAACTACAGCAACCTCACATGTTCAACAGTAAGTCCTTGGTTTTACCAAGTAATGGCCAACCTGGTGGCACTGTGTTGGCCTTACAGCATTTAGGAAGAACAAACAGTACTACTCTGATCTGTTCCCCCGGAACCAACCAGGCTTTTCTGCCCCCTCAAGCGTCGGCGCTAGTGCAGCTAGCTAGTGCTGAAGCTAAAGGTTTGCTCCAGCCTGGTGCCACGATAGCCCTCCGAGGTGCTTTGCCTCAAGGACTAGGATCTCTGGTCCAGCTTCCCACACTGTCCAACGTGTCTCTGAAACAGGCACATGTGGCTCTAGCTCCTGCTCCACCACAACATCCTCCACAACCGCAGCAAATCTTTCTCCAATCAGGACTGCGGGCCAACATGGCAGCTGGAGCTGTATTGAAGCCTGCTGTGGATACAAAAAATGCACCAACAAACCAAGTCGCCCTACAAGGTACCATGCTGACTTCACAGTCCCTGCTGAGTCACTTGATCCCGACTGGCAACAAGATGAATGGCATGCCCACATATACTTTTGCTCCACTGCAAGTAGCAATGCCTGTCTCCCAGAGCACAAGTACCCCTCTCAAGACTGTTGAGCAAACGAGAAACTCCACACCACAAACTAAGAAATGGATTACCTGTCCCCTCTGCAATGAACTTTTCCCTTCTAATGTCTTCGACGTGCACACAGAGGTCGCTCACCAGCAAAAATCCAACACATCCATGTCAGAAAGTGTGGCGGCACGAGCGTCATTCTTGAAAAAAATGCCTGACAAAACTGTAAAATGTCTAACGTGCAAAATTCTTCTCTCAGAAAAAAGCGTCTTCCAACACCTTTTGCATGGCCTAAATTGTTTGTACTGCTCCGCATTGTTCTTTTCAATCAAACAGCTTGTTGAACATGTAAAGCAGCACAATCCCACAAGCAAGACATACTGTGATTTCCTGAGGCAGAAGTACAGGCTCTACTCAAAAGGTATTGGAGGAATCCTGTTCCCGTACTTTGATGTCCACACCACCGCACCAAAAGAGGTTTTAGGAGACACAGAGGTCAATCTTGCTCTGGTCACAAATTCACTTGACCTGATCTTCTTTAAGTTGCAGCCCAGCAGCCAGCCAGACATCTGCACAGTAACTGCAAAAATCAACAGTGCGTATTGTCCCTTCTGTGACGAAAAGTTTCAGAATGAGACCAAACACCTTCAGCACCTGAAGCAAAAACACTTGGTAGCGCCCACAATTCATGCTATTCTCAAGACGGAGGCGTTCAAGTGCATCTACTGCAATGGTGTGTACACGGGCAAGGTCACCCAGCAGGCGGTGATGCTCCACATTCAGCGATGCCGGTGTTCCCCAAAACCACCACAGCCACTGAAAACTACAGCGGCACCACCACCACCACAGCCGCCACCGCCGCCAAAACCCGCTCAGCAGCTCAGTCAGCCGGTCTACTTTCTCCAAATGCCACAAGGACTGACTATGAAACCAACGTTGGCTCCAGCTCGCCTGATTCAAGCCGCACCCACTGCAGCGCGTCCAGAGACGGAAGCGGAGGTGCTGTCGAAGAAGAGGCTAGAGGCTGCGTGGAGGGATGTCTTGGAGACCAACAAACGAGAGAGGGAACAAAAGGCGGCCAGTCGCAAGAAGCAAGATCAGGTTAAGCTGTTGCCCTCGCCAGAGCCTGTGCTTCAGATCGAACCCACAGTGAAGCTGGTGTTGGAGCCCAGCGCAGTCGAGCGCCGCTGCAGTGAGGGGCGCAAAGACTTTATATCCAAATACTTCAACCAGAACCCCTATGCGACCAAAACCGAGACCGAGGAGCTGTGCAAAAGGATGTCCCTCACAAAAGCAGAGTTGGCGGCCCACTTCAGCAAGAAGCGCAGTAAGTGCATGAAGAGCATCAAGAGGAACACGGCTGCCATATTCCTCGGCTTTAACATGGCGGAACTGAGCAAAGTCAAGCACAATCTCGTAATCGACGAAAAGCAGCCCGCCGATACCACACAGCCCATGGAAAACAGTGAGGATGGACCAGAACCAATGGATGAAAGTGGAAATGAGAAAGTTACGAATGGGGAACCGGTGGAACAGATGGAATGAGTTGTGAAATGTGTGAAAATGTCCCGAATTAACTAACAGAAAACAACCCAGATACTTTAAGGAGAGAGAGAAGAGCATCATGCAGTGCATACGATGCATTACCTAACATACAAGTTACCTGTGAGTGAGGGCAGTCTCTTAATGTTGCCCACATTAATAGTGCTTTGTTTAACTTCAGTATGTTGTCTGTGGTCCGTATCCTAATTTCCACATAAATGCAGATAATATAATAATTAAGATACAGATGTATCGTTGAGCTGCAACAAAAATGTACCTGGTTACAATCTCTTATTCAACAATGGCTACTGACTGCAACTCAAGCACTGATTTTTCTCCTAGCTGCTTTTTCTTTGCACCTTTTATTAAAGCCCGCTTGTAATTCCTACATCACTGCTTGCCCGCTAATATCAGGACTTGGGTGCACACTTCACATAGGCTTGGTTTTTCAAGATATTATGTTTTCCTTTTAAAATATTGCTTTATATTACATATTTGGACCTGTGTTTTATCGTTCAGATTGTTCACACCACTTTCCCCCCCGCCCCCCACATTTAAACAGATTAAGGGAAGATGTTTCTCACTCAAACTGGTGAACCGAGAGAGAGGGAAATGCAAGATGAAGATCTTGCTGTTTTGAAGCCAAAATCTTAAGAATGTACAAATATTTGAGTTGTCAGGTTGCTTTATTCTCAGTTAAGAAACTCCTGGTTATTGTGTATTTCTGAACATGTTGCTTAAATGAGAATTAGTTTTTATTATGACATATTATGATTTGTGCCATTGTGAAGGTTGCATAGACTTGGAAATCTATTTCTAAATCGAGGAAATTTACCTCGAGATTCATAAAAATATACTCCCAAGTTATTGGGTGGCCACCATATATCTTTTGTTCTCCTGACGGCAGTTCTTTTGTACCACACTTGTATTTTATAGAATTCCTAGAGGATTACAAATGTTGGGAGGGGTGCAAACTATCATCCAAGGCCACTGTGTTGTAAAAAATAAAGGGGTTTCCTTATGTGAATGATTCATGTTTATTTTTGATTTCATAATAAAAAACTATAATGTTAAATGAAGCTCTGTTAAACTACCCCACGGTCATTTTCTTTCACTGAATAACCTGGCAAATTAAAAACATAAGTCCAATCTTTATTCTTGAATGAGCAGGAATAGAACATTTTGGTTAAAGTCAGAATAAATGCTGAAAAGGGTGAAGTATTCAGGGTCTTTCATCAGTGTTTATTATTCCCCTGAACTAAACAAATGTAAGCCGGTCACATGCATTTAGTCTTCCATTGTGTTAGCTCAAAAATGAATTGCATAAATAGTTTACAGGCAGCTGGAAATAAAGACAATATACGTTATATGTTGTGCCCAGCCAAAGTCTCATTATTACCTTCATGCACTACTAACTTCTGGTCAATCAATGGTGCCAATTTAACTTCATAACAGAGTTTCTCAATTCTAACCGCAGAAATGTTTGACAAAAAGTTTAAAAGGGCCAGAAACTGCCAGAAGGTTAGTGAATTAATAACCTTAAAAACTACTCTTCAGTCTATTTGATTGTTGCTCTTTATCTTCTTAGAATAGCTACTAAAAGGAGGTTGTTTTTGTCAAATGATGTCTACCTTCCAGAAATGTGAACTTTAAGCTCTACTTCTGATCTTCTCCTGGTCTTTCTGATTTTATCAAGCATTGAGGGGGCCGCTGTAGTTGTTGGTTTGAATGGCCTCCAGCCTCCTCAGGTATTCCCCTGGGAGTCCATTCTGCTTTGCACCCAGACAAACCACCTCATATGAAACACACACAGAGAGAGAGAGAGACATTCAAATTAACATTTAGATTTAGTCACAAAAACATTTGACTCTGTACATTGACTGAGTTGCCAACTTAATTTTGTTGTATGTTTTTTACAATGACAATAAACATCTTTACCTTACCTTACCTATTGGAAAGTTACATTTATTGCATAATATGGGTTTTATTGCTGACCAGTGTTTTTGGGTACATGCACACACACCTGTTTGTACTGAGGAGAGGGAGGGCAGGCGTAGACATGTTTTCATCTGATAAGTCCTGCAGAATATGAGTCCTTTGTCACTTTCCACTGAAACCTCCAGCGGAGAGTATATTCCCTTATTCACCCCTTCCTGTCTGAGGGCACAAACACAGATGCATGCTGCAGTTGATTCAAGTGGCAGCATTAACTGATTAACAGCTGTGGTTGTGTGTCTCACTTGTCTAGACTTGGGAGATCCTTAATGCTCAAAGTCCAGATTACCCCCCACACTTCTGCCCCTGGACAGGAACTGATGGTGGCCACTCCACCATGCCAAATGCTGTCCACATTTTCCTCATACAGGCCAAAGTTTAATTCATGGTCCTGCACAGACACACACACACCAACAGGGTGGGGATGTGAATGAAAGAAGTAAAAGACAAAAGGCTGTGACTAGAGATGAGTCATTATGCGTTTTAAACCACGTGGCTTTTAATTCCCTGTGTTGTAAAAAGGGGTGCTACGGCATTGTGTCCAGTGAAGTTGTTTGCTGTTGGTCGTCACAGCATGGCTGTTGTTACAGCTGGTGCTAAAAGCTCATCATTGAGGTGGGTTATAAGAAAATAATGGACGAGGTCGCCAAGTCACTTGTCACATACTTCAGGACCCTGAAGTTGGCCTAAATGATCAGGTCTTTACCAAGAAGAAGAGGCGCTAACCTTAGAGAGACAACGGACAACGTGTCAGTGTTTCGGTTTATCAGGCGACTCTGTTAACTGGAGACTTTCAGCCGAATATATCTGTTGTTGTCGTAGTTACGACAGCTGTTTTAAAGTAGGAAGAGACCACGTAGCTGTCTTCGTGAATGCCTATTTTTTTTTTGGTTTCTATGTAAAACAAATACCGAATTCACTCGGGTATGAAACGTCGCTTGCATAATTTAAGTATTGACCTGAAGATAAGCTTCCCTTCATTTGAAATAATACAGTTTGTCCGTGTCCGATTGTTTCAACAGCTGTCGTAAACTATGACAACCTACAGACGTATTCGGCTGAAAGTCACAATTTAACAGGGTCGCGTGATAAACCTAAACTGCCAAAAGCCGGTAAAACAGCGGGCTAGTTCCCCTTTAACATCCTCTTGATGACTCAATGTTAGCGTTACATTCAGCTAACGTTAACTGACGAACAAGCAATACTGACATTATGGGCATATATAATGGAAGACTGACATGGGTCCTATATGCAAAGTTCTGTGTTGGTTCGTTAATTGTTACTAGCAGTTCACTGTATGTGTCACTGTCAATTATCTTCACGATAACGTAAGAATAAACAAACCAGCGTGTTTCCACTCGGTGTATGTTAATTGCCACATGACGATATTAAAGCTTTATGACCGATTCGTTACCTTTAGTCTTCCGGTGGAGTGAAAGGTCGCAGACGGGTTTGCCAGCTGCAGTCTTTCCTTCAACAAGTTACTTCCGAAAGCGAAATACATGAAGCGACCGTCGGACATCTTTTGATATCCAGTGGTTCCGTCGGCTGGACGACTACCGCGATCTCGGCATATAAATAATATTGTTCTATATTAATGTATGGATGTTGGTGTCCGAAAGGTTCTCAATGCTTGTTGCCCGTCGAGGCGGAGACCGGCCGCTGTTACGTCCCAACTGGTGCTCCAACTCGCGGGTTCCCTGATCCACCTGCTCGCCTCACGTCAGCAGTGTTGGTGCCTTTGTCCGCAGATTCGTCACTCATTCATAAACATAAAACCGGCGACTTTCATATCAACTACGGTGGATATGATTGTACGTCGTAGCAGCATACGACTTTTTTTTTATTTTTTAAATGAAGATATATTTATTAATTACTTTGAGATATCAACCCCTGAAAGCATTTCCAGGTGCGTATTGTTATACGTCATCGTACACCGAGCCAATGGCTGTAGCTTTGAGAATAATTTGTTTTTTTTATAAATGTTTGAATATGTTCTGATATACGCTCAAAGACGCCTGTCAATCACGCTTAATGCTTCACAAAAAAAGTGGAATTTATAATTAGATACAAAAATTGGAGCAGTCACCGTGCTCTTGAAATCACAAAGATCTACAAATCAGTTTATTCACCATACCGATAATCAAGAAATTGTTAAAGGTTGCGTGGGGTTTAAAAAATATATTTGATATTGCAATTTTATTTTAAATGCTTTTCATAATTTGTGTAACACTGTAGTGGTGCGATATCTTATATACTTCCAGGTGAAATGCCAAACTCTAGCAGCATTTACCTGTGCTCTTGTGCCATCGCAACAACCCAGATAGCCTTTGATTTCTTTTAATGAAAGATGTTGTATAAATGACCTACAGTAATGCAATCACTTATAGCTAGAGGTTAAAATAACTCCAACCCATAATGTTACTGCCCTAGCTAGGTTAAGTAAGATGTTATGCTGTACAATTTACAAAAAACGATTTTTCCAAACAGCAATGGAGGGAAATTAGTATCAAACTTTCCATGCAATGGTACTTTATTCAGCCACGTAATGCAAATAAAATGTTTGGGAAACAAAGTGAATGAATAACAAAACAAACCCCGTTGCCAAATCAGCAATAATACACAGAGTCACTTTATCCTCTTACGGATTTTAATGTACAAAATAAGGAAATGCAGAATTGAACAAAAAAAAACATGGAAATTCACAAAATGTTTCTTCCGAGAAAAAAAATCCTGTACAAACAGTGGGGTGGTGGCCAGAAAACGTAGAGCATGGTGATCATCTCCTCGGGCCGCCCCTACCACGTCCCCTTCCTCTGCCACGGCCCCTTCCTCTGCCTCGTCCCCGTCCAGCCACTGAGAAGACACACATGAGTGAGTCAGCAACACGTGTCAAACATTGAGTATCACATTAGTCAAGCAGGACATTTAACATTTAGAATAGTTGGTCCTCCCCTCTGAATAGTCATGTCACTTTCTTAAAGTATACAAATGCCACTAGACCTGTAGGTGGGCCAACAATTTGAAAAAAGACAGGCAATCAGAATACAAACTAATGTGTCAGTTCGTATTAAACCAGGTGAAGAATTATTCCTGCTGAGAATTTAAATGGACCCTTTACAAAACCATGACACGTGTATCCTAAATAACCTACATCATAGTCACTGAAACACGGCATTGAATATCCCCGGGCTGAGTACTTATGATCATGCTGAAGCCTCTTCCCTTAAATCAGTGAACAGAAGATCAATGATGCCGAGTAGTAAAACAGTTGCAAGTATAAAGCCAATTATTTTTCGAAGAAGAAACAATGTTTAAAACAAGAGTTGGCCCCTCCTCTCTGCCAGCGGTGGCTGCAGGCCACGAATTGCATCAACAGATAACTATGTTCTTCATTCTTTCTAAACTACACAGTATTTTGATGTCAGGAATATGACAAGTTCCCAGTTAAATGAAATAGTCACTTCGCTGTTACCATTACTGTTGATGCTTTTGAGACAACATTTAGCCTAAAAAATCTCATTTGGTTCTGGATTTAAAAGACAAAAGGCCGACGTTGGAATTGAGCTAATATGCACGCTTCAATACTTGTTTATTATTCTCAACTAATTTCTTCAACACAAGGAAAAATGTTATGGCACAGTGTAGCTCTTCCTCATAAGGCCTTGTAATGATCCATCCACACCAAAATATAAAATTCCTACTATACTAGCATGCTGTATTATGGTTATCCGTCTGCTGTACACCTTGATGTTTTGACATTCCTCACCTGCTTCTCTCTTCTTGGACTTGACCTTTGGCTCAATGTCAACCAGCAAGGTGTCCAGTGGGAGGCTGTCAGGTAGGATAAAGTAGCGAATATTGTTGCCACGAATACTCAGCGATTCCAGCTGAGTGGGCTCCCGATTTTTCAGGGTCATTTTCACTGCCTTCAGGTGGGTGTTCATGCTCACATCAACACCTAAAAAAAGGGAAAGAAAGGAAACGTGATTTAAAAAACGTAAATGAATAAAGGAATAAATAAAAGAGCAGAGAATGATAGTAAACGAAAACTAAGCTTGCTTAAAACATTTGCAGTTTGAGCTTTAATCCACTGAACCAGCACATCCACACCACAAAATGTGAGCATTTCAAGAACGCCAGTCTTGTGTTTTAGTGTTGACAGGTTAAACTGAATTCTGGAAATTAGTGACAAGAACTTTGTGGCAGTAACTCTAAGAGTAACTGAAACTGTGACACTCATCTTTGCTGACCTCCAGTGGTTAGCCTTTAAAAAACTAGTTTTACGATGCTATTACACTAGTATTACAATGATCAGTGAGGAGGAAATGATTGAGTAAATACATTTAATCACAATGTAATTTCAAATAAATAAAATCTTAACATCTGGACTTTAAATTAATACATTTCACATTAGATTACTCATAGGAAGCAACCAACACATTTTAACGATGCACCAGCATGTCTTACCTGTGATGGTGCCATGGACCTGGGTTCCATTCTTCAGTTCAATGGTAACCGTCTCATGGCTGAGTTTCATCAAAAACCTGTGTGTCGATGAACAAGGGTAAAGCGTGAACACATTGTTATAAAATGGGAACGGTTGAACTCAAAAGAGCCAACAGTTTTCATCGTGTATACAAAACATTGTAACGTTAGCTAGCCACAGCTAGCTACCGACCGTGTCGCGTTCAGCACCAAAACAAAGGTGACGTTACTCCGGAGGGCGAGATTAACATTTCAAACATATTGCATTTGATTTGGGAAGTGATATTCAGTGACTACACGTAACCTACTGAAGGCTAAGTACAGTATATTTAAATCATGGAGCTAAATGTGAACTGCATAGAGACAGACAGGGCCTTCGAGCTAACTAGCTAGCATTATGTACGTTAAAGCTAGCTAGTTAGAACACATCGGGCTCTCACACCTCTACGCAGCTCAATGTAAAGTTAAATTATTAGTATTATCAATACACGAGGGTGTGAATCCGTCTGTTTCTGAGCCTGGAGCTCCGCCATTGAGCCTCCATTCATTCCGTTCACCGCTTCCCGCCTCATCACCACAGCCTCTCCGTTAACATCTACACCCATCCATCAGCATCGCGCTGTTTTCATCATCTTTTACCCACATCATTTAGTAAAGGGTAACTTTTAACGACCACTTACCTGACTAGTTTCATGATGGTGATGGATTGTAGAGACAAATCCTCCACAAGAGACAAAAAATTACACCGGTCGAGTGAAAACACAGGCCGCTGTTGTAAGCTTTACGTTTTCAGTCGCACTGAAACTACGTCATTAGATGAGCGACAGCAAAGAGGGAACACGACGCCTAGCGGAGGAGGATGGAACAACATATACAATGAGGGCCGAGACCATTCTGAATATATCCCTACACAGTTGACACTATGGTTTAAACTTTCATTAATAAAAAACAACAAACATCATTGCATCTCAGAACAGGGGAAGCTCATGTAGACACATGTCTGCGCTATACATATGTAGAGAGAAAGAAAGAGGCGGTTTTCTGTTGGAGAAATTGTTTAAGGCGGTAGCATAGACGTTTTTAATGAATGAAGCTCTAAATTTAACAATATTATTGTTTCTTTATTTACAGATATGATATTTCCCTGACAATAGCGTTTAAGACACACGAGCAATTAAAAAGAATAGCAACAACAGCTTTTTCGCAGCAGCAATTTTACCTTTTCACAGTTGGAAAAGCACAGGTGTTAATAATAACTTTGATTATGGCTCTGGTTTATAATACAATATTTATTTTAATTTGAGGAACACATAAGTTTGTCGGGGTTGTTGTAGTTCTCAATGGCTGCCTGTAGATGCTGCTAAAAAGCCCTTTAATTTATTATTTTAGTTTTACCTTTACGGCGTTGATCGATACGGTACCCGTTTACCTTTACGTCATTGATCGATACGGTACCCGTTTACCTTTACGGCGTTGATCGATACGTACCCGTTTATCTTTACGGCGTTGATCGATACGTACCCGTTTATCTTTACGGCATTTATCGATACGGTACCCGTTTACCTTTACGGCATTGATTGATATGGTACCCGTTTCACTGGTAGTAGGTAGGGCTGTCCTTTTTTACCTAATTGAAGGCAGTATATGCAATCAACAGTTCAATATTTAAACAAGTCATATTTCTACAGAATATTCCTGATTATAATTACTTGATCATGTTTGGCATATTGTTGATCATTTGATAATGGGCAACTGGCTGTAGATGGCATCCTCACAGCTTTACAGAGTCCTACATGTATACAATGTTCTGGTAATCAGATTTTTGTTGTTGTTGAGATGGTTGTGGAAAACACAGAGAAAAATCTCATAGCATCAATCTTTCAGTTGTTTTTATTGAGAGAAAACGTTGCACTGACACTTTCATTTACAGTTTTGGCCACACATCAAACCTCTCTTATGGACTGACTGGGAATGTATCAAGTATGTTCTATGCGAGTGCAATTTATTTTATTTTTTTAATTCTGATGTGGTTGTTTGAGGGATCACTAAAATATAAACATTAAATAAGGTGTACACAATGATACAGGACCATTCCATGGCACCATAAATTCAATTCCAGATCAAGAAAACAAAAAAGGAAATAATAATAATATAAGCCACTCATCAGTCCTCCACATCTTGCCCGTCCACTGGATTAGTGCAACACATTATCAGCATGCTTGTGCAAATTAAAAGACCCCACTCATCCATTTTGTATCCTGTAGCGACCTAAAATAAAAGTGAATTAAACTATTCCCCAAGAAAGAATATGTGAAATGTTTATGGGCGGCACCAGTATCCCTCACATCTCAGTCGGCCTAATGGAATGTGATCATCAGCACCTAAAACCTGTCCAGCACCTTCACAGTTTAATGTTGAATACAGAACGGAAAAGGGGATATTTTAGGGGTTTTGTCACTTCGGTGGAGCACGCCACACCTCGCACTTTAAACAAGCTCAACACTCAATCAATTATAAGTGATGCACTTATTCAAATCATATTCTGCATAACTGGCACAGTTAAAGTAGAGGGAGAGATTTCAACCAAATTAGGATAGCTTTACAATTGTTTGACTTGGCATGGAAGTATGATTAAAAACACTCGATTATTAGGAGTTCAGTCCCAGCAGCACCAGATCATCTCTCCACACAACAGGCAGTGTTTAATTCTCTTGTAAACATTCCAGTTGGGAAATTAAGTTTAAAGATAAAGGCTGATTGACAACCCAGGATTCAGAGTGCTACATCACATTTCGAGAAAAATCAAAGGCCACAGTTGAACAACTTAAAGAATCGTCCTTAATTATTACAGAAACACTAAAGTGTAAATAATTGACAAATCAACAAATCACTTAGCTCCAATTTAGTTGTTCTCAGGGGAAAAGGTAAAACAAGATAAATATGTGGTGTGAGGACAAACGATACTAATGTGCATCAAGAACCTCGGTGTAAGTGGTGTGTTCTCCATTTCTTTCATTGACAACTGTTTTGCATGTTTAAAAAGCAATGACAGTAATAAATACCAACAAATAAACAAATACGATTGAAACAAAAAGGCACACAGACCCAACAACTCTGGTCTCAACTGGAAGAAAAAAATCATATCCATCAAGGAATAAAGAAATAAAAGAGTATAAATTACAGTAAATCCCAACCAATCTCTCAAACAGCACACTGTTCTAGCCTTCAGTAGTGGAATAGACATGATAAAGTAAAAACAAAACAAAGTGAGTGTTTTCATGTTTTCATTATTGTCTGATTGTTTTGGCTCAGTTGTCAATGTACAAACTGAAAAATGGATATATGATAAATGTTTAGTTTCAAACAGACTGTTGTGTAAAGTTAGACTCTAGACTTCTTAATCCATCTACAGTAACACAGCTGTTCTTATATTTATTTATTCACACATGATTGGATATAGTTTGATCCATTAAATACTTTGTTTTGATGATTGATTTCTGTTTGTAGGCATTGTTTTATAAAAGCCACTTTAAAATTTAAAATGCAACAGTGATTCAAATTCAGCAATATACAATAGTATGAAGCTGTGATACCTAATTTGTTAAAGATGTTTTCATGTCAAATTTGGGTCAATCATCCTTATTGATATAATTAAACAGTTTTTGCACACTGACACTCAAAACTGAGCCAAAGTAGGTGTAAAATACAGCAATATGGATGACACGTAAATGAAAGCACATCTCAGGCTCATAGACAGATAATTTAACGGAATGGGTAGCAGGGTGGTGCAGTGAGCAGGAGAAATAGAGGGTTCAATTCCCCTGAACAACAAGCACCCATGATGCTGTAGTGCCTTTGAGCAATACTCTGAATTCATACAGACTCTTAGCTGAGGCTGACCTCTGACCTCCCTGTGCAGAGAGACAAGACGATATCTCTTCTCTGATTGCTGGAGTTTTACCAAAGAATTAAAACCGTCATAAAACCCAGATAGCACGTTGTACTAGCGCGACGTTCACCGAGCAGAAGAGTATATCGTCGTTCTTTACAGCATTCCAAAAGGAAACATCAGTGGTGTGTTGGCTCACTAACAAAACAGGCACAGTGTGCATGAAGGTCCAACAATCAGAATTAGGCCCTCTGATTGTACAGTACGCTAAACAAGCTCCATGGTTACAGTTATCATAATATTTGGCTCCAGGAAACTTGTGTTTGGGTCGGTGTGTTAATTAAAGTGAGGTGGGTTTGGATTTCAGCATGATCAGCACCAAAACGTCACCTGAACAAACTGAGGAGACAAATACAGGGAATAAATAAAATAAGAAAACAAAAACATGTGCAGCATTTTATGTGTTATGATATCAGTAGCTTTCCATTCATGTATTTTGATTTAAACACTAAATTGTTTCAAAGAATAGTTTGTCTGTTTTTAGAGCAGACAAAAGCACTTTAAAAAAAGGTCTGCGTATGACATCATCTTTACTGGACCAAGTCCCCAGGGTTTTAAGTCCTCTCTAAATACAGTATAATACATACAGGAAGCACTCCAAAGACCTACATCTTTCATTGCGGCTTCACCGTTATATCTTATATTTTTCCTCTTTCTAGTTTTCCCAGTCTTTGATTTTCTTTCCTCTTTCACTTTTACCTCTCTCTCTCTTCCTGAACTTGGCTTAACATTCTCTCTCCACATCGTTCTGTCGCTGTCACACCAGGTGTACTTGTTCCTCCCACTCATCAGGTGATTGGTCTCCCTCTAACTGAAGGATGAGGTCCAAGTCTCTCTCTGTGGCTGGGGCAGTGTGTGCAGGACTGTTTCCACGTTGGGAGTGTGAACACGGGTGTGTGTGCGCTTCGTCCAGCAACAGATCAGACACACACTCTGCGTCCACACCCTCCTCGTTGTTCTCTCTTTTTTCTAGCTCCAGAGTGCTGGGCCTCGACGTCTTCAAGCCCGCTGCACCTAGACAGGGACTCGCCGACCCTCTGTCTGCTTCTGGCTCGCCCTCCAGGGGCTGCCAGAGAGGGGCGTGGGTCATGTCCCTGGAGGTCTGGCTCTCTGACTCAGTCTCAGTGTGTGTGTCAGGGGAGGAGTCAGTTTCTGTGGTGGGTGGGGAGGGGATGAGGGCCAGGCTCTGGGGGTTGTTCTGGGGGTTAATGTTGTTGTTAAACCAGGCCATGATGTTGTCCAGCAGCTGGGCACTGGCTGTTGGGTCTAGGGGCTCCAGACTCTGAGGGTCACTGGGGGTGAAAGGGCCCCCTGGGGGGATCACCGGTGAAAGCAGCAGCTCTGGCTCAAGCTCTGGAGACAGGAGGCACAACTGGACAAGGGGCTGGGGGGCTGATTTGGGTGGACGTTCGAGAGCATAGGCGGCAGGACGCTCCTGAGTGTAAGAGCTACTGTGTTCGGGGCAGGGGTTGTAAGAGATGTCTGGTTTTGGGGTGCTGTCATACGTGACTGCATGTTCCCGGTTACATGAACTAGTATGGGCAGGGTTTTGGGTGTGTTCAAGTGAGCAAGAAGCAGTGTATTCAGCCTCAGCTAAATAACTACTGGAGTGGCTGTAACTGGGATCTGTAATGGTGATATGGTCAAGCACATATGGAGTGTTCAGTGCATTCTGGTCTGGTCTATGGCTGAAGTCGCTGTAAGCAGGTTCAATGGTGTAGGGAGCGGTGAGTGTACTGTGGTTGTATGTGTGGTGAGAGCAGAGCTGCTCCTGCGTGTGTGTGTCTAGGTCATAAGGAGTGGTTATGCTCCCGAGTTTCATAAGGCTGTCTCCCAGCTCCAGCAGCTCTGCACTGAGGGAGGGAGGAGGGGGTGGGAGGGGGAGGGAGTTTGACATGGGAGGCTGAGAGGTGGAGTCTGTCCTGTTAGGGGGGCGAGGAGGATCCAGGAGAGAAGTGGGGAAGGAGGAGCCTCTGGCTCCTGAAGGGCCGTCTGTGTTGAGAGACTGCAAAGCAACATCACCCGGGTCCCCTGAGGGTCGCCGCATCCTCTCCAGTCCTCTATCCAGCTCCACTCTCCCCTCTGTCCCTCCCTCTGGGCCTCCCTCCAGGCTTCGCTCTCTGCGAGACTCCTGAAGGGACAGCTGGATGGCCAGCAGGATGTTTGGATCATCTTCATCCAGCAAGCCCAGCACTCTTCTGCGGCCCTCACCTCTCTCTAGATTTTCTGGAACACAAAATATCACATTAAACAAGGATTGCTTTGTAAAGCTTGATTACAAATTGATCCCAGTGGTCAATGCCTCTGTGTGCATTGACCAAACTACATTGATGGAGCAATAACTTAAAATCCTATTTGATGGTTATTCTGGTGTGGTGACAAGACAAAATGTATCAATGGAGTGTTTACACTAGACGTAAATGACAACGGAACCTATACAGTGCAACATTGACTTCATTTTCAAAATGCCCCATGCTGTAAGAAATACACCTTTTTGCCTTTTGGATCATCCTTTTTGTAATGAAAGGCTTTATATGAGGCGATTATATACTGTAGTAAGGCCAGACCTGTGTTGTCACTCCTCCTACTCGTTTCTGGTGTGTTGCTGCTGCTTCTAAGGTTGTGCAGACTCAGCATGTCTCCTCTGCGCCGTGGTCTGTGTCTACGACGGTACTGGATGTCAGCATAATCCTGCAAAGAGTAATTACAGATAGATTACTAAAAAAACAACTCTTAAAGCTGTGTTGTAAGTCTATTTTTTATCAAACAGGTGCACAATCTTCAGCACATAAAACTGCATTTAGGTCATGCATATGCACAAAACAGCATAAACTATGGTGCATTACCTGAGACTGTCTCTCTCTTTGATCTCCTGCTCCCAGTACAGAGTGACGACTCCCCATCTTAACACACATAAGCAAACTAAGTCAGTTGCAGTCGTAGACATGCATTTAGATGACCTCATACTGAAGTAGGTCACCGAGTGGAGGTTTAGCTGGGCAGGAACCAAATAGTTAGCAGAATAAGAGTTAGTGTTTCAGTGTGGTGCGACAGTTTACCTCGGGGGAGGCAAAGCCAAGGTACTCCCAGTCCCATGATCCTCCAGGGTAACTGAAACAAAAACAAGACTGTTTTCTCAGTGTCACAGATGAAGAATAACTTGAATTACATTTCAAATATTTACACTTTTACTTTGTCTTCTGCATCCCCGCCAGTGGGAAGATGACAAAGCAAACAAAACCCATGTACTGTTTAAGCATGTGGGAGTGTGTTTGTCATTACCTTCTGCGGGGAGGATCAGGAGAATCGTTGGGCGCGACACCTCGGGCCACTGATGCCAGGAATTCCTGCCTCTTCTGCTGCACCAGACGTGCTGCACTGATTATCTTGTGGCAAGGAGTCCTCAAGTACGGTCGGTTGACCTTCTGTGCCAGATCCTCCACAACCATCTCCAGGTCAGTCTGAGAAGACACAAAACTACCATGTTAACTTCCATCTACTCAGAGACAGGAAATTCATATTTTACTTATAATATTAATAAAAGACATAAGTGTATTTTGCAATATCATCCCATATTATAACTACAATCTCATTATTCTGTATGACTAAAAGAAAACATTGCATAATTGTCAAGTGACTGCAAGTGAGCTAAGTTTTGACTTTCTTATAAAATAAAGAAGTTTGCAAAATAGTTGATTTGTAATAAGCATATAAATCATTAGTTGAACTAAAGCAATGTCCTTCATTTTTACTTTTGCACAGGGATGGTAAAACATAAAAAATACAGATTATAAACTGCACCAACATTATAAAGTGTGGTATGTTGAGGAGAGCTTTGTGACAAATGTCTGAAGAATATTAATTTCACAGTGAAAACAGTATCTCACAACTATAGGCTGAATTTCTGTGAATATCTGAATGGATATTCAAGGTCCTGATAAGAAGGACTTTGTTAATCAGTCACCCATCATTTAGCACCCATCAGTCATGCTAGACGACCTAATGGTCAGATTGCCACAAAATTCCCTAACAGTACTTTGTTTGTCCAAACCAGTTCAGCCAACCTGTGGTCTAACGAGCACAGCAATCTGTAGGGATCACTGGAAGAGCATTAACACTGTTAATCGTCTTGTCCCAGATATGTAATATACCTGCATTAGCTCAAATATCTCTTTCTGGGTGCTGCCTTGCTGCAGGAAGAAGCCGTATGGGTAAGAGCACTTTAGGACGCGCCGCGTCTTGAGCAGCTCACTCACACCGTCCTCAATGAAACGCGTGTCTGGAGGAGTTCCTTCACCTGGACGAAACAAGACAGATAGGATTAATGTATAGTGATAAAAACAAAATGCCCCGTCACCTTGTATATTATAAGAGAGACTTACGGCAAAAGAAAGCTCTGCTTAGCTGCTCCATCTTCTCTTTGGCTGTTTTTAGCAATTTCTGCTCCAACTAACAGACAAGAGGAGAATACACGTAAAATATTAAACGAACAGATTGCAACGTATGTCTCAAGGAGCGTTTAAGAGATTCAGCTTTTGCATTGCTATAAATGTGTGTTTATAATTAGAGAGTGTATTACCTTATAACTGTGTTCATGGTTCTTGAAGCGAGTATAATAGTGCATAAAACGATCCAACTCCTGAAAACTTTTGTGCTTCTTTTCTGCCTGTAACAAAAAGCATCTTGATTTCACTCAAATGGCTTGGTTTGTGTTTTGTGTACACGAGTACGTTAAAGGCTGCGGAGCACATCAACATGAGCTTCAATAATGTATCATTTGACAGGTGATGGGGTAGTTCTTGCAGGTGGAAATGTGAGCAGGTAATGTTGTATACAAATATATTGTGTGCATGTTTCTATCAGAGATTTTTGTGTGTAATTTCTTTGTGCATATGTGTGTCATTACCTCCACAGTCATCTCCTTGGACTGCTCCTCTAGCTGTTGGATGACCTCATAGCGAGTACAGCGATAGTAGCCTCCTGTTGATGAGCTGTGCTTCTTCCACTCCTCCAGACATATCCAACAGAAGTCATACTTGCACTGCAGATAGCGAGAAAGAGAAAGAGAGTGCAGAATGTATTTTAGAATTTTAACCAAACTGCAATAAATAATTAAATGAAACCATATCATTACAAATTATGACACAGCTGACAGATAGATAAATGTGTATACCTTGGCACACTGCATATGGTTGCATCCCTCATTCTTCTGAATGGGCGATTTGCAGTTGGCACACGGTTTTGAGTTGGTCAACAGCCACAGGCAGTTAGCAGCATCTTCATAGGCCTCACTCACACCTGCCACTGTGGAAAGTGCACACATGCACATACACACACATTAACAACCTCTCAATTGGCCAACACCTGCCCTGCAGATACACCCTCCATGACCTGAACACCTGCCACTACGTTATACAAATATATTAGACAGCTGCCGTTAACTGCCTTGTTGTCGCGTCAGACTACTGAGGTGCAGTTAAAATTACCCCCACTAACACACAGTAAAACACTAACAACACAGAGACAGACTTACACTCCTCAGGCTTCATCTCTGTAACTTTCTGGAGCCAGTTCCTCCACATCTGACAGTCACATGGCTCATGGGCCTCACCAAGGCACTCCCTGCAGACACACAGGGTAATAAACGAATGAGGTGCAATAAAATAGAGAGAAATGAGACTAAAGCAGCGTAGACAACTTGTCAATAATTCTTAAAAAAGAGAAGAGAAGAAAAAAGGAATAGAAGAACTTTCTGATAGTTGCCCACGTAAGTATTTAGGTCGACAGCACTGAGGCCTCCTTTACCAGCTGCGTTGAGTGTGCAAGTATCTGTATAGAGCCATGAATAAATCATTAAGTGTACCAGCAGAATAGGTGACCCTTGCCACAATCAACGGCGGGAGAGGGCAGCAGAGGGAAACTGTGTGGGTTACTGTCCCCTGGGCCTGGTCGGGTGAGCCGAACCGCCCGCTCACAACGTGCTGCAGGACACCATCGGATGGCAGGATTGTTCTCCACAAAGGCCTGCAAAATATATAACATATATATATATATATGCTCCATACACACAGACAGACAGGACGGAATGTACAGAGCAGAAATGATTGGGAAATGCCGAAAAACAGGAATAAAACTAACCAAACACACAAAATACGTTTACAGTTGGATGACAAATATTTATTCAGCTGGGGTGAGCCTCAATTTGAACATGAACATCAATATCTATATGGATATTAATTTCTACCTTGATGTCAAACTGTAGATATCGCTGGTCCATCTCCCTGGAAACTACACTTTCAATCACATGCACTGGCACCAACTGGTAGCACTCATAGGCCGGGCAGAAGATATTGTGTGCATCACCCTCCTGAATCTTTACATTGAGGAACCTGAGAGACACACAAATACATTCACAGGACAATTGATCCATAAATCCTCAAACACACTGACATATGCAGGAACATTTACACACACAAACACGGGTGCCTACCCTTCCCAGCATGCTCTGCAGAACTCATGTCCACAGGACATGTCCACTGGATCCTCAAACACTGAGATAGAGCAGAGACAGATTCCACACTGCAGGAAGACAGAAGATAAAGACATGATTCAGACATGGCTTTTACACTCAATTATATCACAGTGATACCTAACTATTGACTAAATATCTATTAACTTGAGATTGAATACTTTTTGCCGCATTGTCTTCATAATCATACAAAAACAGCAACGTCTATAGATCATGATCCAAAATCGTCAATACATTTAAATTGTTTTACTTTGTTATTACCATCATGTTGTGATATTATTGCCATCCAATATTAGTATCCCTATTTTTCCAAAAGCTCACCCAGTTCCATCATGCTTTTCAAATAAATAAAAAATATTTAAACCTATGTATTTCCTAAAATACAACCCAACGTCCACTTTGAGTTTAAGGAGTCCAACAACTTCAGGCCGATTGTCTGCAGGCAGACCAGGACTGGATGTGTAAATACACCGGCCTGAACAGCAACAGTGGACAAGAACCTGATGCTTATGTGCAGCAACAAAGAGTAGAGAGAAGAATTATTGCTAGAAAGATGGCCTATGACCTCTTTTGCTCTGGTAAGATTAGACATTAACCTTCTACAATTAAACACATGAGACACGTTTTCAATATCTTTACAAACCTTAGTTAATGTATGTCATCAGACAACACATGGCTCTCATTTATATAAAGGGGATATTGTGGTCTAAGGCAGGTTTTACATTAGATTTTACTGACATTGAAAATTGTACTGTTTACTACTTATGGCTCCCAACGTAAATATCTCTATGCTTTTCAGTAATCTACTAATTAAAACTAATTCAGTTAATTCACAAAAATGTAAAAAAACATGTTTTCTGCATCTTTAAAAGTTAAATTAAACACTGACGCCAGTTAAAACATTTTTTTTTAAAGTCATCAATGGTTGTGTCTCACCGAAGCCAGGCTCTCCTCTCCAGGTGTGAGGCAGCTGTCAGTCGGAGAGGTGAGGGTGAGTGTGAGTGGTGAGCGTGGGGTCCTGGGGGTTCGAGGTGAGGGTAGGGTGTCCCAGGCATTGTACCCGCTGGGTGGCGGGGTAGGCATGGTCACACCTGAGCGCTGGCAGCAACCCTCAGCGTCCGACATCCAGGCTTCCAGAAGCTTTTCTCTGTCCCAGTCTGAAAGAGAAAGAGAAAGAAAGAGAGAAAGAAAGAAAGCACATATAGAGGCAGGGAATACATATGTAATTCTCTCTGAATATTGCAACGGCAGTGCTGTGAGGGTTTGTGCAGGTCTCGTGAATGTCAACTTCCACATACCATGTGCTCGGAGCAGCGCTTCAGCAGTGAAGAGGGGGGCTTGCAGCATGTCTGCCGTCTCCACAATCAGCATGTCTTTCAGCCTGCGCAGGTCCTGAAGTTTCAGTCCCTCATAAGGCTGAAATGTTCGGGAGATACAGAAAGTGATGAAGGAAGGGGAAGAGAAAGTTATTTAACAAAATCAAGGAAAGTATGACATTTAAGGAAGTGAAAAAGATAATTTGAGAAAAATGAAAAGGTCAGCATGGGTGTGAGTTGGTGGTGGTGAGAAAGAGAGATTAAGTATTAGCATAGATTCAGCAGCAAGAAAAGAGATCAAACTGCTATCAGTTGGCAGCAGCGACTGCTGAAGTTGAACTGGGATCATGAAAAACACAAAGCTAGGTGTGTGCACGTGCACGTGTCTCAAAAACTGCTGTAACTTTGTGAATCTTGGAGAGAAAAGGTTCTATAAAATGTTTCCTTCTGTAAAAACAAATTGATTGAAGTTTGCCATGCATCAATTTGACTACTATTATGACTATTCAAAATTATTTCAATAACTGTAAAAGTATACATTTTGTCAAGGATGTCAAATAAAGAGATAAAATATATGGGAAAGTGACAAACCAGTATGATAAATATTACAAATGATCATATTAAAATCCTTCAACGTCAAACAAATAAATAAACAGGCGATATTACTTGAATAATCAAATTTAGGAAAAAATGCTTGTGCTTGGGAATTAGTGAACATACTGACAAACTGGATAAACGAGACATGGATTATACTTCACGAGTTGTGTGAGACTTTATAAACAGATTTTAAAATAATTGTGCTGTTGTTAAAGCTGGCCTCCGTTTATTTCAATTAATCAAGAATGTTCTTTTCAGATTCTCCGTTCCCCGTGGAGGAAATAAAACATTTGTCTTTGATGTCCAGCCAGCAGGAAACACCTAGATCTCATAACGGTGGACTCACCTCCTTGTATTGCAGCAGGTTGGTTTCAACATGTGTGTCTGTGTTTGACTGCTGAGTTGAAGAGGAGGAGAAAACCATCTGGGACTCCAGGCTGAGGGCCAGCTCGGTGTGGTGATGCCGCTCGGCATGGTCACATGGCGTCAACTTGTCCTCATCCTCCACAAAAAGGTCTGCATCGCTCTGGATTAGCAGCTACAGGGAGGGAAGAGAAAAGAGAGAACAAAATGAATGGGAGAAAAGGAAGATAAATGGGTAATGGAGAGGAACAAGAAATTGAAGGAACTTGCAACAAAAGAGAACAAAGGAATCAAGAGGTGTGAGCAAGAGCAAGATCAAATGGGAGAAAGGGAACAAAAGAGAAAGATGTGATGGCAGAAAAGCAGAAAATAAATTTAAGAAAGGGTAAAAGACAGGGACAAGTAAAAATGAGCAAATAAAACACAAGTCAAAAAGAAGTTTAGGGAGAGGAACGAAGGGAGGAAATGAAGATAAATGTGTGCAAAATATCTGGGTAACATTTCCCAAAGCAGCCAATATCAAACTCAGAAGCTGTAAATCCTTAAAAAAACAAGGCAGAACACACTAATTAACCTGACAGTAATGAAACACAAAGCAGATGCTCTTGGTGCAAAGACTGCCATCTACAGATTTCACTGGCTGTAAAATCCAATCACAAAGACAGATCTGTCACAGAGGAGAAAGCTCCTCCTAATGCGAGTTCTACTTCCAGAGTGGTCCACACACTTTCTCTCACCTCCACACAGCTCTTCATGCCTGCAGCGGCAGCGTAGTGCAGACAGGTGCTGTGGTGATTGTCGGTGGCGTTGACATTGGCCTTCTCGTACTGGCCTCCCTCCAGCCTGGCACCGGTCCAGCTAAGGATCATCTGGCAGCAGGAGAGGGAACCCACAAATGCACACAACACATTATTTGTACATCACCTTGGTTAATCCACATTTTTCACAGCCGTGTGTAAGTTTATCCGTGTGTTTAAGTGTTTGTACCTGCAGACAGTCGGCACGACGCTGCTCGTCCCTCTGGGGTCGGGCCAGTCGTGGTGACAGTGCTCCCTCTGGCAGCAGCAGGATCTGTGGGCCTTGGCACAGCACGTGGAGGCACGTCTCGTTGTGCACATTGCGCTTGTTGGGGTTTCCCTCTTTACTGAACAGGAAGGACCTATACAAAGTAGAAGAAGGAATAAGAACAAAACAGAGTTCAGAAAGGAGGTGGAAAGAGAAGACAGCACTGATGACTTAAAGCGGAGGGTGAAATCGAAGGTGAGAGAGAGATGTGAAGCCTACTTAAAAAAGAGACAGATGTGGAGGAAGGAGAACATGGAGGATGAGTAGAGAAGACATGAGGATGAAGCATGGCAGTGAGATGGATTGTGAGATGAGTTTGGTGGGTAAGAAGAGTAGTAGAGAGAGAGCGGTGAAGAAAGATGGCAGAATATTGACTTCAGTTTAACAACTCTGAGATAATGGACATGCTGGCTGGCGGTTGTGCACACGCATGTACACACACGCACAGATGGTGATGGATGTTTCAGTTGCACTGAGAGCCTGACTGTGGTTGCAGTTCTGTTTAGTAAATTGTTTTCTCTGCTCTTGGTCTGTCAAAATCTCCTTTTACTGATTAGCTTTGCACTCTTTTATTTAGCTCCACTTATATTCTGTTTTTTCCTCCGTGCTTCTTTCACGTTTCCACTTCCATCAGTCCTTTTCTATCCTATACTTGCTACTTTCTCCTCATCTACAATATACTACTTTGTTGTCTTTTCTATTTGTTTAACTTGACATTGTTTTCTACATTGTCCTAATGCAGTTGCATATTAAACTGAAGAGAAAGATATGTTTATATCAGTGGTTTAATGTGTATAGTTAAAAGACCTTCTCACAAACGTTCTACAAAAAAATAAGAAAATGAGAGCATGTAGGGATTTCCATTGGTTCAATATACAAAAACACTATAAACCCCTGCCTCTCTGCTCCCTTTGCAGAAGCCACTATTAAATTAGCGTTTGAATGTTTCCTTGCAGCCTATTCTTGCACTGCTCTTTCACTTTTGACCTTCTTATCCTGTCAGCCACAAGCCCCTGAAGCTTCTCCCTAATGACAGTTCACTGCCAATTCACCCACACAGCAATAATCACAAATTATTCCCTTTTCAACTGCAAACCAATCACTCCCCACCTCTACACACACAAACATGCACACAGCCCCATGTTCAGGATGGATGGCCCTTATATCAGTCTACTAGATACAACAGGCTGGGGGACATCACATGTTTTGCTGCAATTGTCGAGCACCAAAGCTGTTCAGACCGCACAGTAATTAATTTCAATAGGGTAGGGAACCTTAAGGGAGAGTTAAAATGTTACAATTCACACTGAAATTCTGAATTTATTTGTGTGTGACCAAAAACAAACCTGTTCTGTAGATTGAAGACTCATACAAAAATAAAAAAGGGAGCTACCATATGTTGACATACACATCTGCTTTAAGCCTTCTTCAAACAGGAGGTCAATTGTTAATGAGTGGCCAGGTCACTGATGGTATTTACATGTTTCTAAAGACTGTGTACTCAGTTGTTGTGGAGGAAGGGTTACACTTCCTGAACTGCACCCATTTTTCCAGTAATAGGTCTTCTTGTGATTTCCCAGTTTTCACATCTCATGATATCACTATCCAATCAATCCCAAGGAGACAACTCGAAGAGAGCCATATGTTAAAAATAATCTGAAAAACATCTGCATCTACCAGCCCACGCTGGTTCTCCAGGAGTCTTGTTTTTTGTCTGAGATTTCTTGGTCGTCTATCTGCTTGCCTCTGTCCAATCGAGCTGTTGGAACAAAGAAGCATTTCCTCTGATACTTATCCGGAGCAGAGTGTGCGTTCAGCACGCCTCTCTGGCCCATTATAGGTTAGTAGGAAGGGACCCAAATAGCACACCAACTGATTCACTGCGTTATATTCACATTCACCGACTCGGACACATTAAGCAGTTGTGGAGTCACAGCCCCCCTTCCTCAAAACACACATGCACGTGTGCACACATGCAGATGCACAGATAATTGACTGGCCTTTTCAAACAGCTTCCTCTGACCCTCCCTGTAATCATGGGAAAGAAAGGGCAGGAGAGAGGAAGAGTGCGAGCAGGAGGAGGTGAGGATGGCTATTGAGTCACTGAACCAGCTGTCTTGGTCATTGCCAGCAGCCTGATTATCCCTGCGGGGGGTAAAAAGACACTAATGTCTTGTCCTCTCTATGTTTTTCAATTTTGAACCCTTTCTTTTAGGTAGTGTAAGATTTTACTGTTTTCCTCAAGACATTATTCAAGGGGGGCGGGTACATCTGCTTCAAGCAAGTATACATTATGTTGCACAAGATAGAATCAAAATCTACACAGCAGAAGCAGAGACATCCTGCCTGTTAGCCTCAAGTAAGGGACACGCTCCAATGCAACTCAATAATGTTTATGCTCTCTCTGCCTCCAAAATGCCCAGTCTTTCAAACTCAACGTCCCAAATTTGTAACGCATACGTTCTGTTATAAGTTTGAAGTCTAAATCAAGAGTTATTTTCTCAGACTTAATACAACAATCAGAATCACAGAAGACCATTATACAGCTGTTTTAACAGGCTGGTTAATAGGCAAAATTGGCAGAAATCCCCTTTTCCTGCTTACTTTGAGACTCTTGCAGTTGCTCTTTCTAGTGATTGCTCCTGTTTACGGTTGTTTGCAGCTTTGTTAATCACTGTCTCTGTGGGTCTAATTGTGTCTAGTTGCCAGTGTTCTTCATGGTTAATGTACTTTTCCTGTGCCTGGCATGTGTCCACATGATATAACCGAATATTTTACCCTATAACATCATTAACATAGTTTGACAGTATATACACCAGGTCCCTTCTATACAAAAAGTACTTTCTTGCCTTAAAAACACAAATCTATATTTATATCTGTATTTGATAACTGCTTAACAACATTACAAGTAAAAGCTTCATACATTATTGTTGAAGTCTTTTTTACCTGAGCAGACGCGTCATTGCATGGCGGCAGACATAATGCAGGGGCGTGTTGTGCTGGTACTGCTCTCCGTACGATGCATTCGGGTCCAGGCCGTCCCTGAACTGAGGGTTGCCTTCATAGAGCTGCCAGGCCAGGGCCTCGTCACCACCCACCAGGGCCTTGCGGAACTTGGTGGCTGTGTTGCCCATGGCTTCAAGCTTGCAAAGGGCCGCCTAAAGGGAGCTGTGGCAGATTCCCAATCTGTCTGTCTGCCTGCCTGCGCCTCCCTCCTCCTCGTCCTCCTCCCCCTCGTCCTCCTCCCCCGTTCACCACAGGTCACAACTTAGATCAACATGGTTCAGTGTTTTCCTGCCCTGAAAGTAAAAGAGAGGGGAGAAGATTGATTAGCGGAAAAGAATAGTTAAAGACAGACACAAGAAGAGTAAAGCATTAGAATGAGCCGTTGGGCGACGGTAAGATGAAAGAAAAAACAAGACAGAAGTCAGAACGTGAAGAAGTATCAATCAACCAGTCCATCCATTGATTCGCTGGTGTGCTGTGGCGAGGATGTTATCTTACCGGAAATAGAGGGGCAGGAGAAAAAGGAGGAAAAGGAGAAGCCGAAGAAAGAAGCCAGGAAGAAAGTGAGATAATTATAAAGAGGGCAGGCGAGACGGGAAGGTTAATGATACCCAAGCCATTGATTTGTTAGTCAGTTGATGAAAGGCATGGTAAATATTACCACAGCTGGCCACTGCAAGTCCAGTTAGCTTTCCTTTGTGAAGAATGTGCATACTTTAGGCTGTTTACATGCTTGTCTGCTACTGGAGGTATGAGAGTCTGAGTGTGTGTTAAACCGTGCAGCACTAATATCCTGGACAAAACTTTTTTTTACTTTGCCTCTCAGGCGCTCAACCAAAGAATCACAAGAATCACAGCTATGGCTACTACAGCTGAGTTTCTTCTCCCAGCAACAGCTGATTAACCTCCTGTAGGTTCTCAGTTTCAAATCAGTGTGTTCTGATTCATTTCCTTCCTCATCTTCCCCACATCTCCCTCTTGTTTCACTCTCAGACACACACAATGCGTGTCCCGTCTTTAACACACAACATTACATCCTGTATGTGAGTGCATGTGTGTATTGGGCCGCTGAGGGTTTCATGACAGTCTTCATTCTATGGCCATCTGTCTGGCCCTCACAAAGAGCCTCTTTTAGCCCGGCTACAGTTGGCTGCTGACTGGCCGAGCTCTGGAACCTTTGAATAACGTGTCTGGCTGCCTCCCCTCCTCTACCTCCCATTTATATGCAGTGACACAGACATGGAAAACATGCACTGACAGACGGAGGCATATGGGCCGCGCAGAAGCTGCAACCACTGGTGAATAATAGCCAACACATCTTTCAAGTTCTGCTCCAATGATGCATGCAGTAGACCGGACCTTGTGTGTTTATATCTGAAAGGGTGGTGGTACAGGGGGAAGGGGAGGTTACTATAATTATTAGGTCAGTATGTCTGCTTGGCTCTCTGTTTTGTGCACACTGGTTTACTTCCAGTTCACTTCCCTCCTCTGTGTATCTCCGCCAGTCTCTCTCTGTCTCATACTAAATAAGGACAAGAAGTCTGGACATGGAGGAATTTTGGAATTCCAGGGAACGTAAAGTTTGCACTTGGCAGTGACAGTTCAATGATCTACCATTACAAAGCAGTTTGAGCCTACACATCACTCTGTGGTCGGGCGGCTAAGGAAGTGTTCACTCCTTGTTGACTAGACACTTGTCTTATTAGCCTTAAATCCAGCCAGCAACAAAGGTCTGTTCATCAATTATGTTTGAAAATGAATAATTGTAAGTACCACTCATACCACAGGTCTACACATAACAGGCCTGTCTAGAACATATGGTATTTACCTTTTTAGGTAATGTGATAATCAAGATGTGATGACTCATGAACTCAAGAATCCCAAACACATGAATGTTTCCTGCTGACAAAAATTCAAGTCATGGCAGCCATGGTTTCTCAAGAACCCAGCTAGCAATCACAATTTTACAAGCAATATCAGAATTGATGGTGATATTTTCGGTGAGATTGTCTTTGTTCTTTTCCACACAC